>NC_042621.1:56043240-56343240 GCF_901001135.1 Rhinatrema bivittatum
CGACCCCGGCGGGGGTCGAACGACCAAAACACAGGGGTCGCCTGTGTTTTGGTCGTTCGACCAAAACTGATCTGCGGACCGACCCCAACGGCCCGGTCCGCAGACCAGTACCGGGCCGTTGGGGTTTTTTGCCGGTCCGCGGCGCCACGGCTGCTGCGGGGAGGCGGGGCGAAGCTGGAGACCTGCCTCCTCCAACCCCAAAAGGGAGCGCGTCGCGGTGCTCCTCCTACTTACTTCCTGCCCGCCCTGCCCCGGAAGACAAATGTTGCCGGAGCCGCATGGGCAGGAAGGAGGAGGCGCGTCAGCCGCATGCAGAAGAGGAGCAGCGGGGCCGGGAAGACTAGGGCCGCTGCAGAGCCCATCCTGTGGTAACCCGTAAAGAAGAGGCCCAGAGGTGAGAGAGAGGTGTGTGTGAGTATGAGATGAGTTGAGAGATTGTGTGTGAGAGTGAATTGAGAAACTGTGTGTGTTTGCAGAGACAGCATGTGAGAGCCTCTGTGTGTGTGAAAGAGACAGCATGTGACAGTGAGAGCCTGTGCTTGAGCAAGGCAGCATGTGGGGGTGTGAGAGAGCCTGTGTGTGAGACTCAGACAGCCTGTGCCAGTGAGAGACTGTGTGTATGAATGATTGCATGACAGAAAGAGCATGTGACAGTGAGATCCTGTGTGTGTATGTGTGTTTGAGAGAGAAATGCATGTGAGAATGAGAACCTGACTGTGTGTTTGAGGGAAGAAGACAGGTGGAGAGAAAAGAAACAGAACAAAAGGCAATATAAAAGGAAATGGCAAAAAAATAAAGGGAAGCAGATGTAAAAAAAAATAAATTACTTTTTACTGATTGGTACATGTAATCTTTGGGAATGTGCAAGAGTAGCACTTTCTCTATGGCGGATCTCACAATGTACGAGATCAACATGGAGGAAGTGGAAACCCAGGGGGCCTGCACAGAGGAGGCAGCAGAATGGGCTTCAGTGCCAATAGCAGCAATCAGCGCCTCCCCAATAGCCACGTGGCAGCAGTGGCAGTAATTAGATTAATTGTTTGACTCAGCTGGAGGTGACAAAGTATGAAGGGGGATGTGAAATCAGCTTGATCTGGTGGAGAATTAGGATTGCTGTTACACATGAACTGTATTTGGCAAACATTAAATTAAAGGGAGCCAGGATAATCAATTGAAGCCTGCAGCTGAGGACTGATTCATTATGACTCATGTAGAAATTAGTGCATTTTCCAGATTAGTCTGCATAACACAATTCTCAACATTCAGCATTATTTCTGCTGCATAGAGTTTTATCTGAGAGGCTCTGAGGTTGTGAGGGAGCCAGTAAGAGTGAGAGCATGAGTGTGTATGAGAAAATCCAGGGGAGTAAGAGTGTGTGTGAGTGGGGGGGGGGGGGGGGGAGAGAGAGTGTCTTACACCCTGAGAGTGTATCAGTGTCTGTGAGAGCGAGAGGTTATGGTAGGTATAAGAGCATGAATGTGTATGTATGTGACAGTGTATGTGTGAGAGAGAATGGACATGTGAGAGTATGTGTGAGAGAGAGAGGATAACCTCCTAATCCTCGACAATATCAGGGTGACTGGAAATCAAGAGCTCCCATGTATGGACAGCAGGGGCTTTTTAAAATCCTTATTAGTTTTAATTATTGTGTGTTATTTGATATATGTGCTGTTTTGAAATATTATTGGTGTTTGGGAAATTATAAAAATGTATATGATTTTAATTAATAGAAATTCTATTTATCAGTAATTTTAAAATATTCTTTTATTAGTATGGTTTTACTATTATAACTGATGCTTTATGTTTCTTAATTTTATTGTTTTATGAGGAATGGTGGTTCTGTTTATAAATGTCATAATAAATAAGTATGCACTAAAATCCAACCCCATCCATAACCCCGCCCCATATGACCAAAGCCTCGCCCTCGCCGCAACATGAGGAACTGTATTACGGGGTCACGGCATTAGAAAGGTTGAGAACCACTGTTCTAAAGAGTACATCTTTAGCTCTTTAGTCTCTGTGTGCATGGTTCCTAGAGCAAGGCATTTCACCATTTTGGTGGACATCCTTTGAACTGCCTCTACCTTATCAATGTCTTCATAATTGCACACAGTAAAAGTAAGGTCTCACTAGAGACCTGAACAGAAATAATATTATTTTCCTCTTCCTACTAGTGATACCTCTTTTTATGAACCCAAATATAGGATGAGCTTATGAACCCAAATATAGGATGAGCTTAAGAGCTTTTCCAATTGTTTAGTCACAGTGACTGACTACCTTGGGAGTCAGCACACAAGGACAAATGCACACAATGGGGTCATTTTCTGGGTTTTATGCATGTAAATGGATATTCTAAAATTCTTCCAGACTCAATGAGTGTAAAAGTATGCGCATAATGGATATTTTCACATGCATGGAGGAGAGGCATTCCAGGGAGCGGAGCTGGCATAAAATGGGCAATTATGTGTATGTTTTTGGATTTTAAAATGTATGGAGTGAATTTTCAAAGAAGTTACATGCGTAAAAGTAGCATACATCATAGCAATTTTCAAAAGCCCATTCATGCACATAAAACCCATCAGAAAATTGTTTGAATTTTCAAAGGAGTTGCACACGTAGCTATTTGCAAAAGCCCATTTACACACATAAAATCCATTTACCCACTTTTACGTACATAAATTCTTTGGATAACTACTTCCTTTATGCGTAAGTATACACGTGTAAATTATGCCCTCTGAAGTGGAAGTATAACTTTACACAAGTGGTCCCTGGCCAGGTATCTGAGTATTTTTCAGAGTGAACTTATGGACATAAGTTTGCTTTGAACATACTCAGTAAAGTCTGCGTGTACAATGTACATGGAGATTTGTAATGCTGTGTGGGCTATTTGAAAATTGCCCTCAAAGGTTTTTGCCTATTGGGTGTCCTTGAGGAATACACTTATTACAGCTGTTGCTTAGAATTCTGAACAGTGTCACAAATGACCTCATATACAGTTGTTCTGATTAGTCTGTAGTGACTATGATGTCACAAGTGATAAACATAGCAAGAACCAATCAGACACCATTCCATGTGAGGTATAGTAATTTATGTCTTTCTGCGAAAAAGACTGTTGAGAGTTCAGGATTTTAAAAATAATCATGCAAAAAAGGAAAAAAAAAAATAATAAAATAAAGGAAAAAAAAAAAAAAGAGTATCTAGCACAGCATGGGTATTACTGCTTACCATATGGTCATTTGAAGCATTGCACTTTGCCGGGTGGCTATGCTTTTCTTTGAAGTTTGTTTATCTTTACCTTTCACAAGATAAATCTGAGGATTCTGCAATTGAAGCAAAGTAATGTATTAATTCTTCTCAGAATCTGGGACTGAACTGGCAATCTTTTCATTGTCTGAAATAGTTTCCATAGCAGATCGGACCACACAAGTGTAACGTCTGTAGGACATATCTGGATAACATTCATTGGTCACCCTACAGAAAATAAAGGTATATGAACATCAATGAATGTCAAACAGCATTGTCTGAATTATTAAGAAGACATAAAGGAAAAAAAACAGAGGATAATAAGTCCCAAAGCAAAGAACATTAAGCAGCATTGTCTGAATTATCAAGAAGACTCCTCACCCAGCAAAAATGTTGCTAGCAGTAATTTATGGGCTTGACAGTTGCTTGGTTTTGATTGTAAATATTACTGCTCTTATCATAAGGCTTGGGGGTGGCTTGCATGGAGCAGCAGATACTACCATAAGAAGCTTGCTGGGCAAACTGGATGGGCCATCTGGTCCTTTTCTGCTGTCATTACTATGTTACTATGAAGTGGCTCCCACAAAGGCTGCCTTTACTTAATAAATATCGTTCTCATAAATAATGTACCCTAAGACCATTATAATTACTGTCAAATATACATAATCCTAAAAACAGCCAGAGCTGTAGCGACAGGGTGATGCTATGCATACTATAACTTTTGCAGTGTGGATGCATCTACCTATGCTTCTTAATATCATGTGCTAAGGCAAACGTGAACTAGCACTATATCTTGCATCAGCTGTCACCTTTCAACAATTTCCTGTTTCTAACATGAGAAGCTGCATGGTGCTATGGGCCAGGGGTAATATATTTCCTAAGGTATCTCAGTTTTTCCACATGTATAAATCTAAGCATGGCACCAGCTGGGACCACAGAAAGTACAGTACATGAAGATTTAAGTTTACCAGAACATGTATTCAAAAGGTCCAACTTCAGAGCAGCTGCACAAGCAATCTAAATCTGCTCAAGATACAGCAGAGGAACAACAGGTCACACAGCTCCGATGCTCCTAAATTTACTTCCTTTCAGAGAAAATTCCTCCTAACTTAGCACTAAAGGTAATTTATACCTAGAAAATCAATTTGGCTGCTAGTGGCTACTCCAAACGCATAATGGATTACAAATTACATTGGAACCAAGGGTAATTAGCCCTGTGTTCACCAGGCGTCTGGCCCTCAGAGGATGAGCATGCAACCGGGGACAGAGAGGAGCAGAGTACACAAAAGGTTTTCCCGATTGGCTGGAGACGTTCTTAACCTTTCTGACAAGAGAGGGACAGAAGCTGCTCTGCCTGCAGAATAGTGGATTGCTCCATGGCCTGCTCCTTCCATAGGGAAATGATATCATCTTTAACACAGCACAGGGAGAAAGAGCTAAGTAGCGTGCAAGCCGCAGAATGAATCATTGATAGAAGACCTGGGATTACACTTTTCATTCTTCTATGCAGACAGGGGCAGGAGACCTGAGTAGCTGCACAGAAGCCCAGCGTATCTCTCAGCAATCACCATCTTGAGTAAGGGTTTTTACATTTTTTTCATCTGAACGGTGTTACGGGCAATTCTCTGGGTGCAATGCCAGATTTCCAGCAGCCACACATAGAAGGTAAAATGTCCATTAGAATTCTCCCCCACAGACGTCCTCGATACCAATGCACATGATAAATAAGGGACTGTGAAAGATGCATTAATAAACTTTACTCTTGGGCATGGCATTTTTCAGCTGCAAGAAACTTCTTTGCTTCAATGCAGAAGTGCTTTTAAGAAGACTGCAGTCAAAACCCAAGTGAAGCGTTAAGTGTACAGTGCATCGTTAAGAAATGGCTATGAAACGCCAGACTATGTACGCTTGGGAGCCAATAAAGATTCAAGTAAGCCAGGCCACGAAGAGAAAAGAGAATGACGCAGGCCCAAAGCCTTTGCCAATTGTATCGGGTGCTGAGGAGATCTTAAAAAGATTTGTCTCTTTCAGGGGTTCTCCTACCCAGAATAGTAAATGGAGTTACTTTCTCCCACAACCACATTTTGGGGGTTACAATTTATTTATTTGCTTTTTTATACCGACATTCATTGGGGAATATCACATCGGTTTACATGCTAACAAGGAGAATAATAAGATTACGGGATTATTTTTACATTGTAACCATATAACTATAATATAATTATTCACCGAGGACTTTCATTTTGCACCATAGGCAGAGGCGTGGCAACGAATTCTCACAATGTGTAGGGGCCTTTGCACAGTTGAATTACACCCCGGAGTATAATTCCTCTTCCCACTGACAATCGGGCATTTACTGCAGCTTTTAACTTTTCTGGAATATTTGATGAAGAAAACTTTTTTGTTCTAAGTTTTTTTTTTTTAATTCTGCTGGAAATTACTGCCTAAACTGTTTGCTTAATAAACGAGCTGGGGTGTAAAGGCTACCTAAGGTGAGCTTAAATCCTAGCTGTGGAAATGAGATTTCTTTGTGACCTGTTTGTGGACGATTGAACGAGCTATTGCAAGCCAAGGTTATAAACGGGTTTTTACTTTTGGCGTGGAGGGTACCTGCTCTAAATTTTCTTAAATCAGGCAATTTCCCCATTAAAAATCTTGAAGACTTAACTCATAAAGACACTCTTTAGAAGATGAATTATAGTATCTCCCAGCATTTGTCATTTTAGGTAATTTGAATGGCAAGAACAATTATAAAATTGAATGTAATTCTCCATTGATGCAAAAAATAAATAAATAAATATTTTTTTTCCCACCAGCAAAGGGGTTGGTTAATTTTCTGAAGAGAGAAAAAAAAAAAGAAAGGTTTGCATGCCCTGTTATGGCCTGTATGTGAACACTGAGAAATAAAAGTATATAAATTTGCAGGTTCCTACTGTCATGCCAGACAATTCCAGCCATTAAATGTTATGCAAGAAAGAAAGAAATGAAGAAGTAATATTTTTCACAGTGCAGTTACTATAAACCTTCACACTACTACTTAACTTTAAAGTATGATGATTATTATAATTCTTCATAATCAATTGAATGGCGTAGACTGGATGTACGGAGGCACAAAAGAGAACCCGGGTCTTACAATTTAATCAAGACAGACTGACAAGACAGACCAAAAAAAAAACCAACCCAAATAAGAGGCTTTGAGTTAATGAAATTATTGGTGACCCATCCCCCCCAAACTGGGTGACTTATTGGTGGAAAGGCCTGCACTAATTAACCAAAGCCGCAAGGCATGAGAGATCCTCAGTGCTGCTTTTTAACCTCGTTATGTCCCAAAATGTTTAAGAAGCTATCCCCTAAATAGGGACATAATGGGTTAAGTTAGGTAGCCTGCTAATACCGCCAGAGACCCCAGGATAGAAACATGAAAGATTGGCCGGGAATGTACTCCGCTGCTCTCTGATGTCATTTTGTGAACAGATCCGGGCCCGCAGCTTTCCACCGGCCTTGCTCAGGAAATACAAGCAAGGGGCATTTATTACTTCCAAGGCATTTGCCTGCCATGGGGCGCTGAACAGGGAAGTGAGGTATCGCAGCCGTCATCTTTTGAATCAACTGCTCCGGCATGTTCCATGGCCGGCCCTGGCAGGGTTTTTTTTTTGTTCCCATGAATGAATGGCTTATAAATCTGTCATGGCCGACACCGGCAGCCTCGCCAACGGACTGCAAAGTGGGGTGGGGAATCTGCAGGACAATCCTGTGCTTGCCCGGGAGAATGCAGCTCAGCAAAATGGAGGTGGCCGGCGCTTACTTGTTCGGGCGAGCCTGAGTTCCCCTCGTCGGCTGTGTAGAGCATTTAACTTGCTGTTTTACCCCGTCCCCCTCCCCTCATTCGTGCTCAGCCTGCAGAACAGGGCGGCTTCTGGCGCTGTTAATGCTGCGCTAATTACTAACGTGAGCAAGAGGTAAAGCACAATCAAAGCGAGGAGGAAGAGGCAGAGAGAAAAAAAAAATGACAGATATTGATGGGAAGATTTACATCCCATGACAGTGTTCCGTATACTGTGACTTGTTCCAGACGGTCTGCCATTTAGAGAATAGCAAGTAATTATTATGTTCACCTCGCTTGTTCTGCCTGTTTAATGTCCACTGAGCTCTATACCGTTGCATTAAGCGCAATGAAAGCAGCCACTAGGTGGCAGCGAATGAACTCTGTGGCCTAACAATATGTTTGTTGGGGCCTTTCAAGAAGTAGACTATGACCTGGAGTGAAATGGAGGAAAAGGATTATTTTTACACCTTTCTATTGAATTAAAGTGAAAACAATTCTTGTATTAATTAAAAAAAAAAAAAACCAAAACAAAGCCAACCCCACAGGATCCACAGACAGTTCCCCCGCAGCTGTAGAAGACCAACACACTAAAGCACAAAGCCAGGGTCCAATCAGTGTCCTGCCAGTGAGCATGCACAGGAAAAAGAAGAAAACTAAAAGCTGTCACAAAAGCCACAAAAACCTCTCATAAATATAATCTAGTTATATGTAACCCCTGCCTCATCCTCTCGCTGGGAGCAGCAGACCCCCCATGGGAGTGCTGAGGCCGAGTGGTGACCTATGCTCTTGGTTTCTTTCTTGACAGGGGTAAAATTAAAGTCTTCCAAGGTGTATAGGTTGTCCAGCTATCTCCTGACACAGTCCCAGTAAAAAAATAACACACTGCCACACATTATGGTATTGTTAAATATGAAATCCTTCACTGATACAGATGAATAAAATAAGCAGCATGCTGCATGGGGCATGGTGTAATCCATACGGGATACAAAATCTGACAGCACACAGTCAAAAATCTTATTCACTGCAAATCTGCTAGAGGATTTTCTTCTTCCACTACCCATTAGCTTTAAGGTACTTTTAGGAGAATGGGACCCTCCCTGGGCATTCCCCTTCTTGATATCTGCTGTGTGATGTGCAGATCTCTGCGGTACAGTAGCTGAACCGGAGCGCTCTCCTGACCAGACGAGATTCTGCTGAGCTCCTCCGAAGCAGCCACTCTGGCAGTCTGGCAGGCCTTACTCCGACTCCAATCAGAAATCCATTCTGCAAACCCTCAAGTCAAATCTGCATTGAAATGTAAGGAGTATGGGACTAATTCCTCTTTCACTATTCTTCACCACTTTTGGTTCTCTCCAATCTCAGGCTCAGACCCCCAGGAAATCTCCTGGAAGGCCTGAGGACTCAGGCACCGTCCCAGGATGGGAGACTGGACAAAAGATCTTGAGTCAAAGTTTTGAGAAATCACAGTTATTGACAAGACAGCTCCCAACTGGTCGGTGACATCACATATCCAGGGTCTGTGAAGACTCTAATGTCTATAGTAAGGGATGTCTATTTGGTGGCAACTGGTGAGACATCGAGCCAGAATTTGTTGCCAGAGGATGTGGTTAGTGCAGTTAGTGTAGCTGTATTTAAAAAAAGAATTGGATAAGTTCTTGGAGGAGAAGTCCATTACCTGCTATTAATTAAGTTGACTTAGAAAATAGCCACTGCTATTACTAGCAGCAGTAACATGGAATAGACTTAGTTTTTGGGTACTTGCCAGGTTCTTATGGCTTGGATTGGCCACTGTTGGAAAAAGGATGCTAGGATTGATGAACCCTTGGTCTGACCCAGTATGGCATGTTCTTAAGTGTACCCTGCTGGCTACTGAGGAACTTACATGCGTAATTCAGAACTTATGCATTGTGGGCCAGATTTTCAAAAGGTTACACATGTAAATCTGGGATGTGTGTTAGTCCTGGGGCTTGCAAAAAAGGGGCGGGGAGAGGGCAGGGCAGGGTCAGAGGCTCCTGGCACAGCGGCCATTTGCTGCTGTGCCAGGGATCGCGTGCCGGCATTTGGCCGGCGTGCGCAACTTACTTCAGCAGAGCTGAAGTAAGTTTTCAAACAAAAGTGAAAAAAGGAAAAAGGTAGGGGGGAAAGAGCGGGGGAGGTAGGGGAAGGGAAGGGAATGTGGGATGGGGGGTAGGGAATGGGGGAAGGCAGCGCTGCATGTTATAAAATCGGGAGTACATGTGTGCGTGCCGGGTAGCGCGCACGCATGTACTCCCGCGCGCACGTTTTAAAAATCTACCCCTGTATGTGCTGACCTATGCATAGGGCTGGGAACCTATTTGTGTACGTGCTGAGTGAATGCACTCATTCTTCTCTGTGAGACTCCAATGGGCACAGGGGCCATCAACAAGGCCACAGGGAAACAGAGCTGCAGGACCAGAGGGAGCTAGATGATGGGAGGCATGAAAAAGTGGTCTTGTGACTGATGGGGAAGGAGAAGGAAAAATGCAAGATTACTTGGATTGGGTTGCGTGGGTTGGAAGGGGGAAGGGAGAGGTGTGGGCTGAGAATGCAGGGTTCAGGCTAGGGGATGACAAATATCCAAGATAGCGGTGATGGGGGGGGGAGAGGAAGTGTTTGGTTCAGACTGGGTAGGTAGGTCTGAGTGTGCTGGGATTAGGCTAGGGAGGGGGATCAGAGTAGGTTGGTCCTGGGGAGAGGAGAAGAGAATCCTGGGAGTGTGCTGGAGCTGGGCTGGAGAGGTTGGGAAGATAGTGCAGGAATCACACTGAGCAGGAAGGGAGGAGGATGCCGTGCCAGAGCTGGGAAGGATGTCGCAGTGTGCTGGGGAGGGGAGAGGAGAATGCTGGGATCAGAGTGCGCTGGGGTTTGGATGGAAAGGGGAAGAAAAGAGTGCTGGGGTCAGGCTGGAGGGGAGGAAGAGAGCACTGGGGTCAAGCTGGGGAGAGCATCATAGTGTGCTGGGGTCAGGCTGGAGGGGAGGAAGAGAGCACTGGGGTCAAACTGGGGAGAGCGTCATAGTGTGCTGGGGTCAGGCTGGAGGGGAGGAAGAGAGCACTGGGGTCAAGCTGGGGATAGCTTGACCCCAGTGCTCCAGCCTGACTCCAGCACACTATGCTCAGCTTGACCCCAGTGCTCTCTTCCTCCCCTCCAGCCTGACTCCAGCACACTGTGACGCTCTCCCCAGCTTGACCCCAGTGCTCTCTTCCTCCCCTCCAGCTGACCCCAGCACACTGACACTCTCCCCAGCTTGACCCCAGTGCTCTCTTCCTCCCCTCCGGCCTGACCCCAGCACACTATGACACTCTGCTCAGCTTGACCCCAGTGCTCTCTTCCTCCCCTCCGGCCTGACCCCAGCACTCTTTTCTTCCCCTTTCCATCCAAACCCCAGCGCCCTCCGATCCCAGCATTCTCTTCTCCCCTGAATATCGACTTCTAAATGTTTAGCATGAATAGACTTATATGCCATAAAGTATAGCCTAGAAAGGATGCTATGAAGTGAGTATTCTTTTAATAACTGCAATTTGTGTCCTCTCTTTTTCCGTCAGTTTGTTTTATTTTCTGTTGGTTTTCTCCTAGCTTCTCTCTTTGCCAGCTTTCCCTGAGTACACATTCTACAGTCTTTTTTTCTCTGCAGTTTCTTTAAGTTGTATTTACACCTGTCTTCGAGGCCGATGTGCTAAAGTGCTCCTTATGTAGTTCGCTTCACACATAAAAACGGCACCGTGTGCTTCCAAGTTGCACATAAATGCAAAAGGTTTCCTTTTTACATGCAAAGCAGACTTTGCAAAAATGTTTTGGCTGTGCATGTCGTAAACTTAAGTTTACGCTGCAAAATTGTATGTAAATTCAAAATGAATGAGCTGCTACAATGCAGAATCATGCAAAGCAGCTCCATAACTATGTTCGTAGTGCTAAAACATGAACAAAAGGGCCTTGCAAGTTTTCACAGAAGTTAGCTACACCTTAATGAAGTGTAGTTATAACGAAGCGTAGTTACTCTTTTTTTTTTTTTTTTTTTTTTGGGAAGCTGTCCATAATAAACTTCTGCCTGTAAATTTTTTCTACTGGGGTAATTTGCATATGATTCTACTAGAAATCTTAATGTGTGTAAAATCACAAATTCTGTGTGAAATTCGGGGTACTTTAATACATCAGCCTCTTCGCCTATCCTGCAAGGCTTTCCTTTTTTCCGCTCTTCTGTCAACTTCTGATGTGCCTCCTATCTAACCTTCTCCTATGCTGTCTGTTGGGTGCAATTACTCTCTTGTCCTCTTCCTTCGGTTTACAAAAATGTTATAAACCTTTTTAAATCGCTTTGATTATAATATAAAGAGAGGTGATCAATCAAATATTAACTAAGCTAAATTAAATTTCTATCCTATAACAACCTAATTCATTTTCCTATACAGTCTTTCTCTTGTCATTCATCCTTGCAAATTTTCTTGGGCACTTCTAAAAGCAACACTGCAAGACAACAAATGTTTTCAGTGCGATTAATTGAGCAGACCGTCCACTCACCCTCCACAAATATGACTGCTAAATTTAACTTGGACTGCTGAAGATCCATTCTGACTCAGGCCCTATTGATGACGTCATAAGCAGGAAAAAGGGAAACCACAAGTCAAATGGAGAAAGTAGGCTGCGAGTATACGAATTCATATTTTGTATTTGTTTTTAGTGTATTGGAACTCTTGCACTTTTACTGTAAAACACTTCTGGAGTGGAGGGGAAATGTGTGTAATATATACGTATGTGTGTAGAGAATTGGGGGGATGGGGGAGCAGGGAAAACAGAGTTTTATAAATGCATGTCCATATGGAAGTTTTTCAGAAATGTGTATATTTATATATTTAAATAGGCAATGTGCTAATCTTTTCATAATTCATTCGTTGTTTAGTAACAGGTTATTTGAAAATTAATTATACAGTTTATTACATGCCTGCAAAAAAAAAAATACATTATGAGGATCATAAATTTAGGACTCAGGCTAAGTATTGAAAACAATTTATGGGTAATATTTTTTCTAATTGCATCTTTTTCGAAGGGAATTTGGTGCTCACTGATAGAATTATTATACAAAGTTATACATTATTAAGTGCAACTTACTATTAATCAGAATCCTGACAAAACACTAGGTGCAGAGGTCTTCACAATTCATTCCTTCACCAAGACCAGCTCAGATAAGACCCTTTTGTTACTAATCTACAATTGCCTTTTGTAGCACATTAGGGAAAAAAAAAATCTTCATTTCACTCTACAAACATCACATCTCCACCACTACCACCACCCTCTTACAGCCCACAGTTGCTTCCCATGTCGTAGAAGTCATCTCCCTCCTGGCTCTCGTCTGTTTCCACAGGAAATCATGGGTATTAACTGATGACAGATGTTTTGGCCCTTGTAGTTGTCTCGCTGTACAAGGGAATGACTGATTTACAGCTTTTCCAAATAGATGTGAAGATCTTGTCTCAGTAAAAAAAAAAAAAAAAAAATCCAGAGCCTCGCTTGATCCATTACTTGATGCATGATTGAAACAATATTTGAAAGGCACAGTTTGAAGCCTAGAATGGAAATTCTAGACCCAGACTGAAACAGTTGAATGCCATCTACTTACATTAACTCATGACATTACCAAGATGTATGGTCATATTGTATGGATTTCGCAGTTGCAAAGTATGGTCTTTTAAATAACACCATTAGAGCAACCCTCTTCCCCTCATTGGTTGTATTAATCTTAGTAGAGTTAACATAAGATTGATGAATGTTACCTACAAAAAATGTAAAATGCTGGCCATTTTAAAACTTGTGAGCTCCCTTAGGAATCTCCAGGTCTGCTAGCACTGGCTGCTGGAAATCCCATGCAGATTCCAGTTTAAAGGAATGCAATTGCTATTATTATAATCCTGATTTGTGTAGCGCATACCAAATGTACGCAGCACTGTACAGAGACACAAAATGGTCAGTTCCTACTTCTTGGAGCTTACAGTCTTCTCAAAACAGACAGAAAGGACACACAATGGAAAAAAAAACCCAAAACCAGATGGGTATGACAGCAAGGCCATGACTGAGCATGTTAATAGTGGGTTGGATTAAACTGAGGAAGGGCAACTTTTAACAGAGTATATTCAGAAGATTCAGTTACATGAGCAGGATGAGTCAGAGTTCAGGTGTTAAGAGCGATCTCAAAGAGGTAACTTTTTCAGGTTGTGCATAGATTTGCAAACTAGAAAGAGAGTCACAAAGTAAATGCAGCCCAAATAGTCCAATCAAAAAAAATAGCATTCAACTTACATTTAAAGAAATTTTGATTATACATTCGCAAATAATAGAAAAATCAATACCAGGAAAACACAGACAAAGCAATAACACCTGTACGTGCAGACCAATTTTGCAGCACAAAATACCCAAGTCATAACTAATCGTAGGTCTATTATTTAAGCATGTATAGAGTGTCCCATCATTCTCAAATTTTTTAAAAGAATTTTTTATGCAGATTAAAAAAGGAAAACTTCCCTTAGTGATAGATGAGAGGCTCTAGATGCAGGTTTGATAGAGACACGGACACTGGCTTGAGCGCCCCTGATGCAGTACTGGATGAAACATAATATTATTATGTCGGGTGCGGCTGCCGTTAAGAACGAGCTTTGCTGTTGCCGATACTCTCAACTAAGGGAAGTTTTCCTTTTTTAATCTGCATAAGAAATCTTTAAAAAAAAATTTGAGAACAATGGGACACTGTGTACATGCTTAACTGATTGACCTATGATTAGTTATGACCTGGGCATTTTGTGCTGCAAAATTGTGCTGCACGTACAGGTTTTATGAAGGTCCTCATCTCTATTTCTTTGTCTGTGTTTTCTTGATATTGATTTTTCTATTAATTTGTAAATGTATAATCAAAATATATTTAAATTTAAGTTGAATGCTATTTTTTGATTGTACATAGATCTGGCTAGAGAGGAAGCCTGGTGCATCTGCCTGGGAAATTCATTCCAGGCAATTGGTGCAGCCAGGTGGAAGAGGCAGAGATGAAGTTTGGCAATGGGGAGAAGGGTGCAGCTAAGAGCTGCTTACCCAAAGAGCAATGTTTGAGACAAGAGATATATGGGGAAATGAGAAAAGAGAGGTAGAGAGGAGCTGAAGAGTGAATGTACTTATAGGCAAACATAAAAATCTTAAATTTTATGTGGAAGCAGATGGGGATCCACTGTAGTGAACTGAGAAAACGAGTTACATGTTTGCAGTGGCATCAGTGGTAGATTAATCATGCTGCTGAATTTTGGTCAGACTGGATGGGCAAGAAGTCATTCAGCGGTAGATCAGTGATGAACAGGTTGTTGTAGTTTAGGTGGGAGGTAATCAGCAAGTGGATAAGGGTTCTGGTGGTATACTTAGAGAGGAAGAGATGGATTTAGGTGATGTTGTAAGGAGCAACAATTCTTAACAGTGTTGTGGATGTGATCAGAGTTTGAGAGAGAAGAGTTGAAAGTGACCCCAAGAAAGTAGGCATAGGGGATGGGGAGAATAGTAGTGTTATTAACAATGATCAATGATCAATAGAAGGGGGAGAGGGGAGGATGCTTTAGGGGAAGAATTAAGAGTTCTCTTTTGTTCTTGTTGAGCTTGAGGCAACAGTGGGATATCCAAGCAGCAACATCAGGCAATTGGATTCTTATGTGGAGAAATATATCTGGAAGTTGTCTGCATAAAAGTGGTATTGGAGTCCATGGGAGGACATCAATTTACCCAGGACAGAGCCTTGCGGCACAGTGGAAGAACTTTCACTGGAGGAACCACTGAATAATGCTGGGAAGGGTAAGAAGAGATCCAGGATAGACCTGAATCTCAAGGTCCAAAGGAGGATAGACTGTTGAGTTGTAGATGGTGGTCAACAGTATCAAAAGCAGCAAATAAATTAAGGAGGATAAGGATGAAGTGCAACTCTTTGGCTTTAATTATGAGAAGATCATTGGAGACTTTGGTAAGAGCTATTTTGATGGAGTTTAGGGCAAAATCCAGTTTGAAGTGAATCAAGAATATCCTGAGATTAAAAGCAGTTGAGATAGTGGAGACAGACAGCTTGTTCAAGTAGTTTGGAGATAAAGCGAATATGGGAGAGGGGACTATAGATGGCAGGATAGGAAGGGTCCAATGAAGGATTTTTGAGTAGTGGAATGATTACTGCATGTTTCAAGGCAGAGAAAATTGCTGTAGAAAGACTGAGAATGCAACAGAAAGGAATGGTGGGTGAGAATGGGAGTCAGAGAGGCAAGTAGTTTGGATGAGGAGAAAAGAGAGCAGTTTCCTGCTCGCATTGTTCAGAAAAGGAGAAGAGAGTGACATGGGTTTCTGGTAGCTTGATGTAAAGGATCCATGAATTATCATGAAAACTTCCGCTTCTGGTTGTTCCTAGGTATTTCAGCTTCTCGCCATTTCTGAGCATACATCTCATCGTTTTAGAGGAACTGTAAGTTCCTCTAAAAGCTGGACTGAGCGAATTCTTTGTCTACTGAAAGAGAAGGCAGATAAAGAACTAGAAAGCAGGTAAGAGTATCAGCAGAATACTGGGAGCCGGCTGAAATGACAAATGAAAATGATCTCAAATCACCTAAGGCTCTTGTGTCTGAAAATCCTAGAATATGAATTGACAACTAGAAGGGCCCATTTCTAATCATCAATGTCTTCGACTAAAATAACTTGCCCTTCTAAATTGTTCACTGACAACTACTTGGAGAGATTAAGACTGCGGTACAGTGTACCCAGTTCATGAAAAGCTCTGAAAAAGAACGAGGTGATAGCAAATTACTCTTTCACCCAAACCTTTTGATTTTCATTGCATTTCCTCCTATCCTAGAGGTTGATCAGCTGCCTTGCTTTCAAGTCACTATGGGCCTCATTTTCTAAAGTATCGCAGGCCTGCGATACTTTAGAAAATTGCGCTACTGGGGGGTGGTCCTGCCGGCATCGCGCCCAATAACTACACCATAGAAGGTGTAGTTATTGGGCGCGAAATAGGCAGCGAAAAGGCACTTACCTTTTCGCTGTGCACGCCATCATCGCGGACTTGGCCCCGGTGATGCCCCGACTCCTCCTCTTCCGGGGCCGACTCTCCCCCGATTTCAGTAGCGCAGGCCTGCGCTACTTTCTCTAGCTATCGCAGGCTTGCGCTAACAGTGCAAGCCTGCAATAGCTTTGGAAAATGAGGCCCTATGTCTGTAAGTTCCCATCTGAAGGGCAACTTTTTCTGTTATCAGTAAGGGCCAGATTTTCAAAGCCTTTTATGTGCATAAAACACAGTTTTATGCAAGCAAATGACTATTTTAAGTAGCTTGGAGCTCAACTCACATTTAATTATGCATGTAACCTGATTTTATGCATCTTTATATGCGAACTGAGGAGGGGCATTTCAGGGGGCAAGTTGGGACTTACGAATATACTTTTGTATTTTAAAAACTTTGAGGACAACTTCCAAACCTGTTTGTATTACTGGATTTGCACATGCAAGTGGATGCAAGAAAATGTATCATAGTACTTTATAAACTGCAGTGGGTTGCTACAGAGTTAATAAATTCCGTGTAGTTCTGCTCTGAAAGTATGCACATATGTTTCAGTATGCATGAATGTTTGTAATGCATTGAAAGCACATGCTTTCTCTATTTGCTTTATAAACATATGTGCAAATAAAATATAACATGTACATGTAAAACCATGATTTATACATGGAGGTAGGTATATTTTACAATAAGTGCACGCATTTGAAGTCACTAGTTTGCTGATACCTCCCTCCAGTCCACCCAGGCCATCTCCAGTTCACTGAGAACCTCCTAGCACTTCATCCTGACTTCCCCAAGTAGACCCAGTCATCTCACCCAAAAATAGCAGACACGGGATTGTTAGCCTCTGTGCCACTGTTAAGTTTGTACAAGATAGGACTTAACAGGCAGCGGGTGATGCACCAAGGGAGTAGGTCTTCTGCCTAACCAACCATCTCTCCCTTGGGTTGAGCCTGAAGATTCTGGCAGCCATCATACTTGTTCCAAAGGTGGTAGAGAGGCTGGATCAAAGGCCAAGCAGAGCGAGCGTGAGGTCCAGTCCAAGGACAAGGCAGGCAGAAGGTAAGGCAAGGTCCAGGTCTGATCCAAGGTCAAAGAGATGAGGATACTAAACAGGAACAGGTAGAGGAGTAGACAAGGACAGTGGAGACTGGAACAGGACAAGACAGGACTCACATGGATTATATCAAGAACAAGGCAGGAAGAAGAAACAAAAAGGAATTCCAGGAATGATCAGAATCACACTGGGCAACTAGCACTGCAAGCAAGCAACAGGAAACCTATTATGAAGGTGAAGGCTGGGGTGAGGCTGTTGTTTAAATATCTTGGCCAGCCGACATCATCCCTCAGCACCAAGAGTAAGGCTCTCGCGGTGACTCCTTTAAGAACCAGAGGCGTGTGCGTGCGCCTACGAATGCCATGGCAGCAGTGAAGATCGTAGCTTCCAGCGTGATGGCTGGGGTTAAACAAGGCCGACTGTGGCATCGCTGCCAGGGTCGGCTGAACATTACACGGCAGATGAGTCTGATATCAATTGTGCTAGTTAATCAACAGGTATAAAACTGCAAATAAATTTCCTAATGTATTTGCATTAATCTGTTTGAAAATAACAGCTTATGTGCTTACCTCTTGGTCACACCCTGGAACATCCCTAGATTGCTCCTTTTTGTACAGGGAAATGTGAGCGTGTAATCTTTCCACGATTATAAACTAGCATGTAGGCAAACACAGGCTACTTACGTACATATATGCTGATTTTCCATAATAATTCATGTGAAAATGTACTCCCATGCATTGAAGTTAATCAGCATAAGTTACACCTTTCATAGAGCAGGTGCAACTTTCTGTGGGTCAAATCTTTGTGCCTTCCAAGCCACTTAACAGCACATTTTATGAGGACAGTTTTGCCCTTAAATTCTCAGAAAATGTGGGGTAAAGTCTTCACACAGAAGTTAGGAGTAGACTTTAACAACTCGCACGCTATAAAATTACCCTCCCTAGGACAAACCCAAAAAAATTAGGAGATTGGAAGTGGCAGAGTGAGTTTAACAAGCGTCTTTGAAAGACTTTTTTTTTTTTTTTCATAAAATCTTTTAGTTCCATTTTGGGAAGTTTAATTTCATCTCACCCCAGTTACAGAGCAGAGCAAGTATGTGTGTGAGTGTTTGTGTGTACGCATGCTCTCTGGGCGGAGAGGGAAAGGAAAAGTGACATCATGCCAGAGTGAAAATTGTATTAGAGCAATTTGGTAAAGAAATCCTCTCACTGACGGGCCGATACAGTAAAGTCTGCGGGAGAGCGGACGAACGCCCGCTCTCCCGGCGTGCGGCGATTCTCTATTTAAATTAGGTGACGCGGTAAAAACGGGGAAAAGGCGGTGCTAGGGACACTAGCGCGTCCCTAGCGCCTCCTTTTTGACAGGAGCGGCGACTGTCAGTGGGTTTGACAGCCGACGCTCAATTTTGCCGGCGTTGGTTCTTGAGCCTGCTGACAGCCACGGGCTCGGAAACCAGACGCCGGCAAAATTGAGCGTCCCGTTTTCGGCCCGACAGCCGTGGGCCGACTTCAAATTTTTTTACTTTTCGGGACCTCCGACTTAATATCGCTATGATATTAAGTCGGAGGGTGCACAGAAAAGCAGTTTTTACTGCTTTTCTGTGCACTTTCCCGGCGCCGGAAGAAATTAGCGCCGACCTTTGGGTTGGCGTTAATTTCTGAAAGTAAAATGTGCGGCTTGGCTGCACATTTTACTTTCTGTATCCCGCGCGCATACCTAATAGGGCCCTCAACATGCATTTGCATGTTGAGGGCGCTATTAAGTGCCGCGGGTTGGACGCGCGTTTTCCTCCCCTTACTGAATATGGGGTAAGGGAAAACGCACGTCCCAGAGCAGGCTAACAGTGCGCTCCATCGGAGCACACTGTACTGTATCGGCCTGTGAGTAATCAGACAGAGAGGAAGAAATCTTGTGCAAACTCAAAAGAATAAGCTTAATGGGAGTTGGCTTTTAATAGGGTGCTTAGATGGCACTCTACATACTTTACTGTTTAGCTCACCGAAATCGAGCCAAAACACAAGGTTGCCTTATACCAGGGGTGCTCAAATCGGTCCTACAGGCCTCCTCCCTAGCCATTCGGGTTTTCTGGATATCCCTAATGAATATGCATGAGATTTACATGCACTACCTCCTGTGTATGCAAATATTTATCATGCATATTCATTAGGGATATCCTGAAAACCCGACTGGCAGGGGGGGGGGGGGTGCCCGTAGGACCAGTTTGAGGACCCCTGCCTTATACATTGTGTTTGAATATCAATTTATTGCATGGTTAATGCCAACTCATGCCCCCTAAAAGTACCCTTGTTATGAGAATAGACACCTACTTTTAGCTGGCCGAACATAGGTGAATTCAGCCATTCTACCCCCGTAACCCCCAGTTCTACCTGCTATGTTTCTGACGAAGCCTTTGAAAATGTAGGAGTAGCCACATGATTAGAGCAACAGGCAGAAAACCAGGAACGCTAGAGGTTAAATCTCACATCTTTCACTGATGCTCCTTGTCACCTTGGGCAAGTTGCTTCACCTCCCATTGCCTCAAGCGCAAACTTAGGGCAGGGTTTACTAATCATGTTTCTCATAGGCACGGATTGGGAGAAGAGCCTTAGTAAAAAATCAGGTAAGCCCTGTGGGACGGGGAACCTCCTGGAGGCTGAATTTGGGAAGGTGAGTAAAAAAAAAAATCCTTACACAAAAAAAAAATCCAAATTCCAAATGAGTTTTCATCCTGAGGTTTGTATACTTGGTGCAACTTTCTTCTCTAGGTATCCTACCAAGTGTAAGATTACAAATAAGACAGAATATATGTTTTGGAATTTGCAACAGCTTTCTGATTTTCTTAAAAAAAAAATCACAAGTGCTATCCACCGGGAGTATCACAGAGATCTGTGCAGTCAGTGTCCTTGTTTAATGTGCCTGTAAGGCTTTTAGTTGATTTGGATGAAAAACAAGGGTTTCAGTTTTGGTTTTATACTGACAATGTCCAATTCATCGTAGCAGGATTTGATAAGCAGAATATTGCTCCCATTAACAAAGGTAACTGTAATGTAGCTAGCAAAGAATACCCTTTATTTAAATTACAAGAAAATGAAAATGTGATGGATAGCAAAGGTGCTGGACTCCACAGCATAAACTTCACTGACTGTTGACAAAGGAAAAGATTCAGTTCGTCGTCTTGATGCCACTCTGGTAGCCTCCTGCTGTAAAATTGATAGCATTGTTTTTAAGAGTGTTTTCTTTCTTCTGAAAAGGCTATGCCAGATTCACCCATATCTGAATAATGCAGATTTGGCCTCTGTAGTGACCGGCACTGGCACTGTTACGCGTAGACAATTAGAGCAGTCTTTATATAGGTTGGTCATGACGAGTGCAATTCAAAAATTGCAGTTAATAAAAAAAAAATGATGAAGCCAAGGCTTTGTCGGGGACTGACATGAGAGAACCTAATATGACGCCTGCTTTCAGGAAACTTCACCGGCTGCCAGAGTTGTGGGGGGGCATGGCACTAAAACCGTTTTCACTTGCTTTTAAATCGCTAGAGCCGAACGATCCATCGTACAGTGCATTCACAACCTGCTTGAACAATATGTTCCATCACGCAACCTCGAATCGGATCGAGACATTTTTTTGTTTTTTTGTTAGTAGTTCCATCTTTGAAAGCCGCCAGGCCAGCCTTTCCTCGTCATCAGGGGCAGATTTAACAACAGGCAGAGTCTAGGCCAGGGCCGATGGGCAGCCGCTCCAGTGGGGCAACCTCCTTGCTGTGGGAATCCCTTGTTTTACGTCATCAGCTACCGTGCTGTACCGTCTGGTGGAGGGGGAGGGAGGCCAGCCGCCTACGTGCCAAGGGGCAGCCAGGAGTACAAGTCCACCATGAGACATTATAGGGCTTTTTCTTGTTGTTTTACCTAACTTATAGAATTCCATGCCATGTCAGACTAGAGATCTAGCTGTTTTAAAAAGGCTACTTAACACATGGCTTTTTAGACAAGTATTTAATCTATGATTTTTTTTTTTTGTATTATATGCAGGGATGTGCAGTCATTTTAAAATTACATAAGAAATGTCAATGATATTTATTTTCTATGGCTTTTTTGGTGTCATTTTTGAAATGAAAGAAAAGCTATTTAAATCTTGTTCGTTTCTCGTTTTATTTTGTTATGGGACGCCCCCTCTCAACCATCCTCCAAAAAAATCCCGCACTGCCTGATTACACAAATGGCCCCCAGGGCTCTCTTCTAACATTTGCCCCAGACTCGTCCCCAGCTCACCTGCAAAGAGAGGGGTCCAAAGAGGTGCAAGAGCAGTCCCCAGTCACTCTTGCCCCACTGTTATGGTATTGAAAACGGGGCACCAGCTGACCTGAGGCTGGCGCCATTTTGAAGTATGGTTCATACTCACAATGCTTAGAATGCAGAGTAGGGACATGCATGCACTTTTGTCAACTTTCTCTTGTAAATTTACTCGCTAATTATCTTGCTTAGGTCATATTAAATATGCCTATTGTGTACTATTGGCAACTTGGGCGAACTGGGGGGAGTTTAGACTGAAGAACCAGGAGGGTCTTAATGAGCTGGAGAAAGACTGGGAGAACTGGTGGAGTAATTGGTAAAACTTGTAATTTCAATTACACACACATATTTTAAAATGTACACGAGTATGATTTATACACATTTAACCCACTTTATTTTTATGCATAAAATATAAATGCATAAAATATGCATAAAATATAAAATATATTTTTAAAATAGGTAGGAAAAGAACACACATTGCATTGCATGCATTTACTTTTAAGCATACATACGTGCAATTATGTTGCAGGGTAAAAATGCATGTATTTATATTACCTGCATATGTAATACGCAAGTGTTATAAAATACTATGATAAAACTTCATACGGCCATATAAGCATGCATAACCTACCTTAATAATATAAGAAATGCCATACTGGATCAGACCAAAGGTCCATCAAGACCAGCATTCTGTCTCTGACAATGGCCAATCCAGGTCACAAACACCCACTCGGTAAGAACATAAGAACATAAGAAAATGCCATACTGGGTCAGACCAAGGATCCATCAAGCCCAGCATCCTGTTTCCAACAGTGGCCAATCCAGGCCATAAGAACCTGGCAAGTACCCAAAAACTAAGTCTATTCCATGTAACCATTGCTAATGGCAGTGGCTATTCTCTAAGTGAACTTAATAGCAGGTAATAGACTTCTCCTCCAAGAACTTATTCAATCTTTTTTTAAACAGAGCTATATTAACTGCACTAACCACATCCTCCGGCAACAAATTCCAGAGTCTAATTGTGCGTTGAGTAAAAAAGAACTTTCTCCGATTAGTTTTAAATGTGCCCCATGCTAACTTCATGGAGTGCCCCCTAGTCTTTCTACTATCCGAAAGAGTAAATAACCGATTCACATCTACCCGTTCTAGACCTCTCATGATTTTAAACACCTCTATCATATCCCCCCTCAGTCGTCTCTTCTCCAAGCTGAAAAGTCCTAACCTCTTTAGTCTTTCCTCATAGGAGAGTTGTTCCATTCGCCTTATCATTTTGGTAGCCCTTCTCTGTACCTTCTCCATCGCAATTATATCTTTTTTGAGATGCGGCGACCAGAATTGTACACAGTATTCAAGGTGCGGTCTCACCATGGAGCGATACAGAGGCATTATGACATTTTCCGTTTTATTCACCATTCCCTTTCTAATAATTCCCAACATTCTGTTTGCTTTTTTGACTGCCACAGCACACTGTACCGACAATTTCAATGTGTTATCCACTATGACACCTAGATCTCTTTCTTGGGTTGTAGCACCTAATATGGAACCCAATATTGTGTAATTATAGCATGGGTTATTTTTCCCTATATGCATCACCTTGCACTTATCCACATTAAATTTCATCTGCCATTTGGATGCCCAATTTTCCAAGCTCACAAGGTCTTCCTGCAATTTATCACAATCTGCTTGTGATTTAACTACTCTGAACAATTTTGTGTCATCTGCAAATTTGATTATCTCACTCGTAGTATTTCTTTCCAGATCATTTATAAATATATTGAAAAGTAAGGGTAGTTCCCAAATAATAGGTCCACTCGTTCTTGCTCATAAACCGGGATAGGCAGTGACTTCACTATATCTACATGGCTAATAATGGTTTATTGACTTTTCTAAAATTAACACTATATTTATCCTTATTTTTAATGCAGCCATTTTGAATTACTGAAACGTGGCGATCTTCTTCTTAAACAAGGCACAAACTTACAGGCCGATACAGTAAAATTCACGGGCGAGCGCACAGGCCACTGTCCTGTGCGTGCGATTCAGTAAAAAAAAAAATTCAAATTATGGCCCGTGATAAAAAGAGGCTCTAGGGACACTAGCGTGTCCCTAGCACCTCTTTTTTGACAGGAGCGGTGGCTGTCAGTGAGTTTGACAGCTGACGCTCAATTTTGCAAGCTTCGTTTCTCAAACCCGCTGACAGCCACGGGTTTGTAAACCGGACACCAGCAAAATTGAGCGTCCACTTTTCAACCCGCAAGCCACGGGCCAATTTTAAATTTTTTTATTTTTAAATTTTTAATTATTTTTAACTTTTTGGACTTCCAACTTAATATCGCCATGATATGTGCACTTTCCTAGTGCCAGCAGAAATTAACGCCTACCTTTGGGTAGGCGCTAATTTCTGAAAGTAAAATGTGTGGCTTGGCTGCACATTTTACTTACTGAATTGCATGGGAATAACTAATAGGGCCATCAACATTCATTTGCATATTGCGGGTGCTATTAGTTTCGGGGTGTTGGACGCACGTTTTCGATGCGCTATTACCTCTTGCTGAATAAGAGGTAAAACTAGTGCGTCAAAAAACACGCGTCCAAATGCGGGTTAACAGTGCTCTTCGCCGGAGCACACTGTAGTCTATCGGTCTGTTAGATTGTAAGCTTTCTGGAGATAGGGAAATACCTACAGTACCTGAATGTAATCTGCTTTGAAATGCTGAAAAAAGTGTGAAAAACGGAATATAAAAAAATCTAAATAAAAAATAAAATAAAAATAAACAAGGACACTGTCTCTATGTGTGCCCCTAATGCAGCCACCCTGTGAAACATGACATTATGTCGGATGCCTCGTGAGCATTAGCTGCTGCTGCTGCTGTCTTTGCTTCAAACAAATTAAAGGGAAGTAATACTTTTACTTATATTAAAAATCTAAAAAATTGAAGCACAAACATTTGTTCATATGAAAACAATGGACCTATGATTAATGATGACCCGTGCATTTCGTGCAGGAATATTGCACATACAGGTGTCATGAAGATCCCTTTTGCAGCCACTTGATCAAATTTGTTTGATGTATTTTATTTGTTTATTTATTTTTTACATTTACACTTTATTGATTTTTCATTCAAAAGTAAGACAATCTTACTAAAAGAAAATAGGAACACATATCTAATTTCCATCAATGAAAACAGAAATATATATCAAGTTAAACAAGTCATTGATACATGTTCCTCCCTAAAGCAATGCAAAGCAAAATGGGGGTGACTATATGGGAGATACAATTGTAATAAACATTACTCGCTAATATACAAAGGTAATTGGCATTAATGTTACCGACAACCTAATTTATCATTACTAATCCCACCCAGTATTCACTAGGAGATATCACGGTAATCATCCTAGAATTTACAAACAATTTAAGTTGTTCAGGATGATAAAATATAAAGCAATCTTTCTGGTGCTTCACAATACATTTGCAGGGGTATCTTAGCACAAAAGAGTAACTCATAGTTAGTATTTGCCCCCCCTGAGTAACAGAAACTCCCTTCTTCTTTGTTGTGTGACTCGAGAGAAATCTGGGTATATACTCACTTGTGCCCCATAAAATGGTATCGACATATTCTTAAAGAAATTTCTCATGACAGCCCCCACATCCTGCTCTGAAAGGAAGGATAGACAGCAGGTGGAAAATCAAGCTGAGATGCTGGATAATCTCACCCAATACCTTGAGGACTCCACTATGGAACTGTTGATGTATTTTATATATTTTAAGTGTCACTGTCTGAAAAAATGTTTTTGAGGATGTGAATCACATTAAAAATAAGGGTGAATGCTGTGTTCATTTTTTGTACTTTATAACTGCATTCTCATTGGAATCTCTCTATTTTTGATTTTGCAGTTATCAGGAACTTGTCCAAACCCCTTTTAAACCCAGTTAGGCTAACTGTTCTCATCATATCCTCTGGC
The DNA here is from genome assembly GCF_901001135.1 of Rhinatrema bivittatum. NCBI lineage: Eukaryota > Metazoa > Chordata > Amphibia > Gymnophiona > Rhinatrematidae > Rhinatrema > Rhinatrema bivittatum. The sequence continues at coordinate 56,068,696 of NC_042621.1, forward strand.
AACAAATTCCACAGTTTTATTGTAAGCTGCGTTAAAAAAAAATACTTTCTCTGATTTCTTTTAAAAGTGCTACCCATGAACTTCATGTAGTACTATCGAAAAGGGTAAATATCCATTCCCTTCACACCTAAGCTTCCAGGTCAGTCAAAAGCTGCTTCAACCCCCTTTTCAGTTTCCATTTATTATATGAAGGGGATCTGAAGCCAAGGCACCATAGGCCTTCTTTCACGGCTGCCAACGGTTTCCTTTATACAAACAGTTAATACTGGCAAATGCAAGGTACCCCCTTTATATAGCACGGCTCCAAAGTAGATCAACTAAATTAACAACACTTGACTTGCTCAGTATTCTGTATTTGTGCATATTCTGATGGGCTCAGTAGTGCTAATGGGCATCAAATTCATGACAGAAGGTGTTGACAGTGTGATAATGATATAAACCACTATCTTCATCTTTGATTAGGGAGAAAACAGTCACCTCCACGACATTTTAGCCCACGGGGAGCAGTGAAAAATGATGAAAAACAGAGGGGATTTATGGGGTTCTGCACTATAGCCTACATTGTTGGGCTGTTCACAGACGTTTTCTTACTTTGTTTTGTCTTTCTCTTTAGATATCTTTGTTTTGTTTTGTTTTTTTTCTTTAAAATTAAAAAAGTCAATTAAATAAAAAAAATAAAATAAACAAAAAACATTATTGGGCTGCTAAGCCCCTCCCAAGCATATCATCATCACTTAGGCTCCCCCTGTTTTCTACCAAGTTGCCTCCGCATCTTCTTGCTTTCATTTCGTTTTGAAATATTCACGAGGTAAGAGCGATCCCCCGGTTGCTCCTGCCGCAGCCGCCACTGCAAATGACACTGGTGCCCTTTGTAATTTCTTCTGCACGAAATGGTCTGCTGCTGTCATTTGCAATAGTTGCCGCGGTGGTGCAGGAGCAAACGGGGATTGCTCTTACCTCGTGAATATTTGAAACGAAATGACAGCATCACTGGGGTAAGAGAGCCCGGGGGCAGCTGGTGGAGATAAGGGGCTTGCCCAAGAAATTCTTCTTTACAGCGGCTGTGGTGGGGGCTCGACCTTTATTTTTAAAATTACATAAGGAAAAACAAATTAAATTTTGTTCATTTTTCCTTTATTTCATTTTAAAAATGAAAATTGAAACAAAATGGGAAATTTAATGCAAACTTCCCATATCATTTCTAACAAATGTATAGTCCTACTAAGTTCTCAAGGCACTGCAACTATAGGATTAAATGATTCAAAACATTGATTCCGGGTGTGCAATAATATCATAATATTATCTCAAGGAGAGACTGTGACTCTGTTTTTACAAAGAGCAGATCCTTGGATACCTGCATTTGACCGTACTCTAAACATTTTTTGATCTGTTTTTCTGTCTCACCAGTCACGTGATCTTCCTTGTCTAATTACAATTACATTACACTAAACTCACCTTGCGCTGACTTGATTTGCATTTTCATTGGCGTAAACTGTTTCAATATCTTTTTGCTTCGTTCCACGAGTTTAAGACTACGAAAAGGTTTTTGGGCCTGAGATCTGTGTACCATAGCTAAGGACCATCAAAATAACGTTAATGTTCCATCACATTTATCTCAAATCTAAAAGCGCGAGCGATCCCATTTATTTATATTCCGCCTTTTCGGCATTTCAAAGCGGATGACATTCAGGCACTGTAGGTATTTCCCTAACCCCAGAAGCCTTACTGTCTGGGACGGTAAGTTTTAAACATTGGCCCGCGCCCAGGGACGTGGCCATTTTATAACATACGCACATATATGCACGCTTGTTATAAAATAGCTTGACCACCTGCACATGTGCGCTCAGTTTTAAGTGGGTGCCCGCCTGTGCGCGCAAATGCCGCTTCTACCGCGTAAGTCGGGGGGGGGGGATTTTAAAAGGTACACAAGCCGACGCCATTACCAGCTTTTCCAGTTCGTTCAGGTAAGGAAGAGGACTTCCAAACCCCCTTTTCCCCTGGTAGCTCCGACCCTTTAAACCCTGCCAACCTGCCAGTTTCTCTCCATTTTATTGCTTACACGTCATGCGTAGCAGAAGTAAAGTCGCGCAGCAGGGGAACCCAGCGCACGCAGGTTTTCACGCACTCATTTCACTGTGAAATCCAGGCATGCGCATGCCCTGCTCCATTTTTGGAGCTTTTCATTGGTGCACGCAGTGGGAGGTGCGCACGTACTTGGGCAGCTTTTCAAATCCACTCAGCACGCGCTGGCCCAACTTGTGCCTGGTTTTGGCGCGCACCGGGCTTTTAAAATTCACCTTTAAATTTGTACCTGAGGTAACAGAGCGTAAAGTGACTCACCCAAAGTCACAAAGAGCTGCAGTGGGATTTGAATGCTGGTTTCCCTGGTTTATATCCCACTGCTTGATGGTACCTTGATACCTTGATGGTACCCAGGTAGAGAGTCCATCAAGCTAGGTTGAGAGAACACTGCACAAATCTCATCTTTGGGTGAGTTTCCTCACTCCGAGGGTCATCAAATGTTCACAAGAGAGGACTGTTCTGTTCGTACGTCTCACATTGAATGTCAAAGTGGCCCCTAACCCTCTAAACTAATACCTAAATCTCACCTCGAGTTACTAGGTGGGCCTCCCATAGAGATATAAATACCTATCTAGGGATAGTGCATTAAAGGTGTAGTGAAAGCTGTACAAAATGATAAACTCCTCTTTTTTTGGATTTGCATCGCACCATATGATATGGTGCTATTGCATGCGTTAATCCCTTAATGCATGCGAAAATTCCTTAGCGCATTTTGATAAATGACCCCCTAAATTGGCCTGCACTGTGCCCCGGAATGTACCACACTACATAGTTCACACTATGAACTGCACTATCTTGTGCAATAAATCGGAACCCTGCAGCTGGTCTGTAGCATCCAGAAAGTCCATAACTCTTTGAAGCCCCTCTGGTAGGCTCACCAGGTGGATGGTGCGATCGATTGGCACAGCAGGTTGAATGCATCCTCGCTCCAATGGTACAGAGGTGTGCCGGCACTGGTGTCCTTGACTTCTAGGGTCTGGGGCCAGTCTCCGGAAGTCTTCCCAGTTGCAATGAGAAAGAAAATCAGCAATCTTGTTGCGCAGCCCAGGGATGAGGCTCGCCTGTGCCACCAAACACTTCAAGACCATCACCCTCAGCAACTTGGAAACTGGTGAGTACTTGGCAGACTGCTGGTGGATAATCTGCATGATGGCCAGGTTATCATACCAGAATACCACTCTTCAATTAGCCAGGTGCTCGCCCCAAATGTGCAGCAACACGACTACTGGGAACAATTCCAGGAAGCTGATATTTGATGTGATCCTTGATGCCACCCAGCTCTCCGGCCATGTCTCCGCTTACCAGGACACTTGGCAATAGAGGCCAAAACCCATGCCCCCCAAAGCATCTGAGAAGATTTCCAAATAAGAACTAGTTACTAGGGGGGGGAGGCAGCCACATCATTGTGTCATTGAAATTGTTCAGAATCTTTCCCATACCCCCAGATCTTCATGTAGTGCCGTCGTGACCCTCAGACAGTGATTCTTCTTATGGACTGTCATGGATGCTAAGACCTACCTGTGCAGAAATGCTCACCTCATTGGAATCACCTTGCAGGCAAATGCCAAACTCCTCCTGATGATGGACTGTGCAAATGCAGGGTGACCATGCAACTCAGACGAGGTGCTGTGGATTAGTGCTGACAGCTTATGAATTTTGTCAGCCAGGAGCCTGGACACCATTTAGGTGATGTCCAATTCTATGCCAAGGAAGGTAAGCACCCTAGTTGGTGGCTCTAATTTATCCATCACTAGAGGACACCAAACTTGTGTGCCATTCTCTGAAAGCTGGTGAACAAATCCCAGCACAAGCCAGAGTTGCTAGGGCCAGCAAAAAGTCATCTAGGTAGAGTACCATGCACGTTAGACCCATGCAGCAAGACAACTTCCAGTGCAGGAAGGTGCCAAAGGCCTTGAAGTAAGCGTATGAAATGGAGCACCCCATTGATGTGTACTTATCAAAGTAATATGCACCCTCAAACAAAAACCCCAGCAATGGGAAGCTGTCTGGGTGCACAGGAAAGAACCAGATTTGATATCAGCCTTCACTATGAGGACTCCCTCCCCACACTCCCTGAGGAGGTCAAGGGCACTGAACCAGCCCAAGCTAGCCAGGCAGGCTTATTGCACTGTGCAGACCTCCTGTGGGATGGAGTCATTGAGCGCCTGACCGGATGGGTAAGAAAGGTTGTGTAACAACCTCAATTTACCTGGCTTTTTCTTGGGCATGACCACCAGGGGCAATAAGACCATCCTGGCAAAAGGAGGCTGGGGAAAAAGATGAACTATCCTACCTAAACTAAGCTCAATGTCTAGCTTTTTCCCTCCAACTTGGACAAACCAGGTCACAGAAGGCACATTTTTGTAACAGGCAGCTTTAAAAGGACCCTCGTACGGGATCCTGAAACTGTTCTTGAATCCCTCCTGCAGAGTGGAAATGGCTCACATATCCGGGTAAAGCCTCAAGCCATCTCCAGCTGCAACCGAAAACACTATTCACCTTTCCCCAACGAGGACCTTCTTGAGGCATTTGGTGGTTGGGAGACCAGCGGCATAGGTGGTACAAACATGTTTGTACTTGCAGTCCTGCACTGAGCATCCCACTTTTATTAAAATTGCCAACAGGCTTTGGCAGTGGCAAGTGCTGAACGCCTTTGACCCTGTGAGCTGCCTTGTGCTTGAAAGGAGTGGTTGCCTGACGGTGCATCCAAGCTCTTAACCCATCATGTGAGTGAGTCACAACTCAACATTGTGGGTGTCCCAGGACATGCTTGGAGTGTCGGCCTCCTTTCCTTCTACCGCTTGTTGTACTTCAGCCAAGTGAATCTCTCATAATTAGAATGTGTGCTAACCATTGTGTCCAACTAGGACCACATTGCCAGATCCTGCGAGGGATCGACCTTGCCCACTATTGATGCCAGACGAGCAAAGGAACACACCCAGTTGTTAAAGTTCCTTGCTACCTGCCTGGGGCCAGCGGGCGGTTCCTGCCACTTGTGTCCCTTTCGTGACTTCTCTCCCCTCCTGCACCCTTCCAGTAAGCTAAATATGTCCACATTCTGACAGCGGAATATATGACGCTAGAGGGAACACGGTACACCCTGCCACAGCTGCTTTGTAGCATTTAGGGCAAGCAAGCCTGTGTTAGCGGTGGTGATGCCCCCCATGTGCCCTCTGCCACTGAAGAACCCCTGGGAACCTGAGGAAGACACCGAGGAGGAACTCCGACTGCTTGACAAATCGGAGCAGCGGTAGTGCCTCCTGCCCTTCTAGTTATGCTTGTGACCTGTGCTCTTGATGTCTTCTGCAGGAGCGGGAGTAATGTTGACACCCTCAACTACAACAGGAGAAACCTGAGGCTCCATACTCCTGACTATATTTGTATTAACATGAGACTCCCCCTCCAAGGCCTGCAGGGTTATCGATGGTTCGATTGAAGGGCTAGGTGCTGAATCCATAGATGATGAATTCTCGGGCTCTTCCAGGTCTGATGTTGTGACTGACAGGGGATTGGGGAGGGTGTCCCCACTTGGCGTGGGAGCGGTGGGGACTGGCAGGAGCTGTGAAACAGGTGCGGTGATTTCTCCCATTATGTAGCGGGACTGGAGCAGTGGATTCCCCCAGGGAGCCGTGACGCAGACACTGAGAGGCTCATCTGGGCTATGGGGCCCTCCCCCCCCCCACACTGGGCATGTGACCATGGAGCATGAGTGGCCGAGGACCCCAAAGCCAGGGTGACTCCGAGCTGCCATCCTTGAGACGGGGAGTCCAGGTAAAAGCATTTGGACCCAGAACCAGCCCAAGCTAGCCAGGCGGGCGATATAGACTCAGAGGGCCTCTAAACTGGTGCCTGGCCAGATGGCAAAAAATAAGGGGGCACTAAGTAGCTGCATGGCTGAGCTTCCCCAACCGGATACCATCCATTCCCTGAAGGGGCGAAACCACAGGGTTGAACAGAAGCGTACTCCCCAGATGGAGGCATCCATCCGGCTGGCTGGAGGGCTTGCAGGATTGCAATCTCCACTGGGCCCTGGTCCTATTTCCTCCCACTGTGCTGCTGTGAACTGACACCCACCCTCACTTCCTCCATGGCAGCCCCTGCACCTGCCTGCCCAGCTCCACCCTGGCGGGAGTGAGGGGCAGCGCAGTCCCTGATTCCTCATTGGATGCAGCGGCACTATTGCCCCCACCCCAAGGGATTGAGCGACATTCTGGGGTCCTTGACTTGCGGCTACGAGGCATGGCTGTTTGAATGGGGCTGCCTGCGGTACTGCTTGCGGGTGCAAACAGTCACTTTTTTTGTTTTTGTTTTGGGAAGAAGCGCTGCTTCCCCTTATAATATTCAATCTCTCTCTCTCTCTCTCTATATATTTTTTTTATTAACCAATTGTCTGACTTCTGGCCAAACTGTCAGCTGGTGGGGGAGGGGTGGACTTACCAAGCAAATGTGGAGAAGGCAGCAGCGCAGAAAGTATCAGCAAAAAGGACAGAACACAGACTGGGCCCTGTGTTAGCCTCCCCGCGCTTCCGGCTCCGCCCCCAGCTTCAGATTTGCCCAGTGGGCTCCCTGGTTGCTGACTGGCCTGCCCCCCCCAGTCCGATCTTTCCCCCGTGGAACGCCCTCTCTTTTGCCTGCCCCCCAGCCTCCGTGTATGCCCACGCCACTGGTGGCGTCCTCGCACCAGTGACATCATTGCCATGTGATGCTGCTGCTCCGATGCCGACGCCACCGTGCACCACCGCATGTGCCAAGGCTGCCCAGGCCTGGAAGGGTGAGCACCCTGCCCGAGTTCCCCCCTCGCTCCAGGCATGGCACCGAGTGATTGGCGGCATCTGCGCACCGGCCTGGTGCCGCTTCTTTATCGCTTTATTGCCAACAGCAAAAAAAAAACAATAAATCAAGTTTGAATGAATGAATGAAAGGAATGAAAATGAACTTTAAAGAATACACTGATCTCATGTGTATCAAAGTTGCCAGCTTAGGGAGAATGCCTTTGGAAGCTGCAGAGGTTTCAATGACATCCTGCCCATACGTCAGTGAGACAAGCCATCTCCTTGTATAAAATCTTTATTTGGAAGACAGAATACAAACAGTGCGAACTTTCTGAACATTCCATATGGTTGTCAGTGCTACACATTCACCCGCCAATCGCAACTCATTCTCACAAAACGCAGAAGGATCAGAAAAATGGTGGGCGATACCTTTAACAGTTAAAAAATCAATCAATGAGAAAGAGATACTTGAAAATGCAATTGGTAAACCTAGGTATTCAACAACCAGCCATGACTTGTTGCACCAAACTGGAAGAAATGAAGCAACTACCCTGTGGGAAATTCAAGAAATAAAATGAACATAAGAAAGAAAAAAACGTTTTCATGAAAACACAGATCATGGCGATCTCATTATTATGGATATGCTTGTTCTCATTCCGAGTTTCAGGCTTGTATTGAAGTACAGAGCAAACAGTGTAGTCATGCACCATGTGTTCATTGCTCAGTATATCCACAATCTTATACTGGCACTTTGTTTCCCACCTTTTTTTTTTCTCAGGTATCCACTAATCTGCTAAGGTAGCCTACGCCATTAAATGCCCGTATGATTTACTATACCTTGGGAAAACCATTTGAGCTATTGAAACTTGCATTTTCTGAGGCTGGGAGTCATGCACCAGGGATCCTTCCATGGCTCTGCAACATGGGCTCTAATTCTGGCCACCAGGAGTAGACCTCATCGACAATTAGACTTCATGATACACCCTGTGAATGCTGAATCTCCAGCCGTAGCTGACCTGGGGTACGGAAGACCTACCAGGGACTTCCTGCATGGCAGTGTCCAGCACCGTTAGTGAGGCATTATTTATTATTATTTATTTATTTGATTTATATTCCACCTTTCTGACAATTGAAAGTGGATAACATTCACTACATGTACTGTAGGTATTTTGGGATGGCTCCTCTAAAATGATTTCTAATGGAGTGTATATCAAAAGTACAGGAAATATCTTTATACAACTCTGAAGGGTTGTTTTTGTGAGTACTGCAATATAAATATTATCAGATTCAAGGATTTGACCTTAATAGTCTGCTTAATTCAATGTAACATCACTATGTGAATTAGAAAAGCAGGATGCTAACAGCATAATTTTAACAGCTTTAAAACAGCAGAAAGCTTTATAGCGAGGACAAAATAGTTTTTGCACTTCCATTCAATAGACTGCTCAGCTCTCAGTGAATCATTTTTTTTTTATCTAGAATCGTCATGTGATAACTTTCTAACACATTGCAGTGGTGCTGCCAATGGGATATAGGACTGTGAAACCCAGAGAGCCAGATCTTATTCCCTTATCTGATGCTTATTGTGTGACACGAATCAAGTCATGTAAGGATCAATTAAAAAAAAAATGCTCAGTGTTTAAATTATGTTCCTAAATCTTAGGCTTCTAAATTTATGTGGCTTTTCATCAAAAGTTAGGCACCTTTTTTTTTTTTTTTAGCTGAAAATTACCTACATTTAGGCCTGCAAATTCATTGGTGTTTGTCCCATTTCAGAATGAAAAGTTAACCTATAGAAAAAAAAAAAAAAAGTATTACAGCAAAAAGCCATTGAGGATGAGGATGGAGCACCCAGACTGCCTCCATGTCTTGAGCGATCAAACCAGACATTGAACACCCCTGTTCACATTATTTTATATCAGCCAGATGTTATGGGCTGATATAAAATAATGAGTCCAATGTAAATGCAGAACATCTATCCAGTCTTTGGAAGCAAATAAGAAACCACTGTCTGAAACAATCATGTGAGGCAACCCATAAGACACCACCCACCTTTTTACACACGATGTATCCCCAAAATTACTGTTCCATCCTGCGACCTGCAGTCAGGCTGTTTCTGGCCAGTGGGAGAAAGCATCCCAGTATACAAGGAATTTCATCACCTCAATTATATCCAAATTCGCATGTAAGCATTCCCAAGGTAGTTGTGCTGGGCCCATGGGTGTCGGTGTAGCCTTGGGAGGTAGTTTTTGATAAAGTGCGTACCTGGTGCAACAGGCTTTAACTGACTTCATGTCTGCATCCAGACCTGGCCACAGACAAAAATCTTGGCCAGAGACTTCATTTTGGGAACTACTACTGTTTATCATTTCTAAGTGCTACTAGGCGTACACAACACTGTACAGATACCAATAAAAGATGATCCCCCACTCCATGGAACTTACAATGTGCTGCATGTAGATTGGTTAAAAGCCACTTATGAGGCCCAAGGAAGATCACCACTCGCAAGCCCCATAAGAAACATGCTTGGACCCAGGTGAAGTCAAACCAATGCTCTCAGCATGCACTGATGTCCTTAGGCTTTTGGGAATGGAATCCAGGCACCCATTTGATATAGCTGTGTGTGCAGCAACTACACTGGTCCAGAAGAGGAGCTATCTGTCTAACTCAGACAGTGGTAATGGCTGGTGAAATAGGGCATCTGCATTTAAATTATCTTCCAACCTCTAATATTGAAAGTCATAGCGATAAGCTGCCAGAAGCAGGGTCCAACACTGCAAACGCAGTGCTGCCAGAGTAGGCACTGCCATCTTTGGACCCAAAATTCACAGGAAAAGCTTATAGTCTATGTCTAAAGAAAAATGGCACCTGTACAAAAACAGATGGAACTTCCTCATTGCAAATACAATTGCCAGTTGCCGGGCCCACTTACCCCCATTTGCCTGCTCCAGTGCCTGGTTCTGCCTCTCTTGCGGCTGTGGGCAGCCGCCTCTGTGTCCAGGCCGCTCGCCATGTTCCCAGCTCCTCCGCGGATGTCTCAGTTCTGCGGCAGGCCTCCCCACGTGGTCTGCGGGGAGATGCTGCCGTCTCACGCTGCGCCCGTCCCTAGGCGCGCGCACATCGGCTCTGCTTTTAAAGGGGCCGTGGCGGGAAATCACCTCATGGCCCTGGATGATGACATCACTGGGTCCCAGTACTTAAGGCTGGGCCCAGCCAGTGCTTCCTTGCCTTGGCAACAGGTCTCCATGCTAGTCGTGTGCTTAGTTGCTTGTTCCTGCATTTCCTCCGTGTTCCTTGTTCCTGGTTTGTTCCTGCTTCATCTGTGTTCCTGATCCTGGTATCCGTTCCTGCTCCTGTTTTCCGTGTCTACCCTGCTTATCTTCCTCTGACTGATACCTGGCTTGACCTCTGCTTCATCTGACCATGCTACTGATTGATACCTGGCTTGACTTCTTCTACGTCTGATTACGCTCCTGCCCATCTCCTGGTTTGACCTTTGCCTTGCTTGACCCTTCTCTATCTGACTCCTGGTTTGATCCATGCTCGTCTTGCCATTCTTCCTTGCCTGCCACCTGCCCTGACTTCAGCCTGCTCTATGACGCTCCCGTTGAACCTACTCTGGACTTGGCCTCTCAGGCTTTGGCCTCTTCTTACTTGGGCGTCCTCTGTCTGTCTCCTGTTCTCCTTGGCGCCTGGGTCTCTGGGACTCTGCCTTGTCCGGATCTGATCACCTACTTCTACCACTGCTGCTGGCCCCTGGCTGACTCCTTCATCTCATCCCTAAGAAGACCTCGGACGGAAGACCACCTAAGTCCAGTCGGCCCTGGTACCCAAGGGCTCAACCTGCGGAGAACAAGGGCTGGTATTGGCGAAGCTTCAGCCGGCCTCCGTCAGTCAGCCAGCTCCGCCTGCCGATGGTGGGGACCCATAGGGCTTGCCCTGCAGGTAGTGTCAACCCCACCTCGGCCCAAGGGTCCACCTTCTGCGCAACATTTTCAAGCTGCAAGTGGTCGCGCTCTGTCGTTAAGAAGATGCAAGAAATGAATGCAATTGGATACACATCCCCATTCACATCCCCATTGGAAACACAGCGGAAAATTAGGAGATACCTTGTTCCCCCATGCTCTTCAGTATCTGGGAGGGGTCCCGCCATCTCTTCAATCTTGGAGGTGTGTGGTGGGGGAGGAGGAGGCCCACTCTGGCTGAATAGATCCAGGGTCTGCACCCCTCTAGAGTCAGCCCTTAAGATTCAGGATAGGCTAGTTGAAATGGAGAGTTATTCAATTTAGAGCAGAAGGTAGAGAGAGAGAGGAAATATCTTGACATTTTTGAGTAGCGCTTATTCCACATGGTGGGAGCCAGAGGTGAAAAGCCTGAAGTGAGATGTGGCTTGTTTAGTGCAAGGAGCACAGAGAAGGACAAGAAGGTAATTTGAACGAAGACAGTGAGTGGGAAGATAGGGGAGAAGAAGGAAGGCAAAGTAATCTGTGGATGAAGCTGTGACTGCATTTGTAGGTAAAGATTAGCAGATTAAACATGTTTCGAGTATTTAATGGAAAACCAATGAAGATGTGAAGAAGGGATTGATGTGAGAGAAGTATGGATGTTGGTGAAGTAGATGAGATACTGAATTTTGCAATACTGGATGGAATGACCCATGTAGCAAGACAGCAAGGAGGCTGTTGCAATACTCCAGTCTTGGGGAAAAAAGACCGAGTATAGCAAGCCTCCAGCAATAAAGATGAGCGTAATCTGAGGATATTGGGGCTCAATGGCAGTACTGGGTGCTGCCCTGTGGAGGAACTGGGTTCAAATCCCCAGTCAGGTCTTTTTTTCTTTGGATCAACAAGGCTTGGCTGGCTACAGTGTTCACAGTCCCCTGGAGGAAGGAGTCTCTGCCATCAATCAACAGCGACAAACTAGTGGCCAGACTTAGAGTCCTTAGTAACTGGGTTCCAGAGGGCCATCATGGTTTGTGATTCCCTCCAGACTAAGGACTATTACTGCAATGACTGGCCTGAGCTGGGTGAAGAATGTTAAAATAAGGGAAAAACCCTGGGTACTTGCAAATGAGGCACAGGACACTATTGCCCCATTGAGGCTGGATCCAGTTGAACTGGAAGCCCAAAGGAGCAGGTGGAAGACATCTGGGCCAAAAGGAAATATGAGGATGTTAAATGGATAATAGGGGAAGGTGGTACTGGGAGATTAGATGCATTAGATGCATTTTCAAGATGCAGTTTCTCTTTGAAAACATGGTTTACATGGGTACAAAAGTGCCCATCTCTTTTGAACCTATTGTTTAATGTTTGTCTGGGCGAAGGAAGTGGGAGAAATCTATGTGTATACATTAAAAAATGCAATATTTATGTGTGTAGCTTATTTCCTAAAAACGCCAGCTGGGAATAGCTTTGTTCAATGCATGTTGTGAAAGTACGAACATATGTGTGGCTGCGACATGTGGCTGCATATTTCCTCCCTCTGTGTGATCTAGCCAGCTAACTTGGTGCAATTTGTGTGCGCAGCTACCCGGCGCACACAAATGTACACCAGATTTTATAACATGTGCGCACTGCCGTGCGCATGTTATAAAATCCAGGGTCGGCGCGTGCAAGGGAGTGCAACTTGTGTGCGCCGAGCCCTAGGGGAGGCCCGATGGCTTTCCCTGTTCCCTCAGAGGCCCCAAAAATAAAAAATAAAAAACTTCTAAAAAAAAAAAAATCTGCCCGCGGCCCGCAGGTTGGAAAATGGACGCTCAATTTTGCCGGCGTTCATTTTCCGAACCCGTGGCTGTCAGCGGGTTCGACAACCGATACTGGTAAAATTAAGTGTCGATTGTCAGTCCCGCTGACAGCCGCCACTTCTGCTAATGAGGCACTAGGGACGCACTAGGGTCTCTAGCGCCTCCTTATTAACACACGCCCTAATTTAAATAATCACTTGCCCAGGAGAGGTGCCTGGGCGCGTGGCGCATGGCGCATTTACTAAATGACCCCCTAAGAGAGAATTTGAAATGAAGTTGGTTGTAGAGGTAAAAACTCATAATTAAAAACTTTAAAAAATATATCTGATGCAAGGAATCTGTGAGGGAGTTGTTTGGACCATTAGATGACCGAGGGGTTAAAGGGGCTCTTAGGCAAGATAAGGCCATTGCAAAAGACTAAATGAATTCTTTGCTGCTGTGTTTATTAATGAGGATTTTGGGGAGATACCGGTTCCAGAGATGGTTTCCAAGGGTGATGAGTCAGATGAACTGAACCAAATCACTGTGAACCTGGAAGATGTAGTAGGCCAGATTGACTACTAAAGAGTAGCGAATTATCTTGACCAGATGGTATGTACCCCAGTGTTCTGAAGGAACTCAAAAATGAAATTTCAGATCTATTAGTTAAAATTTGTAACCTATCATTAAAATCAAGCATTGTACCTGAAGATTGGAGGGTGGCCAATTAACCCCAATATTTAAAAAGGGCTCCAGGGGTGATCTGGGAACTATAGACCAGTGAGGCTGACTTCAGTGCTGGGAAAAACAGTGAAAACTATTCTAAGATGAAATCACAGAGCATATAGAAGGACATGGTTTAATGAAACACAGTCAGGCATGGATTTACCCAAGGGAAGTCTTGCCTCACAAATCTGCTTCATTTTTTTTTGAAGGGGTTAATAAACATGTGGATTCTGTTCCCAAGTTTTTCCATAAAATAGAATCAATAAGAGCATTTGATCTCTAAATAAGTCCCTGACGCAGCCAATGTGCGAAACCCGGCCGGAATCGGGCTTTTTTAACTATTGCTATTTTGTGCGAATAAGTCTAATCTAAGGTGATAGTTTTGCCATGTTTCAAGTGCACGTAGTTGTATATAGGGAAAAATAACCCATACTCTAGTTGCATGATGTTAGGTTCCATATTTGGAGTTTCCAGCCAGGAAAAAGATCTAGGCATCATAGTGGCTCAGTGTGCTGCGGCAGTCAGAAAGGAAACAGAATGTTAGGATTTATTAGAAGGAAATGAATAAAATGGAAAATGTCATAATGCCTCTGTATCGCTCCATGGTAAGACCACACCTTGTACATTTCTGGTTACTGCATCTCAAAAAAGATATAGTTGCACTGGAGAAGGTACAGAGAAGGGAGACCAAAATGATAAAGGGGATGGAACAGCTCCCCTATGAGGAAAGACTAAAGAAGTTAGGGCTGTTCAGCTTGGAGAAGAGACGGCTGAGGGGGGATGTGATAGAGGTCTTTAAAATCATGAGAGGTCTAGAACGGGTAGATGTGAATCAGTTATTTACTCTCTTACGGGCCGATACAGTAAAGTTCGCGGGAGAGCAGGCGAACGCCCACTCTCCTGGCGCGCGCACAGGCCAGTCTCCTGTGCGCGCGATTCAGAATGCAAATTAGGCCCGGCGGTAAAAACAGGTAAAAGGAGGCGCTAGGGACACTAGCGCGTCCCTAGCACCTCCTTTTGGACCAGAGCGGTGGCTGTCAGCGGGTTTGACAGCCGACGCTCAATTTTGCCGGCGTCTGTTCTCGTGCCCGCTGACAGCCACGGGTTCGGAAATCGGACGCCTGCAAATTGAGCGTTCCGGTTTTCGACCCGCAAGCTGTGGGCCGACTTCAAATTTTTTATTTTTATTTTTTTACTTTTGGCAACTTTCGGGACCTCCGACTTAATATCGCCATGATAGGCGCTAATTTCTTCGGGCACTTTCCCGGTGCCCGAAGAAATTAGCGCCTACCTTTGGGTAGGCGCTAATTTCTGAAAGCAAAATGTGCGGCTTGGCTGCACATTTTGATTTCTGAATCGCGCGGGAATACCTAATAGGGCCATCAACTTTCCCGGTGCCCGAAGAAATTAGCGCCTACCTTTGGGTAGGCGCTAATTTCTGAAAGCAAATTGTGCGGCTTGGCTGCAGATTTTGTTTTCTGAATCGCGCGGGAATACCTAATAGGGCCATCAACATGCATTTGCATGTTGCGGGTGCTATTAGGTTCGGGGGGGTTGTACGCACGTTTTCGGCCCCTAACTGAATAAGGGGTAATGCTAGCATGTCGAAAACGTGCTTCCAATAGAGGGTTAACAGTGCGCTCCGTCGGAGTGTATCGGCCCGTTAGATAATTAAAGGAATACGGCGCACTTCATGAAGTTAGCAAGTAGCAGATTTAAAACATCGGAGAAAATTATTTTTCACTCAATGTACAATAAAGCTCTGAAATTTGCTGCCAGAGGATGTGGTTAGTACAGTTAGTGCAACTGGGTTTAAAAAAGGTTTGGATAAATTCTTGGAGGAGAAGTCCATTAACTGCTATTAATCAAGTTGACTTAGGGAATAGCCAGCCACTGCTGTTACTAGCATCAGTAGCATGGGATCTACTTAGTGTTTGGGATCTTGCCAGGTACTTGTAGCCTGGATTGGCCACTGTTAGAAACAGGATGCTGGGCTTGATGGATCCTTGGTCTGACCCAGTATGGCAATTTCTTATGTTCTTAAGACATATACTTTGGATACTTACTGACTGCAAAATCTTATTTTATTGTAAATGAACCAGAATCTTATTGTGCATCATTAAAATACATTACAATGACAATTGCCAGACACCACTAATTATGCTTTTTTTGCACCTAGTTTAGCATGAAAAAAAAAGTCAGCCCAAAATTCCTGTCAAAACGTAGGACAGTTGACCAGTAACATTAATATAATTCTTGGTGAATTGCATATGATAATGTAATTTGCCAAGGGACACCTTTTCCACATTTAATTATTCATGCAAACAACACCAAGAAATAGTGTAATATTCATTATACAAATTCAGTGCAAACAGCACATTAATGGAAATACAGTACAGTTCATCAGAAGCGAAAAGCAGGAGAGCTTCTGCCAAACTATGTAAGCTTTTGCTTAACTGTGTCCTTTGTGCATCGAGCCCGTAGACACAATTCGTAGCCCACAAACTAATAAGGTCACCACTGCTGAGTAATCAGAATGCTGATCATTTGAAACGCCTAAATTAAAACTATTACAAATATATTTGTTTGCTTTAATTGCTTAGAGGCCCATTGAGATTGGATTACACACAAAACAAGGCAAGGATTGTTTGTTAAAATTGCAAGGGGAAACAATTTCGTTCCTAGACAACTGGTTTACTTGAGAATGGACAATGACAACAACAGGAAGCTGCTTTTTTTTTTTTCATGCAGGATCTCTGATGCAGGGAAGCGTAGTCTTGCATTATTTCTAAATGCAAGTTATGGGAATTCTTTCCTTCATGTACAGGCGTTCCACTGACTGGTGTTAAACTGGCTGAAATTGGTCACCATTACATTATGAATGGCCAGAGTTTTATTTTGTGTTTTTTCTCTAACTGTATGTTTCAGTAGTCATTTGATTGTCAAAGTCATGCATGAATTGCAGAATGAAAAGAACAGACACCCGAAATAGATCCTTCTCAGGAGCAGCACCTGCCCTCTCCCAGAAGGGCTCTGAGAAATACAGAGCTATACCCCGTTCAAAAAGCAGCTCAAGGCTTGTCTTCTCTGCCAAACCTGAAACACAAACCGGCTGATACAGTAAAGTGCTTTCCTAACGCACGCCCAGCCACCTCTCCTGGGCACGAGATACCATATTTAAATGAGAGGTCATGCTAAATAGAAGGCACTAGGGACAGTAGCGCACCCCAGCACCTCCTTAGCAGCGGAAGCCCAGGAGAGGTGGCTGTCAGCGGCTTTGGAAAATGGATGCTCAATTTCACGAGCGTCTGTTTCCCTAACGTGTGCACAGCCATGGGTTAGGAAAATGGACGCTCGTAAAATTGAGCATCCGTTTTCCTAACCTGACCTGCCGGCACATTCTTTTTTTTTTTTAACCTTTTGGTTCCTCTGACTTAATATCAATATTAAGTCAGAGGTTGTACAGAAAAGCAGTATTTTCTGCTTTTCCGTACACTTTTTCAGGCTGTTCAGAAATTAAAGCCTGCCCTTAGGGGCGGATTTTAAAAGCCCTGCTCGCGTAAATCCGCCCGGATTTACCCGGATTTACGCGAGCAGGGCCTTGCGCGCCGGCGCACGCAGAGCCCCGGGACTCGCGTAAGTCCCGGGGATTTTCGAGGGGGGCGTGTCGGGGGGCGGGGCCAACCGGCGTGGCGTTTTGGGGGCGGGTCGCGGCATTTCGGGGGCGGGCCCGGGGGCGTGGTTTCGGGCCGGGGCGGTCCGGGGGCGTGGCCGCGCCCTCCGGAATCGCCCCCGGATTGCGTCTCCGCGCGCCAGCAGCCCGCTGGCGCGCGTGGATTTACGTCTCCCTCCGGGAGGCGTAAATCCAGGGATAAAGGTGGGGGGGGTTTAGATAGGGCCGGGGGGGGTGGGTTAGGTAGAGGAAGGGAGGGGAAGGTGAGGGGAGGGCGAAAGGGAGTTCCCTCCGAGGCCGCTCCGATTTTGGAGCGGCCTCGGAGGGAACGGAGACAGGCTGCGCGGCTCAGCGCGCGCCGGCTGCCCAAAATCGGGAGCCTTGCGCGCGCCGATCCAGGATTTTAGCAGATACACGCGGCTAAGCGCGTATCTACTAAAATCCAGCGTACTTTTGTTTGCGCCTGGTGCGCCAACAAAAGTACGCGAAGGCGCACTTTTTAAAAATCTACCCCTTATTAGGGGTAGTGGACGCACGTCCAATACTTGCGTCTAACAGCGGGTAAAACATTGCACTCAACTGTATCATCCTGAAAGACTTTAAATGGCACTACGCAGCATTCTAATCCAAATGCTTTAATTAAATGTACTGCAGAAAACAAACATTATTGTTACAGTAGTTATTTTCGAGTAAATCATAAATCCTCTATGTTATTATTGAGTTTTAGTTAGTGCTTCGTATTTAAAATTTAGTCCTAAGGTGCATCTTTAAATTGCAATGTGAAATGTGCTCTTTACAATAAGGATGTATTCTGGCTGTCAGCCACAGAGTGTAACCATCTTCAAAATTTCTCCTTATCTAGGGCAGACTTTTTGTCTTCCTTCTTTGTAGTCTGCCATCCTGGTTAGAAGGGAACACAAGATCCTTTTCTAATTTAGCATATTTATAAATGATTTAGAAAATGGAGCAATGAGTGAGTTGATTAAATTTGAAGATGGCACAGCATTATTGAAATTTGTTAAAACTCAAGTGGATTGTGAGGAGTTGCAGAAGGACCTGGCGAGACCGAGGACTAGACATCTAATTTGGACAAATGCAAAGTGATGCACATAGGGATGAATAATCCTAACTATAGGTACACAATGCAGGAAAAGGATCGCAGAGTCACTGTGGACAATATGTTGAAATCCTAAGTTCAATGTGAGGTAGTAGTGCAAAAAGCAAATAGGATGTTACAAATTATTTGGAAAGGAATGGAGAATAAACTGAAGAATGCTATAATGCCAACTCCAGTCCTCGAGAGCCATAAACAGGCTATGTTTTCAGGATATGCACAATGAATATGCATTAGACAGATTTGCATACAATGGATCGGAGTTGGCCACCCCTGTTATAATGCCTCCGTATCAGATCATGCACCTTGAGCATTGTATGTGGTTCTTGTCACCCCAACTCAAGAAAGACATGGCGAAACTAGAAAAGGTGCAGAGAAGGGCAATACAAATGATAAAGGGCACGAAATGGCTCCCTATGAAAAAAGGCTAAGCAGGTTAGGACTCTTCAGCTTGGGGAAGAGGCAACTGAGAGGGGGTATGACGGAAGTCTATAAAATCGTAAGTGGAGTAGAACAGATAAATATGGAATGGTTATTTACTCTTTCAAAAAATGTTAAGACTAGAGGACTCTGCATGAAACTAACAGGTAGCAGATTTAAAACAAACCCCCAAAAGTATTTTTTTTCCGCTTGGTGCCCAATGAAGATGTGGAATTTGTTGCCAGAGGATGTCGGCAAAATATGTAGCATAACTGAGTTTAAAAGGGGTTTGGACAAGTTCCTGGAGGAAAGTTCATAAACCATTATCAAACCAGGTAGCTTTGGGAAAGCCATCACTTGTCCCTGAAAGAGAGCAGCAAGGACTGGATCGACTCTTTGGGAGTCTGCTGGATAATTATGACCTGGATTGGCCACTATCAGAGGTATGATGCTGGGCTTGCTGGACCTTTGGTCTGACTCAACATGGCATCTCTTATGCTTCCATGCTCCCTCTAGCATCTACCTTTTCCATGGCCAATCCTATAGTGCTGTAATGGTCAGCGATACTAGCATGGCTGTTGCCTGAACATCCGGCTTGCTAGGTTTCCTGTAGGGGTGTGCATTCGTTTTCGCCGTATTGGTGATCCGCAACGTATATTACACTATTCGTAGTATTCGTGGGGAAGCGAAACATATCGCGATTCCCCACGAATACACGAATCTTCCCTGAATTATACGGCCACCTAAATAAAATTTTAAACAAACCCCCCACCCTCCTGAACGCCCCCAAGACTTACCGAAACTCCCTGGTGGTCCAGCGGGGGTCCGGGAGCCATCCCCTGCACTCACACCCTCGGTGCCGGATTCATCATGGCGCCGATAGCCTTTGTCACAGGGGCTACCGGTGCCATTGGTCAGCCCCTGTCACATGGTCATCGGCACCATCTTGTGCTCCTACCATGTGACAGGGGCTGACCAATGGCACCGGTAGCCCCTGTGACATAGTTTGGGCAAAGGCTATCGGCGCCATTTTAAGTTCTGGCATCGGACGGCCGGAGTGCAGAAGGTTTCTCCGGGACCCCCGTTGGACCCCCAGGGACTTTTGGCCAGCTTGGGGGGGGCCTCATGACCCCCACAGGACTTTCCAAAAGTCCAGCGGGGGTCCGGGAGCAACCTCCTGCACGCCGGCTGTCCGATGCCAGTACGCAAAATGGCACCGATCGCCTTTGCCCTCACTATGTCACAGGTACTGACGGTCGGCCCTTGTGACATAGTGAGGGCAAAGGCGATCGGCGTTTCCGCCAAGACTTTATTTATAGATGTATTTATTACTTGCATTTATTGCCCACCTTCTTGAATATGGAATTCACTCAAAGTGGATTGCAGCATATTAGAATATTAAGCTTACAAACAGGAACTCTTCAGGCGTGGGTAATAAAGAATTTTAAATGAGTAAATAAATAAATGTTTTGGCATGAAAGTTGAGTTCTTCAAGATTTGAAATTTCCTGTACTTTTCTGTGCTTTTGTGTGATCAGTGGAGAGAATTTCCATAGAGAGGTGAGCTGCACGCACTAAGGGCCAGATATTCGTAGCTGGGCGCATCTTATAAAATCCGGGGTCGGCGTGTGCAAGGGGGTGCACACTTGTGCACCTTGTGCGTGCCGAGCCCTAGGGGAGCCCCAATGGCTTTCCCCATTCCATCCGATGCCGCTCCGAAATCGGAGTGGCCTCGGAGGTAATTTTCCTTCCGTCCACCTTCCCCTCCCTTCCCCTATCTAACCCGCCCCCCAGCCCTACCTAAATCCCCCCTACCTTTATTTTTTTATTACGCCTGCCTCTGGGCAGGCATAGGTTGTGCATGCCCGCCGAGTGCCGGTGCGCGATCCCCCCCGACCCAAGCATCAGTGGTGAGGCCTCTGGCCACACCCCCACCCCGGACCACCCCGCCCATGCCAACCCATTTTTTGAGCCCCGGGGACTTACTGTCTCAGGCTTGCGCGCGTCGCGAGGCCTATGCGAAATAGGCTCGGCGCGCACAGGAGCGGGTTTTAAGGTTAAAATCCGCCCCTAATTGAGCTAACAGCTTGCTCTCTTTAGTAAGAAGCCGTTGAAGCACAATGTCGCTTTAAAGGGTATTGATTTATTTGCAGTAATTTTTGGGCTTAT
This sequence comes from Rhinatrema bivittatum, assembly GCF_901001135.1. NCBI lineage: Eukaryota > Metazoa > Chordata > Amphibia > Gymnophiona > Rhinatrematidae > Rhinatrema > Rhinatrema bivittatum. The sequence goes on from NC_042621.1 coordinate 56,089,373, forward strand.
GCTTGTATCTCCTTCCAAACATTTTGAACTTATCCATAGGATCCCACATATGTAAAAAGTGCCCTTTTGACCACAACCCTGCCAACACATCCTGGAGGATGTAGGACAATATTTAGAATAGAAAGTTGGATATCTGTAAGCCCTGTGCAATAATTTGTACATCAAGATCCTCTTTGCTGCCACAAATAGAAATGTGTGATGCCTTTTTCCATATTGCCACTGCTTCCACTCCTACTTTTTCTTTGGCTCAGAGAGCTTCAGAAACACAATCTCTTTAGCTGAGATCCAGCAGCGAAATGAGTTGTGAAAATGGTGATTGTTCAAAGTTTGCTTTCAGTTTCAGACTGAAAAAAAAAAAAGGAACTCATTGTCAATCCATGCAGGTGCCAGCTAGGGGAAAAAATGCTTGACCTTGATTTGTTTTGCTCCATCCTTATCCCTTCTCATCCCAGTTCCAGGCAATCTATCTTCAGTGGCTTCACTGGCATGCCTCGAGTAGAAAAAAAATGCCTGCATTTTTTTCCCTGTAGACTTGAATGGGATTCAAAAATGAACGAAAATGAAAAATTTTTCAAGATTTTCAGGTGCATTGTCCATTTTGTTTCATTTTCAATGAAACAATCAGAGACCAAGAAAATGTGACAAAAAGATACAGAAGTAGTCCCAATTATTTTGGGCACTACTTATTTGTTTAAAAAGAACTTCCAGGAGCACCTTCAAATGTTGCCTATATATATTGCACCCTAAGGGTCCCAGACAGAAGCTCTTTTGGCACAATACAAGTACTGAGTAGGGATGTGCATTTGTTTGAAACAAAATGAGAAATTTAAAAAAAATTCCATTTTGCTTCTATACATGTTTAAATCACAAGACAAAAACAAATTTCATTCATTTTGTTAATTTATTTTTTAAAAAAAATAAAGTTGCCAATGTCACAAACAAACTGCCCGATTTTTAATGGTCTGCAAACGTAAAACACAGGGGTTGCATACTAGGCTGGGCTTTGTGTGCGCCGCGCGCATTTTAAAAGGGGCCCGGCCGTGCACGTATCCCCGAGGGATGATCCGGGGTGCAGGGCGGGGCTAGAGGCGCCCGGTTCAGCAGCCATTTGCTGCTGTGCCGTGGGATCTGCGGCATACGCAACTTGCTACAGCTCCTTTGCAGGGGCAAAAGGTAAAAAAAAATAAATTAGGAGTACCTAGGGTAGGGATAGGGGGCGGATAGGATAGGATAGGGGAAGGAAGGGTAGGGTAGAGGGTAGGGAATTCCCCTCCCAGTCCGGGAAGCTGGACAATGTTTCGCCGCGTGATTTTAACCTATGTCTGCCGCCTCTTGTGTGTGCTGCCCGTTATTTTATAACATGTGCACACTGGCGCGTGCATGTTATAAAATCGTGCATCCATATGCGCGCGCCAGGTAGCACGTCCTTTTTTAAAACCTACCCCAAAGTAATCCCTCTTGGATCCCCCCTCCCAATTCTGATCCCCTCCACTCCCAAATCCTCTTACCATATTTTTTCTTTCTTCCCTAGTCACTCCTGTCCTGCTGGTAGTATGCTTAAAAATGCTGGCAGACCAAGCCCAGATCCATTGTTAATCTATTTTGTACAAAATAGTACCAGCCAGGCCCGGAACCTGGCTGCTGCCATTTTGTATATACTAGATTAACAATGGTACTAGAATCAGTCTGCCAGCGCCATTCGTAAGTGTAATACATTTAAGACAAATGGGAGAAAATAGTTTTTTACTCAATGCATAATTAAACTAGAATTTGTTGCTGGAGGATGTGGTAAAAGCTGTTATTGTAGTTGGGTTTAAAAAAGGTTTGGACAAGTTCCTGGAAGAAAAGTACATAAACCGTTATTAAGTTGGACTTGGGAGAAATCCATGGAATCTATTAAGCTTTTGGTATTCTGTTAGGTACTTGGGACCTGAATTGGCCACTAGGGATGTGAATCGTTTTTCAACGATTAAAATTATCGTCCGATAATGTTTATATCGTCTTAAATCGTTATAGAACACGATACAATAGAAATTCTAACGATTTATCGTTAAAAATCGTTAAATCGTGTTAGTGCGCACTAACGAGTTAGTGCGCACTAACTCCCCGTTAGTGCGCACTAACTCGATTTAGTGCGCACTAACTGAAAATGATACAAATAAACACTTTCCAGGTCACTGAAGGTCAGTTAGGAATGAATATGTGTTCCTATTGGCTGGCTGCCCTCTTATCTATTGATGTTACCAAGGTTACCACTGAGGTGATGGTTGGGGGGATGGGAAATGGAACTGGAAACTAACGAACACCAACAGAAAATGAAACAAAGTGTTCACACTTCCCAGGTCAGTAAAGGTCACTTAGGAATGAATATGTATGTATGTATTCCTATTGGCTGGCTGTGCTCTTATCTATTGATGTTACCAATATGGTTGGGGGGATGTGAAATGGAAACAGTTGGAAGCTTGACAAAAAAAGTAATGTAATGATCAGCACTCACGTGACTAGAACTTGTTTGTTTATTATTTTTGTTAGCAGGCACCTGAAATGCTAGTGCATGTTGAATTTGCCAATCACTGTGCATTTTAGAAAGGTGGTCCTGGCTGGAACTGTACACAGTTCAAATATATGTAATTGATTGTTGGTAAGTGTATTTTTTAAGTAGCCACACTGGCACCAGTATGTTTACTTTTCCTCCTACTTAACTCACTAGCTCAGCTTTGTAAGAAGGGCTTCTCTGCTTGTGTGTTGTTTTTGTTTGGTGTGAGGAGAGCAGAAACATCAGATCTTTATTCAATCTACTACAGTCATCTCTTACAGTGCCCTATCCCTATTAATACCAGGAGTGTTGTGATCTTCCTGCACACAGTGCCCTAACCCTGATACCAGTCTGAGACAGCTCCCTCCCTGCATTACTAGTGAGAGGCTGGCTTCACAGACAGGGGGAGCTGCCTGACCCTCACTCCTGACTTCCCCCATGTCCCAGCTAGTGAATGGTGTGTGGGTGAGGGGGGGGGGGGAGGATGTGAAGTCCGAGACAGCTCCCTCCCTGCATTACTAGTGAGAGGCTGGCTTCACAGACAGGGGGGAGCTGCCTGACCCTCACTCCTGACTTCCCCCATGTCCCAGCTAGTGAATGGTGTGTGGGTAAGGGGGGGGGGGAGGATGGTGAAGTCTGAGACAGCTCCCTCCCTGCCATTACTAGTGAGAGGCTGGCTTCACAGACAGGGGGGAGCTGCCTGACCCTCACTCCTGACTTCCCCCATGTCCCAGCTAGTGAATGGTGTGTGGGTGAGGGGGGGGGGGGGGGAGGATGGTGAAGTCTGAGACAGCTCCCTCCCTGCATTACTAGTGAGAGGCTGGCTTCACAGACAGGGGGGAGCTGCCTGACCCTCACTCCTGACTTCCCCCATGTCCCAGCTAGTGAATGGTGTGTGGGTGAGGGGGGGGGGGGTGGATGGTGAAGTCTGAGGACAGCTCCCTCCCTGCATTACTAGTGAGAGGCTGGCTTCACAGACAGGGGGGAGCTGCCTGACCCTCACTCCTGACTTCCCCCATGTCCCAGCTAGTGAATGGTGTGGTGGGTGAGGGGGGGGGGGAGGATGGTGAAGTCTGAGACAGCTCCCTCCCTGCATTACTAGTGAGAGGCTGGCTTCACAGACAGGGGGGAGCTGCCTGACCCTCACTCCTCCGGGGTATTGTGATCTTCCTGCACACAGTGCCCTATCCCTGATACCAGGGGTGTTGTGATCTTCCTGCATGCAGTGCCCTATCCCTATTAATACCAGGAGTGTTGTGATCTTCCTGCATGCAGTGCCCTATCCCTATTAATACCAGGAGTGTTGTGATCTTCCTGCATGCAGTGCCCTATCCCTGATACCGGGATGTGTGCAAGAAGATCACAACACCCCCGGTATCAGGAATAGGGCACTGTGTGCAGGAAGATCACAACACCCCCAGTATCAGGAATAGGGCACTGTGTGCAGGAAGATCACAACACCCCTGGTATTAGGGATAGGGCACTGTGTGCAGGAAGATCACAACACTCCTGGTATTAATAGGGATAGGGCACTGTGTGCAGGAAGATCACAATACCCCTGGTATCAGGGTTAGGGCACAAGTTCTAGTCACATTGACTGATCACATTACTTGTTTTGTCAAGCTACCAACTGTTTCCATTTCCCATCCCCCATATACTGTCAGTAGGAAACTTGGTAACATGAATAAATAAGAGGGCAGCCAATAGGAATACATATTCATTCCTAAACTGACCTTAACTGACCTGAAAAGTGTCAAATTGTATCATTTTCAGTTAGTGCGCACTAACTCCCAGTTAGTGCGCACTAACTCCCGTTAGTGCGCACTAACTCGAGTTAGTGCGCACTAATCGGAAAAAACGATTTTTAACTAAAAAATCGTGCCTAAGACGATTTTCTTGCCCTGCCACACGATTTCTATCGTTAAGACGATATGGAAAACGATTCACATCCCTATTGGCCACTGTTAGAAACAGGCTACTAGGCTTAAGGATCTTTGGTCTGCCCCAGTATGGCAAATCTTATTTATCTATCTATCTATCTATCTATCTATCTATCTATAAGAACATAAGAAAATGCCATACTGGGTCAGACCAAGGGTCCATCAAGCCCAGCATCCTGTTTCCAACAGTGGCCAATCCAGGCCATAAGAACCTGGCAAGTACCCAAAAACTAAGTCTATTCCATGTAACCATTGCTAATGGCAGTGGCTATTCTCTAAGTGAACTTAATAGCAGGTAATGGACTTCTCCTCCAAGAACTTATCCAATCCTTTTTTAAACACAGCTATACTAACTGCACGAACCACATTCTCTGGCAACAAATTCCAGAGTTTAATTGTGCGTTGAGTAAAAAAGAACTTTCTCCGATTAGTTTTAAATGTGCCCCATGCTAACTTCATGGAGTGCCCCCTAGTCTTTCTACTATCCGAAAGAGTAAATAACCGATTCACATCTACCCGTTCTAGACCTCTCATGATTTTAAACACCTCTATCATATCCCCCATATCTATCTTCAGTTTCTTTTATACTACCTATATGAAAATACATGCACATATTACAAAACAGAAAACATTACAAATTAGAATGAACATACAACTTAGTTAAACGCATCATGGAATAAATAAGCCTTCAGTTTTTATGAAACTGCTTATAGTCCATGATGGTGTGAAGGTTGAGAGGTAGATTGTTTCACAATGATGGCCCAGCAACTGTGAAAGTAGGTGAACGGGTAGACTGCAGTCAGACATTTTTATGGGAGGGCACTTCCAACAAAGATTGCGACATAGAATACAAAAGTCGGGATGGTCTATATTTGATAAGACTCTCAGATAAATAAGAGGGACCTTTTTTCTTGTAATGCCTTATAAACTAAAACAGCAAGTTTAAAGTGAATTCACTGGGACACAGGGAGCCAGTGTAGCTGCTCTAAAACTGGAGTAACATGTTCTTTAAAAGAGCAAGAGGTAATCAGGCGAGCGGCAGAGTTTTGCAAAAGCTGCAAGGCATTAAGCATGTATTTTGAAAGGCCTAAATATAACGAGTTGCAGTAATTAATGTAGGTCAAAGTAAAAGCTCGCCTTACAGTTCTGAAATTATCCATGGGCAATAAATACTTTAAAAGGCATAATCTCCTGTATTACCTGCAGGACAAGAGTGACCAGTGATCGCTCCTGCCCCTAGATAAATATAAAAATATGTTTAAGATGGTTTGGTTAAAGTAGAGAGTGGGAGGTGGAGGGGATGGCCAGGAAGTTTTTTTGTTTTTGAGGGGACCTGACATTTTTGAGTTTTGTTTTTCTTTTAATTTTAAAATTTCTTGTATTTATTTCATTTTTTCATTTCAGTTAAAAAAATTAAATGAAAAAAAGAACATAAAAAAAAATAAAAAATAAAACAAACAAACCAAAAAACACCTGCATATACTCCTATTATCAGCAATAAAGGAGAGACAGAGATAATACCTGACTAAAGAGTGAGCTTCATTCCTGTCATGGTATGTGGAAAACACACCCACACTACTGCATGAGGGAGGTGATCATGAATGTAAGGAATTGTACTTACACTGCACTAAGCCAGGCATTCATTAGCCCAGTTGCAGTTGGAATCAGTAAGATATTGATTCTCTAATGATTTTTTTAAAGTTACCATTTGAGCCTTATTACCCATCCCATTATATTGAACAGGCCAGTGATTAGAAATTTGAAATCTCTGTGGCAAGCAAAACTATTTCAAACATCTTTATTTAATATGTATTATTCTCTAGAGTCGGGTGCATTTACAGTAATTTTATTCTTGTTATTTTCACCATTGGTTTGCAGAAAAATAATGCTAACGCATGTTTAAGCTTGGTTGAAAAAAAAAATCTATCTAAAGGAAATAACTTATTTAGGAGCTTACTTACTCATCACAGTGAATCTGATCATGAGAGGCTTGCTGTGCAGCTATTTTAACACATTCTGTATGTAACCCCTGGGCGGGACGGATCCTTTAGCTGACACCCAGGGGCACAGAGAGGAAAAGAGAATGGACCCTTTCCACACACAACTCCTCTTTACTCTTTCTGACTCTCATAGATTGCATTTACATTCTGAGTTCCAGCATTCTCCATGGGGGTGTGAAGGGCAGCAGGTGTGGGAGCTCTTTGTGCTGCGGTGTAGTTGATGCAGCCTTGAGGGTGGACCTACAAGGTCTATGCCAGCAGCTGGCGAATGAGCCCTATAGTGGGACAGTCTGGAGCTTCACCTATACCAGCCACCTCCCCCTACAGCTTGAGCCCTTGGGTTCTGACAGCTGGCAGAACTCAGTTGGGTCCCTAGGGCAGTGAAGAAAACTAGAGACCAAAGGCACATCAGGTTCAGGGCAGGCAGCAGACTAACGGAGTAATAGACAGGCCAAGGTCAGGGCTGGTGGCTGGCAAGAGTGGTCAGATCCATGCAAGGGGGTCAGGTCCAGGTGGCAGGCAATTGTCGACAGGTTCAGGCAAGGGGTCAAGATCTAGGGAGTCAAGGCAAGGGTGGATGAAGACACACTAAAGACATTGGACAAGGTAAGGCTGGACAAGGGAGGCTGAAAAAGACACGGCTGGACAAGGCAAGGCTGGAAGGCGAGGTTAGACAAGGCAGGGCTGGACAAGGCAAGGCTGGATTCAGATATGCAGGAGATCAGGAACCAGGAAAACACAAGCAACATGCATTGCAAGGCAAGAGACCTGTTGTGAGGTGAAGTAATGCTGTAGGGCCCTTGCTTAAATAGCCATGTCGGGCTGATGTCATCGGGAGGTGCTGTTCAGTGTTTCCCACTATGGGGACTGCATTATGCACGCACATGCGCATTCTTGCCTGGAGGCATCAGCAGTGATTGACCGTGTGAGGTGACAGTGGTGTTCTGCCACAACAGGAGGCCTCCAGCAGTATTGATGTTGTGCGCCCGAACTGCGGAGGTCCACGGGCCGGTCCCTCACCTACCCCGGGACGTCTTGCAGCGGCATCCCGGAGGCCTGGTCAGGCCGGCAAGCTTCTTTACGGCGTTCCCTCGGCGAGGGAGACGCCGCCGACGTCTGGGCTGGTCCCACCCCCTAGGCGCTCGCTCGCATAGGGGCTCTGCCATTTAAAGGGATCAGCGTGGGAAAACCCTGCTTCGCCTCTGGACATGACGTCAGACACTGCCAGAACTTAAACTGGCTTGACAAGCCTCTCCTTGCCTTGCAACGAGGTTCTCTCTTCCTAGAGTTGCTAGCTGCTGTTCCTGGCTTCCGACTTCGGCTTTCATCCACTGGCTTCTGACTTTGGCTTTTGTCCAGGAGGTCTCGCTTAAGTCCAAGCAGCTCGGGTCCTCATGAGCTCCTCTCGGGGGGACCGCGGGCTTCCACTGGTGTCCGTTTGGCCTCCTGGCTCTAGCTCTACTCTCTTCTATCCTCTGGAACTCCTCCTCTGACACTTGCCCACTGGAGACCGCTCGTAAGTCCAAGCGGCCCGGGTCCTCACGGGCTCCTCCTAGGGTGACCTAGGTCTCCAGTGGTGAAGATTCTCCTGGTCTCCTGCCTGTGCTGCCTCTTGGCTTCGACATCCACTGTGGGCCTTCCCACAGTGCGTCATAATCTCTCCTAGTCAGCTCAAGGGTCCACGAATCCAACAATTGATCAGTGGTGGGGGTGACCATGGCAGCTAGCGGGGCAGTTCTGTGGGACACCAAACAAAACAGGGGGATGAAAAATTGTTCTTATACCCATTTCTTTGCAATATAAGCCCTTTTCCATCCTCTGTATACAGCACTGCTAAGTATGACAGTCTTTTCATCTAAAAAGCACACGGAGAAGCAGGGTGGTTTCCAACTTCTTTTACTGATAATTGATTTGATGACCAAATAGTATTTACAGCTTCAATTCTGATTTCAATTAAAGCCAATAAATAAGACAGCAGAAAGATTAATAAACTTGTGACCTCACTTCTTTAGTAAAGTCTCTCAATACTTTTACTAAATTCTTCTTAAATCTTTTAACTCCTTATATAGTACGGGGGGGGGGGGGCACTTTTCTCTTTCTTGTTTGCTAATTAATTTAATAGCAACAAAGTTCTAGGTTACGTTTACTGTTGGGAATCCCGGCCACGGGCTGCTGCAGCCGGGTCTCCCTTCCCTTACTGGCAGATGCCGGCGTCAGCTGCTGCCTTCCTCGATCCATTACAGTTCGCCCTGGGGCCCTGCCTCAGTGTCCTCCCCATGAGGGAGATGCTGCCGATCTCTTCGGGGACTCCGCCCCCTTAGGCGCACACTCGCACCCGAGCCTGACTCTTAAAGGGGCCACGGCGGGAAACCTCGGCCCGGCCCCAAATCGGACGTCATCAGCTAGGGCCTATTTAAGGCCACACCAGACACCCTTTCCTTGCCTTGGCAACAGGTCAGCTTATCCTGAGTAGCTAGTTGCTTGTTCCAGCCTCCGTTCCTGTGTTCCTGCCTGTTCCAGTCTCCGTTCCTCTGGACCTCCGCCAGCCTTGACTTGGACCACCTACAGGACTTCCCTCCACCAGGAGACCTCCGCCTACGGCCTGCCGGCCCTGGCACCCAAGGGCTCAACCTGTGGGGAACGAGGGCTGGTACAGGTGAAGCTTCTGTCAGGTCTCCTGGCCCCACTCCGCCTCCCGGCTAAGAGTACCACTAGAGGGCCTCCCCTCAATGGATCCACCAGCTCTCGAGCCGGCTCAAGGGTCCACATTTCCAACATTTACTTTGTATCCTCTAGTTTCCTTCCCTCTTGTGCCATTGGCAGGGACCCTCTCTTCCAGGTGAATGCTCCCACATTTCCAGCTTCTTTCAGGGTGAAAGACGCCACTCTCCCAAAGGTTTGGTTACTAGGTCCCGGAAACCAAGGGCCGTCAGCACCCACTGGAACAAAAATAGTCTTTGAATCCAAAAAGGGGGAAAAAATCAAGCAAGATACAGGAAGGGTGTAATAAAACTTCCTAGCCTCAAAACAGAGGTGATAATGCCAAAAGAGTAAGGCCTCTGCATCGGGTTACTGTCAGGTCTATCCCTTGAAGGAGTTATAGCACACTGCAGGTCGTCCATACCCCAAATCCAGCCTTGAACACAGGGACGCTCTATTCCACTGCAACAAGGGGGACAAGTTTGAAGCAGGAAGATTGGAGGCTGAACCCAAAAGGGAAAATTCCCAACTCCTTTTCAATAAATAAGGAAAAAATAAACGGGCAGAAGACTAACTCAAAATCCACAACCTAGTGGAACAAAAGCTGAACAAAAAATCCACCAAACATCCACGAGGACAGATGGTGCTTGGGGATGATAAACAGGACACACCAAGTAACATGGAATGGCTGCCCTATGAGGTAAGGGTAAAGAAGTTAGGGATATTCAGTTTGGAGATGAGATGACTGAGGGGGGATATGACAGAGGTCTACAAAATCATGAAAGGACTTGAAAAAGTTAATGTAAATCGGTCATTTACTCTCTCAAATAATAGAAGGACCAGGGGGCACCCCATGAAGTTAGCAAGTAGCTCATTTAAACCAAATCAAAGAAAATTCTTTTTCTCTCAGCGCATAGTTAAGCTCTGGAATTCATTGCCAGAGGATGTGGTTACAGCAGTTAGTATAACTGGGTTTAAAATGGTTTGGATAAGTTCCTAGAGGAAAAATCCATAAACTGCTATTAATTAATAAGCAGTAGTAGCTTGAGATTGCCAGGGATCTTCTTGGTGTTTGGATTCTTGCCAGGTACTTGTAGCCTGGATTGGCCACTGTTGGAAACAGGATACTGGGCTTGATGGACCCTTGGTTTGACCCAGTATGGCATTTGTTATGTTGTTCTTATGTTCTTGTCTGTCACATGGGGGAGTAAGACCAAAATTCTCTTTACTAATTTCTGCATAAACATCTCCAGTTGGTTGATACACTCCTGTCAGTTAGGGAAAACAAGGGTTCTCTACATGTGCATTTAGCAATTTTAGATATATCATCAACCAGACGAACAACACTAACGCAGGCCAACGTGGAATAAAAAGGAAATACCTTGCCAAAACGTAACTTTCATCTGTAGAATTTGATGTTAGACTTTTCTCCAGTTTTTAACCACTGCAGTTATCATTCCAGAAAATCCTAATTCACGAGTTGCACCACGTGTTTATTGCGGCTGGATGACCTCTTGCGAATGCTGCTAGCATGGCCCATCTCAAGATGATCAACTTGCTGGACGTGAGTATTCAAGATCACCTTGGGTTGGCACTGAGGCAGGTGCCGCGGCATGTGATACTGAAGGTACATTACTTGTGTTCTCCGGTAGAAAAAGTAAAATCCTAAGGCAGTAAGATGGGAGGCGCCTATAGGCTGAAAATGCTCAGAGCTAATGTCACCAAAAAAAAAAAAAGCAGAAGTTCAGGAAAAAAAAACCCAAAGAAACTTTAGTAGCTGGCCTTTTGGTCTTTTCTGCCAGGCGCTGGGGAAAATCTCAGTTGTGATTTGAAACGCTAGCAGTTAAAGTTTCTTTTGTTTACCCTTTAACCTATTTATGTGAGCAGTGGCACTGGGCAACATGAGGTGGAAGCAGAATGGGTTGCTGCACCACCAGCATTGGTTCGACATATTCCAGATCTGCTTACCTCTTAGGAGCAGCAATGGTACTGTTTCTTATTATGCCGCTTCTTTGTATGCAGCTCTCTTTGATAAAATGCGTTAATGCAGCATTTTATTCTGAATGTGTAAAGTTCCGTCACAGTCAATAGTCAAGTCATCTAATTCATCACAATGAAACGCTGGGTAGTAAAAATAATGCATAATAAAGATAAAACATTGGGAAACTACTGCTCATGCTGCTCCTGGAATAATATCAGAGGTCATATTATTGCCACTTCATTGTATAATTTCACTTATTAATGTATTTTCCCTTGCTATGCAATGCTAGAGAAATCAGAAGACGCAAGCGTCCTATTCATTCCAATGGGAATTTACAAGCTAGGAGTTGGGAGCTGGGCCCATGGTGGCAGTTCCTCTCCAGCTTGCAGACTTGGGCCTTCCCTGGAAGAGACAGTATCCAGGAACAGAAATGGGTTTTGTTTGGGCCTAGAAATGCCTTAAGTGGTTTGAGAGAATTGCATCTGTAGCTTCCTGAGCATTGAGGAGCATAAGCAGAGTTGCAAGTTCTTGCACAGGTGCTTATTCTGGACACCCAGGAACTCTGGTACATGGAAAATCCCCAGAACCTTTCTGCTGGGTTCCACCTGTGGAGTCACTGACTTTCTTGCCTTTCCAAGGTCAAAAATGCAACTAAGGCAAAGCCAAAGTTAGAGTTCTACTTTGTTATCAATGCTGGCATGTGGAAGTACTTCCTTGCCACTGACCAGCATACCTGATAGAAGGGATACGTGCCCTACAAGGTAACCAGTATCACAGTACCAAAGGCAAGTGACAAACAACCCAACTCCTAGAGAAGCAAGAAACAGAGATTGTGGGAGGGGTTCCCATCGTTACCTCCACACATATTGTTAAGGAATAAGTCAAACGACACTGGCCCCAGTACAGATCCCTGAAGCACTCCACTATTTACCTCTTTCCAGTGGGAAAACTGAACCAGCTTAACTCTGCCCCTGCTGACTGTCAGCTCTGGGCCCAGGAGCCTGGAAGACAATGCTGTGTTGCAGGAGGTGGTCGTCCTCCAGCCGGTCACCTCCATTGGGGTGATCCAAAGGGAAATTCCTCCTTGTGGGCTCCTTCAGAAGCAATGAGGAGCAATGGGGAGAGATGATGATTTTTTTTTTTATATTGGAGGGGCTGTTAGATTGTGTATTGAGGTTTTTAATTTTGTTTGTGCGGAGATGTGCTGTTTAGCAGCTTCCCTACCCTTCTTTGAGATGGGGGGGGGGGGGGGGGGTATGGATAGTGTCAAGATTTTCAGGGTTTAACTATTATTTGGAAAGGTAAGAAGTATATTGTATGTAATTTGTATGTAAAATAAATACCTATAGTACCTGAATGTAATCTGCTTTGATGTACACATTGAAGTGCCAAAAAGTGGAATATAAAAATCTAAATAAATAAAAATAAATATTCTTCTTTGCATGCCTGTTACGTATTATGATACATTAAATTTTGTATGATGATTATTTAATATTTTTTATCATGTAATGAATTATGTATTTTATGATGCATTTTTATTATTATTGTAACTTGTTGAGTATAGAAAGGTGTGGCCAATTTAAAATAGAAATAGAAGAATGACATAAGGAAATTATTTTCTGTTATGCACAAAGAGCTATGTAATAATAATCACACAGGATTCAGATAAGACAGGGGTAGGCTACTTTAGTCTTTGAATGCCACAAACAGGTCTGTTTTCAGGATATCCATGATGAACTTGCATGAGATATATTTACATACAGTAGAGACAGTGAATGCAGATATACTTCATACATATTCACTGTGGATATCCTGAAAACCAGATCCTTTTGTGGCATTCCAGGTCTTTCCGCTGAACTGGGATTACTAATTAACTCCATGTCATTTTGATAGGCTGAGCCAAGCCTTGTTTTAGTTAATTTCATCTATGGCCTGATAGTTCCAAAAATTCTAAGAAAAGCAAGACCACAATAAAGGCAAAATCCACACTAGCTTAGCCTTTTTACATAACAGGGAGCCTTCATGTACACTGAGATTAAAATGAAGAAAGTGTCTTCAAATTGGACTCCTACATCAGTAGTAATGTTTGCATTGCAAACTTCTAAATGTATAAAATATCCATTGAGTGTACTTTTGAAAAAAAAATTATATGAAGCACTGACCCATTTTTACCTGACGGGAAATGAAAAGTTCTCTTGGTTTTTAAAGCTGGGTGAACTTGTAGACTAGAGGGCAGATCACTTTAAAGGGCATGAACGCGCTGCAGTGACAAGCCAATTATGTTTCTCTTTGAATATCGGCATTGTGCTCATTGTTGCACTGGACAATGCAATGTGTTGCCAGCCTAGTGGAATCAGGCTGCCTAGTTGCTCTCTTCTCTACCATGTGCATTATGCTACACCTTGATCTCCAAGTCTCCAGCATGTGGTCTATGTAAAATGCTAGAATGAAAAGATAAAGAATGGCTGAAGACCATTTAAAAAAAAATGTAGTGAGGTGACTCTCTAAAATTTAAACATTTTTAGCATTATACAATTATTTCAGATAACACATTGGAAAAACAGAGAAATGATTGGAAATAAATATTTTCCTAGCCACAGAAACAACACAATGGAAGGGAGAATGCTTTGAAATGGAAAGTGAAGAGTTTTGGAAAGTGTAATTTTTTTAAAATTTATATTTTATTAACATAAATCCTAAGGATTACATCTTGATAGGAAAAGTGCAAAAAAAGAAAAAGAACCATTTTCAATTGGAATTCATAAAAAAAAAATCCAAAAACACATAGCCTGTGCTCAAAAGTCTGCAATTATGAAGAGAGCAGAGACAGACTAGCTAAAGCAATATAAATCATGAAGAATATTACTAAACATTCTCTAACAGATCAAATCATTATGCATTCAGTAGGAATTAACCTTCGACAAAAGGAATTCCAGAAGAAGTAGACAATGAGGTATCTCTAAAAGAGTGTGAAATCCACCTCCCAAGGGAGACAGAGGTTAAAGAGCATGCTACCATTTAAGTGAACTGCAGCAGAGAAAAAAAAGAGGACAATGCAGCTGTGTAACATGAGCCACTAGCCCAGGAAACCTGGATGAGAGAAAAGATTGCCAGACCCCTTATTGTGAAGGTGCTTAAATGACCATTGAAAAGCTGAGTCAGAGACAAGTAGGGGAATTTGCATGTCACAGACCCTGGACTACTGTTGGGAACTTGCAGTGAAATATCACTTTAAAATCATACATAACTATGACTGGAAAAGTCCTACACTGGATAATTCTGAATGAGAGAGGGATCTGTGAGAATATTGTATAACAGATTCTCATCCTGACTAACAAGGGGAGTCAACCCTTGGGTACCCAGTTCTCAGACAGTAGAAAAAAAGCCAGTCAGGATATAAGGATGTTCACACATTCTCTTCCCATGGTCCTGCCTGGATCTTGGTCTTTTGGCTGAGAGAAGGTGACTCATCCATGTTGGGTAACAGTGAATAATTGGCTATGAGTTTAGCGGAGCTAAAATCACTAAAAGCTGAGATTGCAGAAGGCCTGAATCACCCTAATGCTAAACAAGCCATGTGCCTAGTAGAGTTATAAAAAGCCAGGAAAAGCCCTCCTACCAAGGGAGAGGCACCAAAGGACAGCATCAGATTGGGAGATGACTGTGGATCCCACTTTAGCAAAGAAACACCAGTGGAAGATCAAGTTGTCCCCCTTGAGCAAGGGGACCCCAGCAGCAGATTGAGCAGTCCCCCATGAGGAAGGGGGCCCTAGCAGCAGATCAGGAAGTGACCCTGTATCCCCTTTGAGCAAAGTGACCCCAGCAGCAGAAGAGACTTTCCCAGGAAGGCATGGACCCCAGTGGCAGATCGAGCAGTCCCCAGGAGGACATGGACCAGCAGCATTCCAAAAGGCAGAGTTGGGTCCCCCAGGAGGATGTGGACTCCAGCAACAGACCATGAGGCAGTCAGGTCCCCAGGAGGGTATGGACCCCAGCATTGACACATAACTTTCAGTGGAGTGGAAGCAGCACTGGGGAGAGGTAAGCAGTTTAGATACAATGGACCCCCCCAGGCCAGCACTGCCCACCGGCCCAGTTGCATCTTATCACATGGGTGAGACTTGGGATAAAAAGGGGGTGGATAATAAAACTCTATTAAGCAGGAATACAACAGGTCCTTTCTGTTCTATATGGTAGTATTCTGTGGAAACCAACAACCTCAAATTGCCAAATATTAAATGTTTTTGCTACCTTGTAGAAATGTATATAATTGTGTGGTTTGAGACTATTAACCATGAGTAAAGTGTGCTGTTTGACATCCCATTAGCAATGTACATTATCATGTAGAACTGTATATACTTATATAGTTTAATAAACCTGTATATTTGTATATACTGCCAGCCTTGTTCACAGTCCCATTTGTTTTCCTGGGGTGAAGGGAGGGAAATCCCACCCACTAATACCTTCTTCACAAGGTGGAGCCACCAGGCACTAGGGATGTGAATCGTTTTCCATATCGTCTTAACGATAGAAATCGTGTGGCAGGGCAAGAAAATCGTCTTAGGCACGATTTTTTAGTTAAAAAATCGTTAAAAATCGTTTTTTCCGATTAGTGCGCACTAACTCGAGTTAGTGCGCACTAACTGAAAATGATACAATTTGACACTTTTCAGGTCAGTTAAGGTCAGTTTAGGAATGAATATGTATTCCTATTGGCTGCCCTCTTATTTATTCATGTTACCAAGTTTCCTACTGACAGTATATGGGGGATGGGAAATGGAAACAGTTGGTAGCTTGACAAAACAAGTAATGTGATCAGTCAATGTGACTAGAACTTGTGCCCTAACCCTGATACCAGGGGTATTGTGATCTTCCTGCACACAGTGCCCTATCCCTATTAATACCAGGAGTGTTGTGATCTTCCTGCACACAGTGCCCTATCCCTAATACCAGGGGTGTTGTGATCTTCCTGCACACAGTGCCCTATTCCTGATACTGGGGGTGTTGTGATCTTCCTGCACGCAGTGCCCTATTCCTGATACCGGGGGTGTTGTGATCTTCTTGCACACATCCCGATATCAGGGATAGGGCACTGCATGCAGGAAGATCACAACACTCCTGGTATTAATAGGGATAGGGCACTGCATGCAGGAAGATCACAACACTCCTGGTATTAATAGGGATAGGGCACTGCATGCAGGAAGATCACAACACCCCTGGTATCAGGGATAGGGCACTGTGTGCAGGAAGATCACAATACCCCGGAGGAGTGAGGGTCAGGCAGCTCCCCCCTGTCTGTGAAGCCAGCCTCTCACTAGTAATGCAGGGAGGGAGCTGTCTCAGACTTCACCATCCACCCCCCCCCTCACCCACACACCATTCACTAGCTGGGACATGGGGGAAGTCAGGAGTGAGGGACAGGCAGCTCCCCCCTGTCTGTGAAGCCAGCCTCTCACTAGTAATGCAGGGAGGGAGCTGTCTCAGACTTCACCATCCTCCCCCCCCCCTCACCCACACACCATTCACTAGCTGGGACATGGGGGAAGTCAGGAGTGAGGGTCAGGCAGCTCCCCCCTGTCTGTGAAGCCAGCCTCTCACTAGTAATGCAGGGAGGGAGCTGTCTCAGACTTCACCATCCTCCCCCCCCCCCCCTCACCCACACACCATTCACTAGCTGGGACATGGGGGAAGTCAGGAGTGAGGGTCAGGCAGCTCCCCCCTGTCTGCGAAGCCAGCCTCTCACTAGTAATGCAGGGAGGGAGCTGTCTCAGACTTCACCATCCTCCCCCCCCCTCACCCACACACCATTCACTAGCTGGGACATTGGGGAAGTCAGGAGTGAGGGTCAGGCAGCTCCCCCCTGTCTGTGAAGCCAGCCTCTCACTAGTAATGCAGGGAGGGAGCTGTCTCAGACTTCACCATCCACCCCCCCCCCCTTCACCCACACACCATTCACTAGCTGGGACATGGGGGAAGTCAGGAGTGAGGGACAGGCAGCTCCCCCCTGTCTGTGAAGCCAGCCTCTCACTAGTAATGCAGGGAGGGAGCTGTCTCAGACTTCACCATCCTCCCCCCCCCCTCACCCACACACCATTCACTAGCTGGGACATGGGGGAAGTCAGGAGTGAGGGTCAGGCAGCTCCCCCCTGTCTGTGAAGCCAGCCTCTCACTAGTAATGCAGGGAGGGAGCTGTCTCAGACTTCACCATCCTCCCCCCCCCCTCACCCACACACCATTCACTAGCTGGGACATGGGGGAAGTCAGGATTGAGGGTCAGGCAGCTCCCCCCTGTCTGCGAAGCCAGCCTCTCACTAGTAATGCAGGGAGGGAGCTGTCTCAGACTTCACCATCCTCCCCCCCCCCCCTCACCCACACACCATTCAATAGCTGGGACATGGGGGAAGTCAGGAGTGAGGGTCAGGCAGCTCCCCCCTGTCTGTGAAGCCAGCCTCTCACTAGTAATGCAGGGAGGGAGCTGTCTCAGACTTCACCATCCTCCCCCCCCCCCCTCACCCACACACCATTCACTAGCTGGGACATGGGGGAAGTCAGGAGTGAGGGTCAGGCAGCTCCCCCCTGTCTGTGAAGCCAGCCTCTCACTAGTAATGCAGGGAGGGAGCTGTCTCAGACTTCACCATCCTCCCCCCCCCCCTCACCCACACACCATTCACTAGCTGGGACATGGGGGAAGTCAGGAGTGAGGGTCAGGCAGCTCCCCCCTGTCTGTGAAGCCAGCCTCTCACTAGTAATGCAGGGAGGGAGCTGTCTCAGACTTCACCATCCTCCCCCCCCCCCCTCACCCACACACCATTCACTAGCTGGGACATGGGGGAAGTCAGGAGTGAGGGTCAGGCAGCTCCCCCCTGTCTGTGAAGCCAGCCTCTCACTAGTAATGCAGGGAGGGAGCTGTCTCAGACTTCACCATCCTCCCCCCCCCCCCTCACCCACACACCATTCACTAGCTGGGACATGGGGGAAGTCAGGAGTGAGGGTCAGGCAGCTCCCCCCTGTCTGTGAAGCCAGCCTCTCACTAGTAATGCAGGGAGGGAGCTGTCTCAGACTTCACCATCCTCCCCCCCCCCTCTCACCCACACACCATTCACTAGCTGGGACATGGGGGAAGTCAGGAGTGAGGGTCAGGCAGCTCCCCCCTGTCTGTGAAGCCAGCTTCTCACTAGTAATGCAGGGAGGGAGCTGTCTCAGACTTCACCATCCTCCCCCCCCCCCTCACCCACACACCATTCACTAGCTGGGACATGGGGGAAGTCAGGAGTGAGGGTCAGGCAGCTCCCCCCTGTCTGCGAAGCCAGCCTCTCACTAGTAATGCAGGGAGGGAGCTGTCTCAGACTTCACCATCCTCCCCCCCCCCTCACCCACACACCATTCACTAGCTGGGACATGGGGGAAGTCAGGAGTGAGGGTCAGGCAGCTCCCCCCTGTCTGTGAAGCCAGCCTCTCACTAGTAATGCAGGGAGGGAGCTGTCTCAGACTTCACCATCCTCCCCCCCCCCCTCACCCACACACCATTCACTAGCTGGGACATGGGGGAAGTCAGGAGTGAGGGTCAGGCAGCTCCCCCCTGTCTGTGAAGCCAGCCTCTCACTAGTAATGCAGGGAGGGAGCTGTCTCAGACTGGTATCAGGGTTAGGGCACTGTGTGCAGGAAGATCACAACACTCCTGGTATTAATAGGGATAGGGCACTGTAAGAGATGACTGTAGTAGATTGAATAAAGATCTGATGTTTCTGCTCTCCTCACACCAAACAAAAACAACACACAAGCAGAGAAGCCCTTCTTACAAAGCTGAGCTAGTGAGTTAAGTAGGAGGAAAAGTAAACATACTGGTGCCAGTGTGGCTACTTAAAAAATACACTTACCAACAATCAATTACATATATTTGAACTGTGTACAGTTCCAGTCAGGACCACCTTTCTAAAATGCACAGTGATTGGCAAATTCAACATGCACTAGCATTTCAGGTGCCTGCTAACAAAAATAATAAACAAACAAGTTCTAGTCACGTGAGTGCTGATCATTACATTACTTTTTTTGTCAAGCTTCCAACTGTTTCCATTTCACATCCCCCCAACCATATTGGTAACATCAATAGATAAGAGCACAGCCAGCCAATAGGAATACATACATACATATTCATTCCTAAGTGACCTTTACTGACCTGGGAAGTGTGAACACTTTGTTTCATTTTCTGTTGGTGTTCGTTAGTTTCCAGTTCCATTTCCCATCCCCCCAACCATCACCTCAGTGGTAACCTTGGTAATATCAATAGATAAGAGGGCAGCCAGCCAATAGGAACACATATTCATTCCTAACTGACCTTCAGTGACCTGGAAAGTGTTTATTTGTATCATTTTCAGTTAGTGCGCACTAAATCGAGTTAGTGCGCACTAACGGGGAGTTAGTGCGCACTAACTCGAGTTAGTGCGCACTAACACGATTTAACGATTTTTAACGATAAATCGTTAGAATTTCTATTGTATCGTGTTCTATAACGATTTAAGACGATATAAACATTATCGGACGATAATTTTAATCGTTGAAAAACGATTCACATCCCTACCAGGCACCAAGAATGTGAGGACCGACGGAGTCTGCCCTAGGGAGGGATCCCGCCAGGTTGGTCCCAGAGCCAGGAATGCCCCGCGAGGTAAGCGGTCAAGGGGGCGATACAGAACCTTACCACTAAGAAAAAGTGTAAGCTGACTGGGTTAAAAAAAAAAATCATATTTGACACTTTGATATTTTATTGGACAGAAAGAAAATAATGCACTATTTGTAAAATCCTCCTTTTCAGTAGTAAGTATTGCTGCCTTCTTTTCTGTGTTATTCGAGCCACATCTGGAAAAATCCCAGTTTTGTGCTTTTAAAACAGATCTCTGTGTCTAAAGAACAGTCTCATTCCAGTCTTTGTCCAGTTCTAAGACCAAATTCACAATTAGTTGCAGGTCTAACTTGTGTACCACCAGATGTCTCCAAAAGGTTTCTTAAATCTAAGCTATTTGGTGAAACAAGGTTAATATCACACTGTTCTTCTGTGAACTTTTTTTTGAAGGTGGCATCTTGAAGGCAGGCATCTTGAGAATTTCAATAAGATATTTTTAAACATCTTCTGGGAAATCAATTCTGTTTTAGGCAAAGTTCTCTATGTTTTCCAACTTTCAATGTAAAAAACATGTTTTACTTTATTTTCTTCATGGGCTTGCAATTGAGCAACCTTTTGCTCTAATACTACCAACTTCTCACTTGAATCCTTTTAACTTTTCTCCTGTACTGCGAGCCTTCCACTGATATTTTAAAAGTTGCCAGAGACTTGCAAAATATGCACGGATCAGGATTTATCCAGACTCTCAGTAGCATGTCAGATAGCCTTTAATGAAAAACCTGTGGGTTCAGTGAAACAATAGGTACGGTAGTTGACACACCTCAGCCGCAGTTCCCTCCTTAAGTGGCAAAGCTCCTCCTGTCCCCCACTGGCCCTTGAGCACCTTTGAGGGTAATCACCAGCGACAAAGACTCGAAATGACCTTACAGCATTGCTCCCGACGTCCCCGAGCGTTCCGCCCTCCTGCCCTCGTTCTCAGCGAGGTCACTATCAGGGGTGCTATCATTGACCGCGGCTAGGCCAGCTGGCATCTTTCTTGCCTCTGGACTCAAGGATGTTTCAAGGGCCAAAGCGACAGGCAGCTCACCTTCTCTCATCCTCGATCCCCACCGGCCCAACTACGGAGGCTAGAAGCGGATCCTCTCCGTGACAGGCAAATTGATTTCTAGGCCCAGGAATGAAGGCCTTCACTGATTCAGATGGATTCAACCTGGGGTTTTGCATTTTCTCTTCTCCATCACAGGTGAGCAGGAAACAGAAAAAGGGGAGGAAAAAATCAGGCAAATGACAGAGTAGGTTAGAGAGCATCGCCATCTTGCTCATCTCATTCCTTCCCCTGGGAAGTATAAAATTGGGATGTTTTGGAGACTTTTAGGACAAAGATAGTTGGGTCAATGTATTTATTTATTATTCTTATATTCTACAATCTAATTTTCTGGGAGAAATGCCTTGTATCCATAAACTTACTACTCACCTCCCTACAACTTGCCCTCAATTCCTCAAAAACTGAGCTTCTCCTCATCCACAACCACCAAACCCTTAAGCTCTCTCCTCCCAACGACCCTACAGCCACCTCCCTCACTTCACAGCCTCCTGTACGAAACCTTGGCGTTCTAATTGATCCACATCTAAACCTAAAAAAACACATTAACTCCGTCCTAAAAGAAGGCTTTTACAAGCTCAATGTTATAAAAAAGCTCAAGCCACTCCTCCACACACACGATCTCAGAACCGTCATCCAATCCACCCTATTTTCCAAGCTGGATTACTGCAATTCCTTGTACCTTGGCCTTCCCTACTCCACCATCAAACCCCTCCAAATAGTACAGAATAGAGATGTGAATCGTGTGATCGATCGTCTTAACGATTAATTTCGGCTGGGGGGGGGGAGGGAATCTTATCGTCGCGGTTTTGTTTTTTAAAATATCGTGTAAATCGTAAATCGGGGGAGGGAGGGAAAACCGGCACACTAAAACATCCCTAAAACCCACCCTGACCCTTTAAAATAAATCCCCCACCCTCCCGAACCCCCCCAAAATGCCTTAAATTACCTGGGGTCCAGAGGGAGGGTCCCGGTGTGATCTTTTACTCTCGGACCTCCGGTGTGTTGTAGAAATGGCGCCGGCGCTACCTTTGCCCTGTCATATGACAGCAGGGCAAAGGTAGCGCCGGCGCCATTTTGTTTTTTTGTCCCCCGACGTCAGGAGCGTAGGAGATCGCTCCCGGACCCCCGCTGGCCCCCCAGGGACTTTTGGCCAGCTTGGGGGGGCCTCCTGACCCCCACAAGACTTGCCAAAAGTCCAGCGGGGGTCCGGGAACGACCTCCTAAACTCAAATCGTTTTGCCGTACAGCAAAATGGCGCCGACCGTACGGCATGGTCGGCGCCATTTCTCTTCACAGCAGCCGTGGGCAGAGAGCGGGACATCGCGCCGGGATCATCGCGCCGGGACCCCAGGTCATTTAAAACATTTTGGGGGGGTTCGGGAGGGTGGGGGTTTGTTTTAAAGGTTCGGGGTGGGTGTTAGGGTTTTTTTGGTGTGCCGGTTTTCCCACCCCCTATTTAACGATACAATACAAATGCCCCTGACGATAAATCATGGGCATTTGTATTGTATCGTGCACTCTAACGATTTTGGACGATTTTAAAATTATCTGACGATAATTTTAATCATTCAAAAACGATTCACATCCCTAGTACAGAATGCCACTGCAACGATAATCATGAATGCATGCAAATCAGACTACATAACCCCCATCCTCAAAGACCTCCACTGGCACCCCATCCCATCACACATCCTATTCAAAACTCTCACTATCATACACAAATCCATCCACATAAATAATTCCTCTTGGCTCAGCGAATCGCTCCGATCCACACAATCCACCCGCCCCACTAGAGCAAATCTCAAAGGCATCCTACAAGTCCCACCCCTCAAGAAGACCCGACTCACAGCAACAAGGGACCGTGCTCTCTCAATTGCTGGCCCAACTCACTGGAATGCCCTACCCACAAACCTCCGCCTGGAGCCTTGCCATGCTAAATTCAGGAAAATGCTAGACTTGGCTCTTCCACCAGGCATTTCCAGACTAACTCCACGTACCTCTCACCCTCTTCTCCTGCTTCTCTGTTATCTTTGACTCACTCCAAGTAATTTGCATCATGTAAATATGTTACCTCTCGAGTTATTGTTACTTCTCTAGTTCAATTTTCAGGCTCCCCCTAGAGCCCCTGCCCTAGAGTTTCTACTGTTGTCCCTCTCCCACCCTTGTTCATTGTATTTTCCACCTACTGTTGAGATGTAAACCGATATGATGTGCATTCTAATGTCGTTATAGAAAAGCTGTTAAATAAATAAATAAGTAAATAAATAAATAAATCTTTAATTTCATTATCCAATGTGGATTACACATAAACATTCATAATCTGAATAACAAACATCACGTACATGAATGAGTAGGAAAGTTATTTTGTAAAATAAATGTATTATGCACAATGAAATGGAAGAATAACTGCACATTTTGTGATTATTATTGGTGGTAGTTGATATTCTGCTTTCACATCAAAAATGACATGATGGGGCAAAGAGGTGCCCAGGGTCAGCCAGTGCCATTCTGAAAATAGTGTGAACTGGAGCAGGAGCACTATAGGAAACTCCTGCAATGGCTGGACCACCAAGAATATAAAATTTGACTTTGAGAGTGTCGGGAGAGGGATGGGTGGGTGGGAGAAAGGGTCTGGAGGGGGGATGAGATTTTTTTTGAGCGAAGGGGGTGGGGCTTGGGTACTGGGGTGAGGCCAGGGTTGGCACCAGGGCTACTTTCATTTTATTTTTTTTTTTTTAACTTTTGCTGCCTCAGGGTTTGGCTGGTGGTGGGAGACAGGTTCTCACTAGACCCCAGAGGATTTTACATTTGGACTGGGTGCAACATGGCCCCTTTTAAAAATGATGGCCCTATGATCAGTGACCACTATTGTGTGTTACTGTGTTGCTGTGGTAATTTTCCATGAAGTATTTAACCTCAGAGACAAATACATTGGTATTTACTAACCTGCGGTGCCGAGTAATTTTTCTCTGTGGTTCAATACCACAGCTTAGCAGATTTACCCACACAGGCTAATTTTAAAACAAGCACGTGTGCGCCCATAAATGCACTTATCAGCATGCAAATGAAGATACGCTGGAATTTTAAATCATGCAAGCACTGGTGCATGCATATTTTAAAATTCACCTCCCGGTATGCACTTAATTTTAAGAGGTATTTTTGCACAAGCAATGCTTTTAAAATCTACCTCTAAATTCTTATTTCTGTCATTACATTCTTTGAGTGGGTCCGTGTCTCCAAGTGGATCAATTTTGGGCAGACCATGACACAAATAAACATCCCCTATAAACCAGGGTATGCTGGGTAGGAACTTGGTCTCTCAAATGTACTGCTAACACTCTTATTAATACTTGCATTATGCCAAAGAGAGCTTCCTTCTTGAGCTTCTAAGGTGTAATATATACAGGCAACAAATAAAGGTTTTAATCAGGCCAGTAGCACCTAAGAAAACTGGGATGGTTCCTGTATCTTTCTGTCATATTTCCCTGGTCTCTTGTGCATGTGGCTTGAGGAAGTGCTATTTGGCACCAGCTCCCTAAACTCCACCAACACATAATGTGATAACAGCAGTTCTTCATACTACAGACATAGCAACAGAAGGAGCTTTTGCACTAACAAAATGTGTTGAGGGATTTCTGATTTGTACAATACACATTTGATGAGAAGTGCAAACATTTAAGGGGAAAAATATGTTGGCTATTCCAAAACAGTTTCTCCTTAGAATAGCAACAGTGTGTAGCCAGCTTAAAACTTTTGAGTCAACAGCTCATGCAAAGGCATCCAAACATACTAACCTACTCAATTACATTCAAACTATTATTTAGTACTTTTATACTTAAAAGTTGTTTGTTCAACTGATTTTTGATCTATCTATCTATCCTGGCTACCTAGGAAGGAAACATTTCAAAGGTAAAACAATGTTTTAACTACAGAAATTGACCTTTGAATATTGCTTGCTTGCCCAATATGAGCAGGCAATTTTATATAATTTTATGCTCATAGTGGAAAGGTAGTCCTGGGGATGCATTCTGGGTGGGGTCTGGATTTATGTGCATACATGTAAATGTTCTTGGAAAAACTCCCCACACAAAACAGTTGTAACTTGTATGGGGAGTTCTGCTAGGATAATTTTCAGTACAAACATACGTGCATAAATTTGTTTTGAAAATTGATGCAATTTGTGCATGTAACGGCCCACAAACGTAAGCAGTCTGTTACAAAATTTTCCCCTGAATGTCTAGTTTGTAATATCAAATGCTAACCCAGTGTACGAAGAATAGATCTGTTAGCTTGTGCCTTTGTAATAATTAGTATAAAATGTATTTTACATAATTGCATTCTGAGTGCTCACCATGGAAATTTAAAGAACTAGATTCTTGACACGAAGGATGATAAACCCTTTATTGTGTGACCTAGTCATTCCATATGATTTTTATATTCAATAATATATTTGTGATAACTGCATAAAACGTTGTTTACTGAGTGATTGGTATTCATTGTTTTGTTTCTTTCATTAATTTCCACTGCCCTTCTAGATGCTCAGATGAACAATAGCGGTAGCCTGTAAAGATCAATACAAGATTGCTGATAGTGCCTATCTGTTCCAAGACTAGATTATTTGATAAATGGTGTGGTCCATATGTTTTGACATTTCTTAGGTGTATAGCCCAGACCAAGCTGGCTGAACTCTATAGTTCCATGATAAAAAGCCAGAGCAGGAAATGGAATAGGTTCCAAGAGGAAGAAATGTGCTAAAATTTGTTTTACCGTTTTATGAGCTTATAATCATGTAATGTGATGTTTAACTATATTTGCTGTTCTTGTTTTACCTACAGCATTGTAGAAAAATGCATCTATCTTCTCGAAAACTGTGAAATAAAAAATTAAGAGGTTCATATTCAAAGGGATTTGTCTGGCTAAGTTGGCACTTAGTAACCGTATAAGGTACACGCAGTGGGTGAGACAGGGGCCGCTTGTTGGGGTTAAACCACAGTAACACTATGAAGGAGGGTTGCCTAGAGGTGAAGAGACCAAGACAGGGAAGTTAGCCAGATGAAGATGAAGATGTATTGAAGATACATGAAAGTGGTGTATGTTATCACATAATCATGTTCCAGCATGGAAAAATAGGCGAACGCCGGGTATAGAGTTGTAAGTGGTTAATACCACAGAGAGTTCATGCATATGATTTTGTATTGGGTTAATGAAAAACATTGATGTATAGGCCTTTGGGCCATGTGGCTTATTATTCCCTTGTATTTGGTGTGATGTTTTTAGAGTATGAATGAGCGTGTGTGAGTGTATGTATTTTAGGGCACATTTCCAAAATAGTTTAAAAATTTGAGGTAATAAAATTATGTGCTTTTCTCTTATATATTTGTGTAGGTTGGCACTTAGCCAGACAAACCCCTAAGGTTTTGACATTCCTGCCTGTTTGACCCCCCCCCCCCCCCCCCCGAGTTATCCAGCTATGTCGGCAGCTGGCTAACAACTTAAGCCGCATAAGTCAGGGGTGGTCTAGGGTTGTCCTGAGGCAGAGAAAGTTAGGCAGAAGATTTAGTTGGATAACACAGTTCTGCATTGTCTGGCTAACTTTAGGACTTCCTCGGAGCAGTGCTAACGTTACCTGGGTATGTGTACTTCGATAGCTTAAATCTTATCTGGCTGTATTCACAAACCCCAATCAACTTATGACAAGCTGTTTATGCTCATAAATCTGTGTTTGATGTACATTAATGGCTTTGAAAATTACCCCCACAATAATTTTAAACTGAAAATTGCATTCTAATCATGGAATTCTTGGAAGATTGAAGTACTTTACTGGATCAACATAAGAAACATCAAAAAACATTAGTACATGAGCTTTTGAGACCATACAGGTCCCATCTTCAGATATCATCAGAGACATTGTTCATATCTGAAGATTAGACCCATGAAGTCTTGATAGCTCATGTACACTATTTTAAAATAATACTTACATTGGTTCAATAAGCTGTCACAGCCTGCAGAGCAGAGCTGTGGCTAGCCTTTGGCCAATATGGCCATCCACGAGCACCACTACTCCCTCCAATGATAATGCAAAACAGCTTCCTCCATAGTCCTGTCTGAGGAAGAGAGGGATAAAATTAACGCTCTAATTTCTTAAAGTAAAATGTGCGGCTTGGCTGCACATTTTACTTACTGTATCGCGCAGGAGTGACTAATAGGGCCATCAACATGCATTTGCAAGTTGCGGGCGCTATTAGTCTCAGGGGGGTTGGACGCGTGTTTTCGACGCGCTATTACCCCTTACTGAATAAGGGGTAAAGCTAGTGCGTCAAAAACACGCGTCCAAATGCCGGTCTGATGGTAATTTTCCCTGAAAATTCCTGAAAATTCGTTGTTTGGGTTAGCGTGGGGGGGGGAGGGGCACCTTTATTTAAAAAAACAAACAAACCCACCCAACCCTTAAAATTTAGTTATTTACAACCCCCACACCAACCGGACCACCCCAAAACTTGCCTAAAATCCGTAGTGGTCCAGCAGGGGGCCTGGGAGCAATCTCCCACTCTCGGGCCGTCGGCAGCCAGTAAACAAAATGGCGCTGGTGGCCCTTTGCCCATACTATGAGACAGGGGCTACCAGTGCCATTGGTCGGCCCATGTCACATGGAAGGAGCAATGGATGGCCCACGCCATTTTCTAAGATGGCACTGGCTGTCCATTGCTCCTACCATGTGACAGGGGCTGACCAATGGCACGGTAGCCCCTGTCACATGTTAAGGGCCAAGGGCCACGGCGCCATTTTGTTTACTGGTTGCCGACGGCCTGAGAGCGGGAGATCGCCCCTGGGACCCCCCCTGGACCACCATGGATTTTAGGCAAGTTTTGGGGGGGGTCCGAAGGATGGGGGGGGGGGTTGTAAATAACTAAATTTTAAGGGTTGGGTGGTTTGCTTTTTTTCGGTGAAAATTGCCGAGAAAAAAAAAAAACGACCCACCGACCCGTAGCCCAACCCGAGATGAAAAAACGAAGCACATCTCTACATAGTAATGACAGCAGAAAAAGACCAAAAAGGTCCATCTAGTCTGCCCAGCAAGCTTCCCAAGGTAGTAACTGCTGCTGCGTGCAGGTTACCCCCATATTTCTCTTAAGGGAGGAGTGAGAACATTTGTTCTCAACAACTGGACAAAGCTATTTTATTTATTTAGGCGCTTTATATACTGTCGTTCCAAAATAAGATCTCAACGGTTTACAAAATCAGCATTCAAATTCTGGGTCAACATTTCCATTCTGGGTCAGCATTCATATTCTAGGTCAATGCAGCAGCAAATACATATTCTTGATCATATTCATCCATAATCTTGTTCAACATAACAGAAAATACATAATTCTAGGTCAACACAACATCGAGTGTAATTTAACTAGGGTGCTATGATGGTGGTTTGTAATCAGATTTTTCCATTTCATTCTTCTTCTTCACGTAATACTCAGTTTGTTGTCTTATTACATTTTACATTGTTCAACACTTATTGCTCAATCTACTCACCTAATCTATGGTTCTGACCATGACGTAATCAGCATATTGGTATTTTACGTTAGGTTATATGCTTTTCTAAAGAGTCATGTTTTCACTTCACGTTTGAAACTCTTTCTTTCTGTTATCTGCCGTAATGACTCTGGAAGGAAGTTCCACAACTTGGGCCCGCTATGGAAAACATTTGGTCTCTTATTTGTGTTAGATGTGTATTCTGATGTTGTAGGCACTTTTAGAAGTCCTATATTTTGCAATCTTAGGGCTCTCTGTGGTATATGTGGTTGAAGTGTCACTCCTATTAAGCATGGGTTAATGTTGTTAACGATATAAAAAATTAGAAATACTTTATAATGAATTCTGGCTTGAACAGGGAAGCCAGTGCAGTGCTATCAGCGAGGGGAGTGATGTGGTCAAATTTCCTTGTCTCTAGTAAGAGTCTAGCAGAGGCATTTTGTAGTAACTGTAGTGGTTTTCATAGTCCTGAGGGTAGGCCTAGTAATAGGGAGTTGCGGTAATCAATGTTTGAAAATATTACTGTTTGTAAAACTGTGCGTAAGTCCTGTATTGTTAGTAATGGTTTCAGCCACAGTATCCTGTTTTAATTAATTTGCTTATATGCTTTTTCATTGTAAAGTTCTCATCGATCTGTATTCCTAGGTCTGGTACTTGATCTGAAGGTGTAATGTTAAAATTTCCAGGGTCTAGGATTGGCGGTTTGATTATCGTGGAATTTCTCCTTAGCCACACAATCTCAGTTATGACAGATGGGAACTTTAAAATATCTAAATTGGGAATCATCCTAAGCCACCATATTCTGAAAGGAAGCTTTAAAATCCCATTAGCTGGAAAGGATCAGAAAAAAGAAAATCAATTAACATTATTGATTGAATAAATAAATTGGAAGTATAAAGTCACACATTTATTATAAGAACTAAAGCTGTAACTGGGCTGTAAATAAATAGCGAGAACAATGTAATTGGATATTTATCATCAATGTCCATCTTTAATCAGTAAAAGTAAAGTTGGAAACCAGCACTTGTTTCCTGTGTATTTACTACTGCTGTATACAAAAACTTTAGGAGTTGATTTATAGACCTGTGCGTGCACGCCCATGTGCACACGGTTCTTGGCGTGCGCACATGGACGTGCCGATTTTGTAACATGCACACATTGGCGTGCATGTTATAAAATACGGGTCCCACATATGCATGCTCGCTGGATTTTCATGTCCGTGTGCGCTGTGCGGGCGGGTGGCCTGCTCCATGCGCAGGGGAGGAATTTTAGAAAAAATACGCACGGCGACGCAATCGGGCCTCCTCCAGTTCCCTCCCAGGCTGCTCCAATTAAGGAGCAGACTGGGAGAGAACTTTCCTTCCTCTAACTCTATCCTTCCTCCCTCTTCCCCTTTCCTTCCCGCCCCCTAAACCCTAACTATCCCCCAATTTTTTATTTTGCTACTTACCATTCCTCTGGAGCAGAAGTAATCTTCGCGTGCTGGCTGGCTGCCAGCGCATACTTCCCCAGGATAGTGTCGAATGGCGCTGTCCCGCCCCTCCCTGCTCAGACCATGCCCCCGGCCTGACCCTTTCTAGAGACCCAGTACTTTGGCGCATAACAGGGGGATACGCGCCTGGCCGGGCCTTTCCGAAAATGTGCACAGCATGCGCAGGGCCGGCCACCCGTGTAACCCCCGATTTTTATGCGTGCGCACATTTTAAAATTGGTCGTTAATGTTTAAATATTGATTGGACAATTCTCAGGGCTTAGGAAATAATTCTTCCCCTCACCCGACAGGGGACTCAGACTTCAGAGGGTCTTTACATTAAGAGAGTGCAAAAAACAACTTAAGCTCATAAAGGTAGTGTGGTCTTTGAGGTTCTGTGTTGGGACACTAGCCCAGGGATTACAAACAAGGTGAAAATTATGACTTTTCTTGAGCTAGGAGCATACAAAATAGCAAAGTACATGCTTATCAGAGTCTCAAGCTTTCTCAGAGAGACCTCTGCTGTAGTTCAACTGGTCAGCAGTGTAAGGACAATTTTCAAAGG
Source organism: Rhinatrema bivittatum (assembly GCF_901001135.1). Classification (NCBI taxonomy): domain Eukaryota; kingdom Metazoa; phylum Chordata; class Amphibia; order Gymnophiona; family Rhinatrematidae; genus Rhinatrema; species Rhinatrema bivittatum. Next base: position 56,119,818 of record NC_042621.1, read on the forward strand.
TATTTACCTGGATAACTAAGGAATTACCTGGATAAATCCTCATGGGTGAAAATTGCCTTCCCCATATCAGCTAAAATTAGATGCATAGGTTTACACTGCATATTCCTTGAACTATGGGAAAAAGGAGCTCTCTTAGGGGTGGGGTTAGTCAGGAGAGGAAAAGTATTTTTCTCCGTGGACTCATCCTGCAAAGATAGCAGGTGTAAAGTGTTTGGGTACTTTTGTACCCCCAGACCTTGCTGGTCATATCTTCAAGGGGAAATTGTTTGTAGGTCCAGGGGAACTTGCAAATTACTAACTGAAAGCTGCCTCCTGGGTGTCTAACTGTGCGGGTTAGGCTTTTCGACCCCTCCCTGATTAAAGGTGCATGTGCACCTAGAAAGTCTTGTCACCAGCAACCAGCTGACTTTCTAGCTAGGCCTTGCTAAAGTGCAAACCCTGGCCTGGATTAAACATATGTATAGGGCAGCTTCAGTTCTACTACAGGTAAAATGGTCCACAATGTGTAGCAGTGAAATTTTTCCAGCAATGGAAGGTTCACCAGATGTTCAAAGGGTGGATGAGTTTCGATTAATTACAGGATGGTTCTTGTCCCTCAAGGGGATGGGTCATTAGGAGCTCTATAAAGATACCTCCCATGAGACACAGGATGGAATCGGACTTATTGAAGATGAGGTGGAGTTGGAGTGACTGAAGAGTCTATAAGGAGTTGTGCTATGATAGAGAAGCTGTTTTGAAATGTTGAACGTGCTGGGGGATAGCGAGGAGCAACAAGATGAAGGTGTTCTTGCCTGACTTTCTAGTTTCTGTATTTTCAGTGGAAGGAAGAGACCCCCCTTCTGTCAGGAGGTTGTATCAGGAACATCTGTCCACTAGAAGCAATTGGAAGGATTGTGAGCAAGTTCACGAGGAATTCTGTAAGTTTTGCCTTCAGGATTCAACAGAAAACCTGTGGGAGGAAGAGCAGAGCTTCAATGCCTGAAGGGACTTATTTTGCATAAGACTGTGAGTGAGGAAATAATTTTTTTGAAGTTTTTGAACATCTGTGTTTGGTTTCTGGACTATTATTTTTGCTCTTGCTGAAACTTGGCTGATTTATATTTAGTAAATTTTTCTTCTGTTTGGATCACAACATTATGTGGACTGTATTTTTACTGGAGGTAACTTATTCTTTGTGGCCTTGCCTGACTGGGAAGGTGACCCCCCAATGAAGGGGGGGGGGGGCGGGGGCTTACATATGCCACTTTCCTGCAAAACCGGGGAGTTTCAATCTCTACCCTGTTACAAGAACCTTAAACAATTCATCCTCTACTGATCTATAGTGCTGTATGTACCATGATACCTCCTCTTACTCTGGATATTGCTATTGCATTACCACACTTAGTGCAAAGGAAGAAGCTTTTGTGGGGAGTTAAGCACCTGTCCTTTCTGTTAGGAATTGTGGACCCTTGGCCCGAGGTGAGGTTGTTGCTGCCTGAAGGGTTGGGCCCCACAGGTCCCCACCGTCGGGAGGCGAGGCTGGCCGGGAACAGAGGCAAGCTGGAAGTTCACCTGTGCCGACCCTCGTTCCCCGCAGGTTGAGCCCTTGGATGCCAGGGCCAGCAGGACTTAGGAGAACGTGTGACTGGTCCCAGAGAGGGTAGATGAGGGGGTGCAGAGAGTGTCAGAGAGGTTAGGCACAGTCTGAGATAGGAGCACTCTCGGGGGGGGGGGGGATGAAGAGAGAGAGTCTGAAGGAGTGCAAGGCCACTGCAGCTCTGAAGGGAGTAGAGCAGGACCACGTGGGAGTGGCCTCGAGATGAGGAGGTGCAGGTGCAGAGACACGAACTGTGGTATGCTGAATAAGGGCTAGCGTGGGGAACCCGCAGTAGCAGGGGTCAGGAGAGTAGCAGCGCCAGAGGTACTGCTTGAGACACGGCAATGTGGTGACAGAGCCTTCTGTAGTAGCAGCGCTGGGGAGTGCTCTGAGGAGCGGGGACACCAAGACTCAGTCTGGTGGAGTTACAGCGCTGAGCCAGGTCTTGATGCGAAATGGCACTGGAGCAAAGTCCTCAATGAGAAGTGCTGTAGGGGTCCCAAGGAGCAGAAGGCACTGTGGTAGGGACTGAAAAGTAGAGGCGCAAAACCAGGCCCTGAGGAGTGGGAAGCGCTGAGATAGAGTCCGGGTGAAGTAGCGCTGAACCAGGCCCCGAAGAGCAGGAAGCGCTGAGAGAGAGAGTCCAGGTGAAGTAGCGCTGAGCCAGGCCCCGAGGAGCAGGAAGCGCTGAGAAAGAGAGAGTCCAGGTGAAGTAGCGCTGAACCAGGCCCCGAGGAGCAGGAAGCGCTGAGAGAGAGAGAGTACAGGTGAAGTAGCGCTGAGCCAGGCCCCGAGGAGCAGAAAGCGCTGAGAGAGAGAGTGCTGAGCCAGGCCCCGAGGAGCAGAAAGCACTGAGAGTCCAGGTGAAGTAGCGCTGAGCCAGGCCCCGAGGAGCAGAAAGCGCTGAGAGAGAGAGTGCTGAGCCAGGCCCCGAGGAGCAGAAAGCACTGAGAGAGAGTACAGGTGAAGTAGCGCTGAGCCAGGCCCCGAGGAGCGAGAAGCACTGAGAGAGAGTCCAGGTGAAGTAGCGCTGAGCCAGGCCCCGATGAGCAGGAAGAGCTGAGAGAGAAGTCAAGGTAAATTAGTGCTGAGCCAGGCCCCGAGGAGCAGGAAGCGCTGAGGGAGAGTCCAGGTGACATAGTGCTGAGCCAGGCCCCGAGGAGTGGGAAGTGCTGAGATAGGAACCCGGATGAAGAAGCACAGAGAGCCGAAGGCAGGAACAACAGGCCCGTGGAAAAGGAACTGGCACTAAAAGGAACCATGGAACTCATTGCCAAGTCGGTTAGTGGTGGCTAGAGGTGAAACCTAAATATCCTGGGCCTGTGATGTCATCAACCGGAAACGATCCAGGTGTTCCTGCCATTGGCCCTTTAAAGGGAGGAGGGATGACACGTGCATGCGCCTAGAGACGCCCAGGGTCGAAACGCTGGTTGGTGGCGTCCCAGCCGCCACGTGGAGTGCAGGGAGCCAGGAGGAACGCGGCGGCAGCAACTGGCAACCGCCGCCAGAGTACCGGGGGTAGGGAGCCAAGCATGACATGATGTGAGTTGAGCCTGCCACGGGCAGCCGGCAGCCATAACACTTTCACATTTAATTGCTCTACTATGAAGAACTTTGACTTTAAAATTTCTTACTTAATATCTGACCCCAGCTACAGTTTTCTGTTCGTTTTATTTATTTATTTATTTATTTATTTATTTATTTATTGAAATTTCAAAATAAAATTTACAGAAAGGATTGACTTTGCTACAGAAACATGATACATCTTTTTACAAGGAAAAAAAATAATTAAAGAAACATTTCCCAAATCACGAAATCACAGTATCCATTAGACCACAAACTATGGGGGAGGTCAGCCTAATTTGGAGATATAACAGCTACAGTTTTGAAAGTGGAGAAGAGCCATAAAGGCCTTGGCACAGAAAACCCGAGTTACTGAATTCGTGTGACTGGTCCCAGAGAGGGTAGATGAGGGGGTGCAGAGAGTGTCAGAGAGGTTAGGCATAGTCTGAGATAGGAGCACTCTCGGGGGGGGGGGGGGGGGGGGGGGGGGGGGGATAAAGAGAGAGAATCTGAAGGAGTGCAATGCCACTGCAGCTCTGAAGGGAGTAGAGCAGGACCACGTGGGAGTGGCCTCGAGATGAGGAGGTGCAGGTGCAGAGACACGAACTGTGGTATGCTGAATAAGGGCTAGCGTGGGGAACCCGCAGTAACAGGTGTCAGGAGAGTAGCAGCGCAGAGGTACTGCTTGAGACACGGCAATGTGGTGACAGAGCCTTCTGTAGTAGCAGCGCTGGGGAGTGCTCTGAGGAGCGGGAACACCGAGACTCAGTCTGGTGGAGTTACAGCGCTGAGCCAGGTCTTGATGTGAAATGGCACTGGAGCAAAGTCCTCAATGAGAAGTGCTGTAGGGGTCCCAAGGAGCAGAGGGCACTGTGGTAGGGACTCAAAAGTAGAGGCGCAGAACCAGGCCCTGAGGAGCAGGAAGCGCTGAGAGAGAGAGTACAGGTGAAGTAGCGCTGAGCCAGGCCCCGAGGAGCGGGAAGCACTGAGAGAGAGTCCAGGTGAAGTAGCGCTGAGCCAGGCCCCGAGGAGCAGAAAGCACTGAGAGAGAGAGTCAAGGTGAAGTAGTGCTGAGCCAGGCCCCGAGGAGCAGAAAGCACTGAGAGAGAGTACAGGTGAAGTAGCGCTGAGCCAGGCCCCGAGGAGCAGAAAGCACTGAGAGAGAGAGTCAAGGTGAAGTAGTGCTGAGCCAGGCCCCGAGGAGCAGAAAGCACTGAGAGAGAGTACAGGTGAAGTAGCGCTGAGCCAGGCCCCGAGGAGCAGGAAGAGCTGAGAGAGAGAGTCAAGGTAAAGTAGTGCTGAGCCAGGCCCCGAGGAGCAGGAAGCGCTGAGGGAGAGTCCAGGTGTCGTAGTGCTGAGCCAGGCCCCGAGGAGTGGGAAGTGCTGAGATAGGAACCCGGATGAAGAAGCACAGAGAGCCGAAGGCAGGAACAACAGGCCTGTGGAAAAGGAACTGGCACTAAAAGGAACCATGGAACTCATTGCCAAGTCGGTTAGTGGTGGCTAGAGGTGAAACCTAAATATCCTGGGCCTGTGATGTCATCAACCGGGGACGATCCAGGTGTTCCCGCCATTGGCCCTTTAAAGGGAGGAGGGATGACACGTGCACACGCCTAGGGACGCCCAGGGTCGAAACGCTGGTTGGTGGCGTCCCAGCCGCCACGTGGAGTGCAGGGAGCCAGGAGGAACGCGGCGGCAGCAACTGGCAACCGCCGCCAGAGTACCGGGGGTAGGGAGCCAAGCATGACATGATGTGAGTTGAGCCTGCCACGGGCGGCCGGCAGCCATAACACTTTCACTTTTAATTGCTCTACTATGAAGAACTTTGACTTTAAAATTTCTTACTTAATATCTGACCCCAGCTACAGTTTTCTGTTCGTTTTATTTATTTATGTATTTATTTATTTATTTATTGAAATTTCAAAATAAAATTTACAGAAAGGATTGACTTTGCTACAGAAACATGATACATCTTTTTACAAGGAAAAAAAATAATTAAAGAAACATTTCCCAAATCACGAAATCACAGTATCCATTAGACCACAAACTACGGGGGAGGTCAGCCTAATTTGGAGATATAACAGCTACAGTTTTCAAAGTGTAGAAGAGCCATAAAGGCCTTGGCACAGAAAACCCGAGTTACTGAATTCGTCTTCGAGTTAATGTTCTACAGGTTCAACATTCTCTTTTGGAGGAACATCTGCACAATTTCAATATGTTGACCTGTGTAAGCAGGTTTTACGTACAGAATTATTGCATGTTGCCAGATCTAACAGAAAGCTGAAAATAAGATATGAAAAACATATTTAAATGTGGAAAATATCTTGCTAGGTATTAAAACAGTAATCATGTTGGCAGCTGGAGTTTCTTTAATAGGATTTTAATTTCAAAGTTAAAAATACAAGCCATTCCCATAAGTTCATGGCCATATTGAAGAGGGAGAACAGTGCACAGCATTATTCATATACTAAAGTGAATAGACCCCTTAATTTCATGGTTTAAAACATACTTGAGGTGACCTAAGTTTAATTCCTATATTTTAGTCATTTCAGTGTCATGCCTCAGTAATCATTCATTAACTATAGCACTTTTCAAATGAAAGACTGAGACGAACATTTTTCATAATGATGACAAATGATGTCATTTAGTTTTATTCTGATATTAATATTGAAAGTAAATTACAACATTATATTTTATTGGTGTGTTTGCCAAGTACAATATGAGAATGGTGACGATGATATTCAAGTGAATTTTTTTAAACAAAATTAGTGACTTTCGTATTATACTTGCTAAATCTATGAATGTGGCAGAATTGTTTGCATATTTGACATTATGGGACCAATGCACCAAAACTCATCCTAAATAGTGTGTAACGTACACACTAAAAATGTTAACAGGCTATGCACAGGGACGGTAACTTTGAAAGCAGCGTGCAGGCACACGTGCGCACATTCGTTGGCGTGCACCCAGGGACGCGTCCATTTTATAACATGTGTATACGTGCACATGTTATAAAATAGCCTGGATGCGCAGACGTGTGCACTCAATTTTAAATGGATGCGCGCATATGTGCTCAAATACCGTATCTACCACGCAGGTGGAGAAATTTTACAAGGATGCGCGCCGACACTATTTTTCCAGTTCGTTTCCCAGATCACCCAGCTAAGGGATAGGACTTCCAATCCGCCCTAGTTTAATAGCCTCCCCTGTTAGCCCAACCCTTAAATCCCCGCTGACTTGCCTAAATGCTTTTGTTTTAAAATATACACGTCATTTATTGCAGACGGACCTTTATGTAAACATTTTATTTGTGCATGTAGCGGGAGTTACGCGTGTACTCGGGCGGCTTTACAGATCCGCTCGGCACACACTGGCCTGACATGTATCTCCTGGTTTTGGCACTCGCTGGGCTTTTAAAATTCATCTATAAGTTAGAGCAAGTAAGCACAAAAAAATAGCATGTTAATCCCCAAACAAAGCACATAGCATCTCAGGACTTTATCTGCCTGACCACTAAATAGCACGCGGAAGCTATGCAAATTAGCATGTATGCACCAAACTGAGCACGCTCAGTCCTCGTCACCCCATTACTCCTCCTTACTTATAAAAAGCATAAAAGAATGGTTGTCAGTGTTGATGTGAGGAGGGGGAGATCGACTTAACTCCAGAAGATGAGGTGGAAGAAGGACAAAAAGATCAACGAGAGAAAAAAAAAAGACATCTGGGTGGGTTGTCTCGTGTTTTGTAGTCCTTCTGTATAATACCTTTCCATTATTACAGGCCTGTGGGTGAAAGGTCAGTGAGTGAGGGGCATTTCTCCATTCATCAGTTTTCTGTGTAAATTTGGGTCTTGAAAGAGTGGAGTGAAAGGACATGGCTGAAGAGAGAATGGAGTGCGGGAGAGGCTGAATGATTACAAAATGAATAACCAAAATGAAATTTTTGTCTCTGTACATGCCTGCTCTCTATATAGGTTTACCTATAGTCCAACTAGGTCAATTTCTGTTGATTCAAAATACTGTTCGCTCTCTCTGTGCCTCTTTCCTCTTCCTATTGGTCCCTTGACCAAAAGCAGCCTGGGACTGTCTTACTTCCAGTGGGGTTTTTCAGTTGGATAAAGGCTCTTGAAAAATTAACATCTCTTTCTAATTCTTTTCTTTAAACTCCTAGAAGCATCACTTTTTTCACCTCATCCAATAACACAAGCAAAGGCAGACGAATTGTGAGAACAAAACACAATCATGTGTGAATTTTTATTGTTCGGAATAAACAGTTTGGCAAAACATTTTTTAAACTTTGTCAAACATTTATCTTACTTTGCAATCATTTAAAAACAACTTCATCTTCAGGGTTGCCATAATGGTACCTTTATTGTTCTCATACTTGTTTATTTATGATATATTTTGGAAAGATAAAATCACAGCAGATTCACAACGGAAGTTTGGTAAAAAAAAATGTCATATCTTCTCTGGCTATTTCTGCTCCTTTTATGCCACTTGGTGAAAGAAATTAAATAGAGATCATAGCCTATTATAAAGATGAGCAAACCAGTTTGTATTACGGTAAATTAAATCCCTGACTGAACTGTGGGATTCGAATAGCCTGAGCTGAATTCTATCGGCAATAGGTGGTATGCCAGGATGGGTATATTTACTATTAATAAATCATGTTAAAATTCATATTGAAGTTGATGAAGATGTGTGAAAGTTACAGACTGAATTGGATACTTGGTAGCATATGTAGGAAGGTGGGAAAAGATCCCCAATATAAAGATATGTAAAGCAATGTTCTTTGGCAGTCATTACAAATGTACTGTATATAAACTAGATGGACAAATAGCACTTGGGAGCTCAGGATTGGGAAGGAGAAGGAATGGTATAGTAGTCATAATAAGGGCCTAAGAACCAAGAAAACTAGAATTCATATCTCAACACTCCCATGACGTTGGGCAAGTCACTTTATCTCCTATTGTGTCAAGTACTCACTTAGACTATAAATTCTTTGGGGCTTGAACCTATTCTACCTGAATACTAAAAATACTGTAAGCTGCTTTGAGCATTATTTAGAAAAGTAGGCAAAACTTATTATTAATATTACTGAAGATCGGTGTCGTGACTGACCTGCTATGAATAATGATGCATTTTCAAGTCATCAATGTAGCTAGATACATAAAATGAGGGATTACAGTAATCAGATTATTTATTCTATCTATCATATATATCTATCTAGCCAGACAGTTCTGGGTATGTGATGCTCAGTTTTGGTCTTCCTATTTTAAGAAAGGTAAATCAGAGTGGAAAAAATTAAAGCAAAGAACAATTGTTTTAGGTAGAAGACTAGAACATTTACTATATGAGGCAAGAATGTTTACCTTATAGAAGAGAAGAAGAAGAGGTGATGTAATTGCTGTTCATAAATACTTGAAAATGTAATATGTGAATCAATTTGGGCAGCCCGGCCCTCTCACCTTCCGTTGCTGAATCCAGTGTCTGGTTCCATGTCCCTTGTGGCGTTGGGCCACCGGCTCCATCCTCAGGCCACTCCCGATGCTCCAGCTACTGCGACAAGCTCCTGTGTTCTGTGTCGAGCCTCTCCGTGTGGCCTGCAGAGAGACGCTGTCGTTCAGCGCCGCACCCCTCCCTAGGCGCACGCATCACTCCTGGTTTTAAAGGGCCCATGGTGGGAACTTGGCTGCAGCCCCGGATGATGACGTTGCTGAAGCTCCGGTATACAAGGCCGGGCTCAGCTCCTGTTAGTCGCCTTTGCAACAGGTCTCCATGCTGTTGTGTACTTTGTTGCCTCCTGGTAATTTCTTTGCGTTCCTGGTTCCTGTTTCCTTCCAGTTCCTGTTCTTGGTTGTCTTCTTCATTCCTGAGTTCCTGCTATTTAACTTTCCTTACGGACTGATCTTATCCTGGACCCGACCACTGCTTTGCCTGACTACACTATTGATCATCTCCTAGCCCAGACCTCCGCTTTGCCCGACTATGCTACTGATCATCGATCTTCTCCTGGACCCGACCTCTGCTTTGCTTGACCATGCTATTGATCTTCTCCTGGACCCAACCTCTGCTTTGCCTGACTACGCTATTGATCATCTCCTAGTCCAGACCTCCACTTTGCCTGACTACGTTATTGATCATCTCCTAGCCCAGACCTCTGCTTTGCCTGACTACGCTACTGATCATCTCCTAGTCCAGACCTCCGCTTTGCCTGACTACTCCTAGTCCAGACCCTGCCTTGCCACCGCTCCTTGATTGCTGCCGGCCCTGACTCCAGCTTGCTCTACGACGCCTCTGCTGTCTATGTCCTGTACTTGGCCTTTTCAGGCTTCGGCCTATTCTTGCTTGGGCGCCCCCTGTCTGATTCTTTTGGCACCCGGGTCTCCGGGACTCTGCCTCATCCAGTACAGACTTTCCAGTTCTAACGTTGCTGCCTCTGGGCTGACCTCTCCATCCTTTCACTGACGACGACATACGGAGGCCCACCTAAGTCCAGCCGGCCCTGGTACCCAAAGGCTTAACCCGTGGGGAACGAGGGCTGGTATTGGCAAAGCTCTAGCCAGCCTCCGTTAGTCAGCCCACTCCGCCTGCGGACAGTGGGGAGCCGTAGGATCCTTCCTACGGGTAGCATCAACCCCACCTTGGCCCAAGGGTCCACCTTCTGTGCAACACTTTAATTCACCCAGAATCAGGACTTGGAAAAATGTATGGCAGAGAGATAGTCATTAACTTCATCAAATAATTATACCCAACGTGACTTATAAACCTTCTGCATCTCTGGAAAAGTGAATAAGCTCCCTTTACACAGGTTCTAGACTTGTGTTTGCTCACAATTGGATAATACATTTTTGGTTTTATTACCAAATGCATGACCCTCATTATCTCTTTTCAGGTGAATAAAACTGTTGCCACCAACATCTGGAATTGGTTAAAGGAAGCACACTGAGCATGGTCCTGCCATGGTATCAGCTTGAACTAAGCCTAGAACTGCTTTTTCTCACACAGTAGTAGCCACACTGACTTGTTTAATAAGCTCAAAAGTATTTATGTAGTCAGACTTCATATGAATTAGCAAGAAAAAAAAAACATATTAAAACCCAGAAAATGTTCATCCTTGTTAGATAAAATATTAACATAACTGGAAGGAAGTTGAAGAAACTACTTTGCAGGAGTTAATAAAAGCTCAGATGTAGATATATATAAACTTAATAAATTAAAAATAAAATATCTTATCCTTTTGTACACATTCTTGCCCTCATTACTAAATATCAACCTCACTGCACATTATGAAAGAAATCCTTGCACAAACAATATATATTTTATTTTTCTCTGCAGCTTCATTCTCCATTCCATTCCTCCTAATATACAGGCCGATACAGTAAGGACGCATTAGAAAGAGTGCGGCAGTGCCGGGTGCACCCTCGTTTGCCACACACACAGTTCAGATCACATACCGCTCGATACAGTATTTAAATTAGACTCAAATGCAAGCCGCGTCCAAAGCACGTCCATGAAGTGGTAGGATACTGAGCCTATACAGTATCCTGGGTGCGCTGGTACCTGTCATTTCAAATGTCATGCATGAGCGCACGCTGTGCGTGATGTCACGGCGTTCGGTCATGCACTTTCGCTGCCTTGAGCGCCCAAATTGCACGTACAGGCGTGCGTTCATCCACCTTCGCCGGCAGGGGGCTGCTGGAAGCAGCTTTCGCCGCCGGCTGCCCCCGGGAGGCAGGGGAGCCGCGGTGCGCGCCTCGGGAGGAGGGGAGAGATGACTGTTTGTCATTCACATGCAGTAAGTTTACTGCATGTGAATGACAAACTGACAACTTAAGAGTGAGTAAAAAGAGCAACCTAGAACAACATAGGGAAACATAGAAAGTAACTCTCATCTGCCTTATTCAAGAAAACCATTCTCAGTCTTCAAATCTGAAGCCTAATAACACAGGAGATGTGCATTCCAAACTAAACTTCAACACACATTTATTCTACCCCACATCTCATGTGATATAGAAATTATGTGAAGTACAAGTATGAGGTATGGTTGAATGAATGTGTGAGACAGAGTGTGTAAAGTTGTAACTAAAATTTTAAAAAGGGGATTAGAATTGGATGAGAAAGAAAGGGTGAATGTGTTATAGCGTCCATCAAGTTAGGGTGCGTGAACATTGTAGAAATCTCATCTTTCTGAGGTGTTCCTCACTCCAAGTGATGTCAAATCTTCAGTGAGGTGTAATGTGCTGTTCGTACGTCTCTGCATGTAAAACTGGCCCTTAAACCCTAAACCAACACCTCACCTTGAGCTATTAGGTGGCCCTCCTGTAGTGATATAAATAGTTGACTACTATGAAGCTATAGTGTGGTAATTCTAAATTTAGTTTACCCTAAGCAAGCCCCTTTTTCTTACCATGAGCATTATCCATGCAATATTATAACATTTTGCTGAATCTAGGGGTATATTTTTTTGTGGGTTTATCTAATAGTGTACATGAAGAGGGTTGGTTGTAGTTAACTCATCTATTTTTCTCTGCAAGTTTTAAAAAATGTACAAGTATTAAAATGGTTCTCATAAGAAGCAATAGGAGTAGTATTCTGCTCCCAGATTTTGCAAGACCCTAAAGAAATAAATATCTATGGATCTCAGGGCTGCTGAAGTTAAATAAAAATGCATAAGTACTGTAGGCTTCAGTTGGTTCAGATAATAGCAAACAAAATGGTGTGGGGGCTGCAAGTACCTAACTATGTATATCCTAGAGGAGAGGAGAGATAGGGGATATGATACAGACATTTAAATATCTGAACGATATTAATAGTGCACTAGGATTAAACCTTTTTTAGTGGAAGGGAAGTTGTAGAATTAGGGAAAAGGGAAAAGACTCAGGAACAACATCAGGAAATATTTGTTTCACAGAAAGGGTGGTGAATGTCCGGAATGCTCTTCTGGAGGATGTGGTAGAGATTTAAAAGTGTAGCGGAATTTAAAAGCCCAGAGGGATCCATAGTGGCAAAAGAATGGAAACTGGGAAGCTGCACAGTAGTATAATTGCATCAGGGTTCAAAAAAAGCATGGGGGTAACCTGAACAGAGTGGAAGTTACAACTCAAAACATCATTGGCACACTTGTAAAGGAACAGCAGTTACAACCCGAAAAGAGAAGTGATACACTTAAATGGGGGTAACCTGCATGGAACTGCAATTACAACCCGCAAAACCAGCAGTGGTTGGACTTCATTAGAGCTCAGAAAAAATTTGGGAAGGTAAAACAGTGTGATGACCATGTGGACTTGACCATGCTTGGGACAGATATGATAGGAAGGTTGAGAGAGCGAGTGGAAGACCTAAGGGGGGAGGGGGTGTTGGTGTTGGGTTGCTTTTGGGAATTTTATATCTGCATCCATCAAAAGAAGATGAGAACTGGGCAGAGTGCATGGGCCATTTTTGGTCTTTACTTGTTGTTATTAACTATGCTACTATATTTCCTAAAATGCAGCAAGGCATTGACCTGCATTGTTGGTGAATCGTCCCCATTAAGATGAATAGGGCCTGTCTTTTATTTACTTAAACAAAAATGTATAGACAGCTTTCTCAGAAAACAGTCAAAAGCAGAGAATAATCTTACTGACAACTGATGTTAAAAACATTATTAACATAAAACATGAAATCAAAGCAACACACGTTAACAGAAGTATTTTAGCAAATATGTCCGGCAGTTAGCTAAACGAGCCTTTGTGGGCAAAGCTGTGGGTGGAAGGGAGGACATTAATAAACTGTAGTAGTTCCTTCTGTGCAACCCAAATATCTTTTTTGCAAAATATCTGATGAATGTGCACTTTTTACAAGAGTTGCTGTTTGGTAAAAAGCGAATATTAGTCATGCAAAGGCTACAGAAAAAGAAAATGCAATTTGATGTGAAGTGATAACTATTCTTCTATGGGTCATTGGGTAATGGAATTTACTATATGCTGTATAAGCATCTATAAAATAGGCTTGGATAACTTAGTGAATCTACAAGGTACCAAGAGATATGGTGGTATGATAGCCAACCACAATTATTCTGATCTTATCAACACAAGTCTTTTTTAAAAAAAAAAATCCCGTGTAAGCCATGTAAGATGAAATTCCTGTAGCGAGGCAAAATAACTTGCAAACTTTATTCATTTAAGAATTTTTAACTTGCCTTATCACTGTAAGTGTTCAGGACAACGTATAGGAAGTCAGTTATTCAATAATTATAAGACAAAACAATCATAGAAACAATGAGAGGGCAATGTTCAAAAGCCATTTCTGCATATAAATGACCATTTCCATGTGTAAATGGGGGTCTTTGAATATTGCTTACCTTATCTGTGAGTAAATTTACATGTGCAATGCCACTATGTGTATAATTCTACTTACAGTGCAGGGCTGGGGAGGAATTTGCACTTACTCATTAGGGATGTGCATAAGTTGAAAACAAATATTAAATCTGAAATTAGTATCCCCCTTTTGTTTCATTCGTGGACCCCTGGGCACTTCCCACAAATGAAAGATATGTCATTTGTTTCATTTGTTTTGATCCCATATACTATAATGACTCCGTTATAGTGAATGGAGCCATTCTACTCTCTGGAGCTGTCTGTGGTGATAATGTGGGAGTTTCGTTAGCAACCAACCCTTGCCTGTGACTCATGTGTGATGTCCAAGAATAACCGAGATCTGTTGGCAAAGAAACCAGAATAACAACGTAATTAAACGTATCAGAGTGAAGCATTTTTCCAAATCAACGAATCACTGCTCTGTGGATCCAGTGACTGATCCTTTTAAATCTGAGGAAAAGGTGCTGTGCTGTTGAGCTCTGTCCCACAGTGTTCAGAATCTGCAGTGCTGCTCAGTTTCTAGTTTAAAATTAGAAAGACATGTTTTTTCTTATAAGAGCCTTCCAGTCCCCCTTTGGGGGAAAGATTGTGGGAGTGTCTGATTTTGGACCAGTTGCAGTGAACCAGTAGCAGCAACACTAGCTATGCCATACAGTAAGTGAAACAGAGACTTTTCTTCTCTGTCTGGGTTTGTGCAGTGCACCAGAGTCGTCGGTGCATCAACAAAGCAAGCAGTCACCAGTCAGGTACAGGTACAGATACTTTGTGGATCTTGTTGCTGTACTAGTTATTGCACAAGAGCATTATCTTTCATCTGTGTGTGTGTGTATGCACTAGGGATGTGAATCGTTTTTTGACGATTTAAAATATCGTCCGATATATTTTAAATCGTCAAAAATCGTTAGGGCCACGATACAATACCAATTCCCCCGATTTATCGTCAAAAAATCGTAAATCGGGGGAAGGGGGAGGGCAGGAAAACCGGCACACTAAAACCCCCTAAAACCCACCCCCGACCCTTTAAATTAAATCCCCCACCCTCCCGAACCCCCCCCCAAATGCATTAAATTACCTGGGAGTCCTCCGTAGCGGCGGTCCGTGGCTAAATCGGGGGAAGGGGGAGAGCACGAAAACCGGCACACTAGATCGTGAGGTCTTCAGCCGGCGCCATTTTTCAAAATGGCCGCCGCAAAATGGCGGCGGCCATAGACGAAAACGATTCGACGCAAGAGGTCGTTCCGGACCCCCGCTGGACTTTTGGCAAGTCTTGTGGGGGTCAGGAGGCCCCCCCAAGCTGGCCAAAAGTTCCTGGGGGTCCAGCGGGGGTCAAGGAGCGATTTCCTGCCGCAAATCGTTTTCCGTACGGAAAATGGCGCCGGCAGGAGATCGACTGCAGGAGGTCGTTCAGCGAGGTCCGGAACCCTCGCGAGATTTCCGGACCTCGCTGAACGACCTCCTGCCGGCGCCATTTTCCGTACGGAAAACGATTCGCGGCAGGAAATCGCTCCTTGACCCCCGCTGGACCCCCAGGAACTTTTGGCCAGCTTGGGGGGGGCCTCCTGACCCCTACAAGACTTGCCAAAAGTCCAGCGGGGGTCCGGAACAACCTCTTGCGTCGAATCGTTTTCGTCTATGGCCGCAGCCATTTTGCGGCGGCCATTTTGAAAAATGGCGCCGGCTGAAGACCTCACGATCTAGTGTGCCGGTTTTCGTGCTCTCCCCCTTCCCCCGATTTAGCCACGGACCGCCGCTACGGAGGACTCCCAGGTAATTTAATGCATTTGGGGGGGGGGTTCGGGAGGGTGGGGGATTTAATTTAAAGGGTCGGGGGTGGGTTTTAGGGGGTTTTAGTGTGCCGCTGGACCACCAGGTAATTTAAGGCATTTGGGGGGGGGGGGATTTAATTTAAAGGGTCGGGGTGGGTTTTAGGGGGTTTTAGTGTGCCGGCTCACGATTTTAACGATTATGACGATACTTTACACACACAAACGGCAACAATATGATTCCCTCCCCCTCCCAGCCGAAATCGATCGTTAAGACGATCGAGGACACGATTCACATCTCTAGTATGCACTAGTGTGAAGAGGAAAATAGTACTGTGGTGCATTCATTGTGTCTTTGAATATAGTTGTTCACCCTTATAAACAGAGTAATCAATTCAGTCAATGTCAAAGTACTACACAAGTACACATTCCCTTCATTCAAATTAATAAAGATTAAATATCTCTTTTGTATCATTTAAATCCTAGTATGCAGGCACTGCACTTGATAAAAACCTATCATGTCCCCCAACAACTGGGGGATGATGCAGCAGGAAATGAGCCTGTAGCAAGGACCGGCTCTCCAGGTGGTGCATTGTAGAGTATCGTTATGCAGATGCTATGCACAGAAGATCTATTTTTGGTTAAGTGCTTTTATTGTTAATGTCATAATAATTATATAATTTTATAATTGTTATATGTATGTATTGATGTATATGTTTTCATATGCCCTCATGAATTTTAATGGTATGTATGTAAACTGATGTAATGGTTGTTTAAACTAAAACTGGTATATAAAAAAAACCCCATAAATACATTGTCCTCTCACACCAAGGATGTATCTCCCAGGGCTATTGTCCAAGAGGGAAGGGTTAGGTCGGCCGTCATAGTTGGTGATTTGATTATTAGGAATGTAGACAGCTGGGTGGCAGGTGGGCATGAGGACTACCTTGTAACATGCCTACCTGGTGTGAAGGTGGCGGACCTCATGCGTCACCTAGATAGGATTTTAGACATTGCTGGGAAGGAGCCAGCTGCCGTGGTACATGTGGGCACCAACGACATAGGAAGACGTGGGAGGGAGGTTCTGGAAGCCAAATTTAGGCTCTTAGGTAGAAAGCTGAAATCCAGAACCTCCAGGGTAGCATTCTCTGAAATGCTCCATGTTCCTCGCACAGGTCCCTGGAGGCAGGCATAGTTCCATACTCTCAATGCGTGGATGAGACAATGGTACATGGAAGATGGATTCAGTTTTGTAAGGAACTGGGGAACCTTTTGAGTAAGGGGGAGTCTTTTCTGAAGGGATGGACTCCACCTTAACCAGGGTGGAACAAGGCTGCTGGCACTAACCTTTAAAAAGGAGATAGAGCAGCTTTTAAACTAAATCAAAGGGGAAAGCCGACAGTCACTTAGCAGCACATGATTCGGAGGGAGGTATTTTCGAAGGATACTAATGATGCATTAGTTAGGGCATCCCAACTGAGAGGTTCCAATAATAAAAAAAGTAGTCCAAGTGCCTACAATTAAAAACTTACCTGATCTAAAAGATTCCAATTTACTCCTGTCACCTGAAAAGCAGAATGATAATACAAACAAAAAACACACTTTGACATGTTTGTGTGCTAATTCCAGATGGGAGAATTAAAGTGTATAGCAGTGAATAATGACAGACATAACTGGCATCTCAGACATGGTGGAAAGAGGATAACCAATGGGACAGTGCTATACCAGGGTACAAATTATATCGCGATGACAGAGGGGAGTATCTTGGTGGCGGGATGGCGCTTTATGTCTGGGATGTCATAGAGTCGAACAGGATAAACATTTTGCATGAGACTAAATACACAACTGAATCTTTATGGATAGAAATCCCTTGTGTGTTGGGGAAAAGTATAGTGATAGGAGTAGACTACTGTCCACCTGGCCAAGATGGTGAGACAGACAGTGAAATTCTAAGAGAAATTAGGGAGATTTCAATTACCCCAATATTGACTGGGTAAGTGAAACATCAGGACATGTTAGAGAAATAAAGATCCTGGATGAAATAAATGACAGTTTTATGAAACAATTGGTTCAGGAACCGATGAGAGAGGGAGCAATTTTAGATCTAATTCTCAGTGGAGCATAGGATTTGGTAAGAGAGGTACTGGTCATTTGGTCATGGGGGCTGCTTGACAATAGTGATCATATTATGATCAAATTTGAATTAATGACTGGAAGGGGACAGTAAGTAAATCCATGGCTCTAACACTAAACTTTCAAAAGGCAAACTTTGATAAAATGAGAAAAATAATTTAAAAATACATGAAAGATGCAGCTACAAAAGGTAAAAAGTGTGCAAGAGGCATGGACATTGGCAAATTAAATGTAAGACATTCATAAGACAGGCTAAGAGAAAATTTGAAAAGAAGTTGGCCGTAGAGGCAAAAACTCACAATATAAAAGCTTGCGAGGGAGTTGGTTAGATGATTGAGGGGTTAAAGGGGCACTTAGGGAAGATAAGGCCATTGCGGAAAAATTAAATGATTTTTCTTTCTTTCTTTCTTTCTTTTGAATTCTTATATACCGACATTCCTGTATAATATACAAATCATACCGGTTTACAATACAACAGAACAGTCGCGGATAAGGCGTTACATTAAAACATTGCATCTAAGAGGATATAAATATGAAAACATGTAAACAATTCAAATGCAACGTGAGGGAGACCCTATAAACATTAGAAACTTAAAACATTAAAGCATTAATAGACGACATTAGCATAATCCTTAAACTTTTACATTAACATGTAAGCATAATAATTTAAGTGACATTGGCTTAATGACATGACTTCAAATAGTGCTTTGCTTCGGTGTTTACTGAAGAGGATGTTGGGGAGGTACCTGTTCTGGAAATGGTTTTCAAGGGTGATGATTCAGATGAATGGAACCAAATCATGGTAGGCCAGATTGTCAAACTGAAGATTATTAAATCACCTGGACCAGATGGCATATACCCCAGGGTTCTGAAAGAACTAAAAAATGAAATTTCAGACATATTTCAATTAATGTGTATCCTATCATTAAAATCATCTATTGTACCTGAAGAATGGAAGATGGCCAATGTAACCCTGATATTTAAAAAGGGATCCAGGGGTGATCTTGGAAACTATAGACTGGTGAGCCTGACCAGTGCCAGGAAAAATCGTGGAAACTGTTATAAAGAATAAAATCACCAAACATTTAAATAGACATGGTTTAATGGGACACAGCCAGCATGGATTTACTCAAGTGAAGTCTTGCCTCACAAATCTCCTACGTTTTTTTGAAGGAGTGAATGAACACATGAACTTATAGATGTGGTGTATTTGCATTTTCAAAAGGCATTTGGCAAAGTCCCGCATTAGAGGCTTTTAAGAAAACTAAAAAGTCATGGGATAGGAGGCGATGTCCTTTTGTGGATTGCAAGCTGGTTAAAAGATAGGAAATAGAAAGTGGGATTAAATGGTCAGTTTTCTCAGTGGAAAAGGTAAACAGTGGTGTGTCTCAGGGATCTGTACTTCGACCAGTGCTTTTTAATATATTTATAAATGATATGGAAAGGGGTACGACGAGTGAAGTAATCAGATTTGCGGATGATACAAAATTATGCAGAGTAGTTAAATTTCTAGTGGATTGTGATAAATTGCAGGAGGACCTTGCGAGACTGGAAGATTGGGCTTCTAAATGGCAGATGAAATTTAACGTGGACAAGTGCAAAATGATGCATATAGGGAAAAATAACCCTTGCTATAGTTATACAATGTTATGTTCTATCTTAGGAGTTACCATCCAGGAAAGAGATCTAGATGTTATAGTGGATATTACATTGAAATTGTCAGCTCAGTCTGCTGCGGCAATCAAAAAAGTAAGCAGAATGATAGGAATTATCAGGAAGGGAATGGCAAATAAAACAGTAGATGTATAATGCCTCTGTATCGCTCCATGGTAAGACCACATCTTGAATATTGTTTGCAATTCTGGTTGTCGCATCTAAAAAAATATATAGCTGCACTGCAGAAAGTGCAGAGAAGGGCGACCGAAATGATAAGGGACATAGAACGGCTACCCTATGAGGAAAAGCTAAGGAAGTTAGGGCTGTTCAGTTTGGAGAAGAGACGACTGAGGGGGGATATGATAGAGATCTACAAAATCATGAAAGGACTTGAACAAGTTAATGTAAATCAGTTATTTACTCTGATTATAGAAGAACTAGGGTGCACTCCATGAAGTTAGCAAGTAGCTCTTTTAAAACAAATAAAAAAAAATTATTTTTCACTCAGTGCATAGTTAAGCTCTGGAATTTATTGCCAGAGGATGTAGTTACAATTAGTGTAACTGGGTTTAAAAATGGTTTGGATAGGTTCCTAAAGGAAAAATCCATAAACTTCTATTAATTAATAAGCCTTAGTAGCTTGAGATTTATTTAATGTTTGGGTACTTGCCAGGTACTTGTGACTTGGATTGGCCACTGTTGGAAACAGGATACTGAGCTTGAAAGACCCTTGGTCTGACCAAATATGGCATATCTTTTGTTCTTATGCATCCTGCCATGTTCCCAAAAAGAACAACTCTGGGGCCTGACCAAGCCTGCTCCCTCCCGCCATGTCCCCAACAACAAGGGGCCTGACAAATCCTGCTGCTTCCTGTCATGTCTCCAGCAAAAACAGTGGGGCCTGCCATGCTCCATAACCACTGTGGCCTGACACTTCCAGCTTCAGATGCCATGCTCCAACTAAATGCAAACCAAGGGAAACGAGCAGAATAGTTCAGAATCCACACGTTAGTTTGAATAAAGCAATTACTTATTTATTGCGTCGACTCCACATTTTAATTTTAACATTCTGAAGAATGGTTCTTCTCTGATCTCACACCAACTCATGATGTTTCTATTATGTCTAGAAAATCTAGATGGATTCCACCTGGTCCTTGTGACCCTATTCTAGTTACATTTGAAAAACTTATACGTACACACATTGAAAAGTTAGCCTCTGGCCCTCGGTACTCTAAATCGAACATTACTAAAATAGAGAGATTGGCTATAAGATCCCTAGTGGATGATCGCAACATTATTATAAAACCTGCTGATAAAGGGGGTGATATAGTTATTTTAGATAGACCCGCCTACATGGAGGAAATAACACGTCAACTTCAGGATTGCCAGAGGATCCTACTGCTTCCTTACAACAAGACATTAAGAATTTAGTATCACATGCACTAGATTCTAAATATATCACTATTAGGGAGACAAACTTTTTCAGTTGAATATCCAGTCACCCCAACCTTTTATATCCTACCCAAAATTCACAAATCCCTTCAGAACCCACCGGGCCGTCCCATAGTTTCGGGCATTGGTTCTATTCTTGAGCCTCTGTCTAAATTTGTAGATCACTTTCTCTGTCCATTCATTCCTCTCAGCCACTCTTTTGTTCGTGACTCTTCACATTTGATTATGTTGTTACAGGACCTTTCTATTCCAAATGTACCATTCTTTTTTGTAACCCTTGACATTGTATTACTTTATTCGAACATACCCCAAGAAGAAGCTCTTCTTCTTATTGAAGATATTTTGAACTCACAGGCTCCTCCTGTTCGCGTTCCTACAGATTTTTTAGTTTCATTAACTAAAATTGCATTGACTAAAAATTTCTTTTTGTTTGAATCAGTTTTTTACCAGCAAGTAAAAGGCACTGCTAAGGGAGCCACTATGGCCCCTAGCTTGGCCTGCCTTTATGTTTCCGATTTCGAAGAAAAATTCATTTATCCATCTGAATGGCAGTCATTTGTTTTCTTGTGGTTATGCTACATTGATGATGTTCTTCTAATTTGGACAGGCACGGATGTCCAATTTTTTGTTTTTTTAGATTGGCTTAACAACTGCAGTGGTCACCTTCAGTTCAATTACAATATCCACCATTCTCAGATTTCATTTTTAGATATTTTGATTTCTTTTGAGTCGGACAATTTTACCACAACCATCTTTAGGAAACCTACGGTCTGTTACACATTACTATCTTTTGATAGTCATCATCCTCAGCCTTTAAAAACTAATATTCCCTTTGGCCAATTCCTCTCTCTTCGATGGCTATGCTCATCCAGGGGTGAATTTACTATCCAAGCTAAGCAGATGTTTGCTAGGTTCTAAGAAAGAGGGTACTCTCACTTGATTTTAAAAAAGGCATTTAAGCGTACTTTGTACCCTAATAGGGACCTTCTATTTTTACCGCAGTCCCGGTCATCGGCTGGCATAATAAATTGTATTTTACCCTTTTCAGCACAGAGTAAGTCCCTCACATCTATTATTCGTCGGTTTTGGCCTCTGTTATTGTTACACAAGATTTTTGATTGCCCTATACGATTTACATTTCATTGGGGTAAAAATTTGAGAGACTTATTAGTCCACTCTGAATTACCCTCTGACACTTTACCAGCGCCAAGTTTCAGTGGACACACTCCTTGTGGATCCTGTTCTGTCTGTTCCCTATCGTTATCTTTAAATCTCATTTCAACATCCCACTCTTAACAGAACGTTTCCCCTGAGCTTCAGTTCAAATTGTACCACACCTGGTGTGGTCTACATCATAACATGTCCGTGCCAAATGCTGAATGTGGGAAAATCTACACAGATGGTAAAAACTAGGATTTTTGAACATCGCTCTTGTTTAACTAACCAACGTGAGAATGCCCCTCTGGTTGCCCATTAGGTAGCACAAGCCCATCAGATCTCTGGCTTAAAATTCTTCATCATTGATGTGTTATCCCCTCCATGGCGTGGGGTGGGGGGGGGGGGGTAATTTTTCAGAGATGCTCATCCGCAGGGAATAAAAATGGATATATACTTTCAACTATCTTTCGCCCCATGGGTTAAACAATTAAATCGAATGATGTTTCTTCACATAACATGTATAGGTAGTCTTCCTTTAGGTCCTACTCTTTTCTGATTGGCTAGTAAATTTTTTTACGCCATTTTCTAACTTTAAAGGGATCTCTGTCATGTTTGTACTGTGCACTCCCAGTCATGTGTGCGCTGTAACACCTCAGGTATGTTACATTTTGTATATTGAAGTTATTCCCCATCGAATTATTGAGTTTCCACACCTGTGTTTGTTTTTGCTTTTTAGAATTATTAAGATTCATTGCTGTTACTCCAGATGCAGCCGCAAGGCAAAACACGAATACCGTGTCGGGGGATTTGTTGAAATTTAAAGAATTGTGTTGCATTAAAAACTGTGGAGTCGCCGCAATAAATAAGTAATTGTTTTATTCAAACTAATGTGTGGATTCTGAACTATTCTGCTTGTTTCCCTTGGTTTGCATATATTGGGGTGGATTTTCAGAGCCCTGCTCGCGTAAATCTGCCCAAAACCGGGCGGATTTACGTGAGCAGGGCCCTGCGCCGGGAAGCCTATTTTACATAGGCCTCCCGGCGCGCGCAGAGCCCCGGGACTCGCGTAAGTCCCGGGGTTCTCCGAGGGGGGCGTGTTGGGGGCGTGTCGGGGGCGGGCCCGGTCGTCGTGGCGTTTCGGGGGCGTGTCGGCAGCGTGTCGGGGGTGGGTACGGGGGCGTGGCTACGGCCCGGGGCGGTCCGGGGGCATGGCCGCGCCCTCCGTACCCGCCCCCAGGTCGCGGCCCAGCGCGCAGGAGGCCCGCTGGCGCGCGGGGATTTACGCCTCCCTCTGGGAGGCGTAAATCCCCCGACAAAGGTAAGGGGGGGGGTTTAGACAGGGCCGGGCGGGTGGGTTAGGTAGGGGAAGGGAGGGGAAAGTGAGGGGAGGGCAAAGGAAAGTTCCCTCCGAGGCCGCTCCGATTTCGGAGCGGCCTCGGAGGGAACGGGGGTAGGCTGCGCGGCTCGGCGCGCGCCGGCTATACAAAATCCATAGCCTTGCGCGCGCCGATCCAGGTTTTTAGCAGATACGCGCGGCTCCGCGCGTATCTACTAAAATCCAGCGTACTTTTGTTTGCGCCTGGAGCGCAAACAAAAGTAGGCTATTCGCGCGCCTTTTAAAATCCGCCCCATTATGTGCAGAATTACTCTTCCTTGGTATTGTGGATTATGCTCCAACTAAAACCACTGTGGCATGACACTTCCAGCTTCATCATACTCTGCTATAATCATAGCCACTGTGGCCTGATATATCCTGCATCTGCCTGTCTTGGTCTAACCACAACCCCTGGGGCCTGATACTTCCAACATCAGCAAGCCATACCACAACCATAAATTGTAAATACAATAAATATAATCACCTCCAAAACAATTTTAAATAGCCTTAGGGGCGGATTTTCAGAGCCCTGCTCGCCTAAATCCGCCCAAAACCGGGCGGATTTAGGCGAGCAGGGCCCTGCGCGCCGGTGAGCCTATTTTACATAGGCCTACCGGCGCGCGCAGAGCCCCGGGACTCGCGTAAGTCCCGGGGTTCTCCGAGGGGGGCGAGTCGGGGGCGTGTCGGGGGCGGGCCCGGTCATCGTGGCGTTTCGGGGGCGTGTCGGCAGCGTTTCGGGGGCGGGTACGGGGGCGTGGCTACGGCCCAGGGCGGTCCGGGGGCGTGGCCGCACCCTCCGTACCCGCCCCCAGGTCGCGGCCCGGCGCGCAGGAGGCCCGCTCGCGCGCGGGGATTTACTTCTCCTTCCGGGAGGCGTAAATCCCCGGAGAAAGGTAAGGGGGGGGGGTGTAGACAGGGCCGGGCGGGTGGGTTAGGTAGAGGAAGGGAGGGGAAGGTGAGGGGAGGGCGTTAGAGGATTCCCTCCAAGGCCGCTCCGATTTCGGAGCGGCCTTGGAGGGAACGGGGGTAGGCTGCGCGGCTCGGTGCGCACCGGCTATACAAAATCGATAGCCTTGCGCGCGCCGATCCAGGTTTTTAGCAGATACGCGCGGCTCCGCGCGTATCTACTAAAATCCAGCGTACTTTTGTTTGCGCCTGGAGTGCAAACAAAAGTAGGCCTATTCGCGGAGTCTGAAAATCCGCCCCTTACTTTTTAGTTCATTCTATGTACTTTCATTTCTGGTACACTATCAGTCTATTCTTTGGCATTTAAGAGTAGTTGTAGAAATGATGTTTTTGGAAGAAGGTTGTTGGTTTCATATTATAACCATTACTCCCCGGTAATGTGCTAGATTTACTTGGTTTCATCATTAACTTCCAACCTCCTTCCATTGTATGTATGTTATAAGTGCACAAAGTCTATAAACTTGAAAAACTAAAACAGCTTCAGTGAATGATCCGTGATTATAATGTTTCAATGTCTCAGTTTATATTTATATTAAACAACATTACTGGACTGATGTAAAAACCAAAATGGCTATACTGCCCTATCCAGGCACGTTGCCAAACTTATGAGAAGACCGAAATAGCTTGCTGCCCTCCCAATGTGGCTGCGATTCAGATGCTGAATCCTTCTTCAGGGGATGCTCAGATGTTCCGATGCCTTTTGCATCTCATGTAACTCGCCCGTGCCGTTTTTATCCAAGTTGAACCTATATTAATCTGTATCACACCATTCACTGCCGCTTTGTGTCTGACGTCACCCTTTTATGTAATTCCAGGGATTATTCAATAGTGGCTACAACCATAGCCACTGTGGCCACAACCATAGCCACTGTGGCCTGATATATCCTGTATCAGCCTGTCTGGTTTCAACCATAACTCTTGGAGTCTGACACTTCCAGCTTCAGCATGCTATGCACCATTAATAACCACTGTGGCCTGACGCTTCCAGCTTTATCATGCCATGCTCCAATCATAACTAGTGTGGCCCGATATACCCTGCAGCAGCCTGTTTTGCTCCAACCCCAGCCTATGGGGCCTGAGATTTCTGGCTTCAGCATCCATAGCCACTGTGGCCTGACATATCCTGCATCAGTCTGCCTTCCTCAAACCGCAACCCCTGGGGCCTGACACTTCCAGTTTCCGCATGCTCTGCTACAACCACAACTACTAGGGCCTGACCTGTCCTGCTTCATCCTGCCATGCTCCTGTCACCACTGTGAGGCCATTCTTTCTGCCCCTGGAACTTCCTGGCATATTCTAGCTCTTACTCCTTGAGGTGTTCTTTCCAATCTGAGTTGCTGTGTGTACCTGTCGTGTACTCTTGAAATCTTGATACCACACTTTCAGATCCTTGGTCCCTTTATCAGTGCCTTGGGATTTTTCTTGCCAACTTTTCTGTTCTATTCCTCCTTCATGGTGCCTTAGGATAGTGATGCCACTTTTGGTGCCACTTTGCTTCTTGTGATACCATCAAGTGTTCCTATCACTATTGCTGGTGTCCTTTTTTTTGCACCTTGAGGTGTTCCTCCTCCTCTTGCTGCTATGTTGCTGCTCTCATGCCAATGCTTGTATCCCTTTGTACCTTTATAGAGCCTTAAGCTATTTGTGCCACTTTTGGTACCACTTTGCCACAGTCTAAGTACTGTGGAGGTCTTTTCCCCCTCTCATGATTTCTTCTCACAAGTTTCATTAGAATTGATATGAAAACCACTATTCTGGAGCCCAAAATAGACTGTAAAGCTTCCCCCATTGATTTTAATGGAAAATGAATAAACAAATATATATTTTTTTCATTTTGAATAATGAAACGAAATGAATGAATAAACTGAAATTATTTATTTTCCTTCTGCACATCCTTATTACTCATTTTGTATTTCCAAACATAACATATATAGATTTACCTGGCAATTACCGATACAAAATTGTATGCCTACTTTTTCTTAGGCAATTTTCAAAGAGAAAATCTTTCACGGGTAAAAAAAAGTATCTGTGGACACCCCCCCCCCCCCCCCCCCCCACACACACTTCTACCACAATGCACTAAGAAGGCACCCAACACTAGGACTCCCTCTGTTCCTCTCTGATTTCTGGAGCAAAATCTCCTGTCTCTGGTCCTCTGCTTATGGGCACTATAATCTTAAATCTGGCTCCGAGCATTCATTCTTTTAGTGGAGAAAGATTGCAATTCCAGTGTAAGTCAATGAATATCAGCTGTTTGGACACCTGCACCGTGTAAGGTGAGCAACATTTTCAGCTTTCACACCGAGGAATATGCATTATACTTTGTGTAGACCTCTGAAGGACTGACAGGTGCAAGGAATGGGGAGATTTGCTTTTACATATATATATATATTTTTTTATCTCTGATGTATAGTGCTACTGACCCAGCAAAGCAATGGAGTCAAGCCCATACACAGTACAAAATCTAAATAACCAGCCCAATCTGTTATCAACAAATGTGATCTCTGGCTATTGTTTCTGTTGCATGCAGCAAGAACATCACTTGGGTATCCACATTGATGGATTGCTCTCAATCATTCAAAGGAAATGCCATTTTAATTGCTGTAGAGCAGAACAGAGATGAGATGGTCAGTTTTTTTTTTTTTGCACACCAGTGAAATTCATGTTTTTATCCAATGAAAGATTCAGAGGGGAAGCGAGGAGTCTTGTTTTTAAATAAAAGTTTTTTAAACCTCTAGGGCACTTAGAAACCTGTGTTTTTCAGTGAACTGTGCCTTCCTGAGAGTCAGAAGCTTGACGGGCTTGACGTGTCGCAGGCTGTTACACTGACATGCCCACATTACATGGTGTCTGACGTGACGCGCTGACAAGAAAGGGACATGACGCTTCGGCCCGATGACATGTCAAGCCTGGGAATTTAAAAGCATGCGCTGCGGTGGGAAATAGAGCAGCATCAAAAGAGAGCTTGCAAACTTCCCCAAACTCTTTCACTTAATATCTTTTTCTCTCTCTATTTTTTTAGCACCTGGAGTGCGAGCATGCATTTATTTATTATGAACCTGCACTGACTGCACTATAGGTAATGCTGCAACAATGTAGGTCCTTTGCTTTTTAAATTTTAAGCCTGTGTTCCTCTTTTCAGAAAAACCAGGTATGCTTGAATTTGTTAAAAGGAAGAGCATCGGAGAGCTTTTGCTGTATTAGTCCTGCCACCATTCATGGTTTTTCTTGCCAGAGCTGAATGCAGAGGGGTGGCAGCGGTTCATCCAAAAACGGCTTTCAAACAGGCCTCGGGGTATCCCGCCCAAAGCAGCAACTACAATCCTCTTGTCAGCGGGACTGGAGGGTCCATTTTGGTCTTTATTTGCCGTCATTTATGCCTGAAATTTTCAAGCAGACCACACACAGCAGCAAGGTCTGCGCGCGCACGGAGATTCACTTGCGTTAAGGTTTACGCTTCCTCTTCAGGCGGAGGAAGTGTGAACCTGCACTTACATGCAAACTTTTTAAAATAATGCCCCGAGTGCCAGCTCCACCCTGTACTCTGCCCCCTGGAACACCTCTGCTCAGTTCACGGAAAAGGGTGCTAAAAACTGGGCTGCACGTGTTTTTATGAGAAGGGAACCTCAGATGGCGCAGTGACTGCCATTTAAGCCACCATTTGTAAATTATGTCCCGAAAGAGTCTTTTTAACACCCTTTTCTGTGGGTGAAACAATGCTTTCAGGCAATTGCCTTCCCTGTGAGCAGGTAAACTTACGCGCATAATGCTGCTAAACTTGTAAGTTTGCCTGCATTGTGAACAGGCATTGCAAGGTATCGGGTTGTGGAGGGTTTCGAATAAGAATATAAGAATGTAAAAAGTGCCATGTTGGGTCAGACCCAGATCCATCAAGCTCCATATCCTGTCTCCAACTGTGCCCGGTCCTGGTCACAGGTACCTGGCAGGTCCCCAATAGTCGATCTATTTCTCGTTATTCATTTCCTGGGATAGCAATAGTTTTCTTCAGTCAGCCTGGCTAATAATGTGTTATGGATTTTTCCCTCCAGGAATGTGTCCAAACCTCTTTTATACCCGGCCATGGTAGTCACCTTGACCATGTCCCTCTGGTAACAGATTCCACAACTTCATTGTGCACTGACTGAAAAAAATGTTTTTTCTACAATTTGTTTTAAATCTGATGGTTTTAAGTTTAATGGAGTGGCCCCTTGGTTCTCTATAATTTGAAGGGGTAAATAATCGTCTTTTATTTACTCATTCCACCCCACTCATAGTTTTACAAACTTCTATCATGTCCCGTCTCAGTCATCTCTTTTCCTAGCTGAAGAGCCCGAGCCTGTGTAGCCTTTCATGTAGGAAAGCCGTTCTACCCCTTTATAATTTTTGTTCACCTTCTCTGCACCTTTTATAGTTCTGCAATGGCTTTTTTAGATGGGGTGACGAGAACTGCACACAAGTACTCAAGATGAGGTCTCAGCATGAATCGATGCACAGGCAATATGATATTTTCCATTTTATTCTCCATTCCTTTTCAGATTATTCCAAACATTCTATTTGCTTTTTTTGCCCACTGCCACACACTGAGCTGACGATTTCAATGCACTGTCCTTATCTTGGGTAGTGACTCCTAATATGGAATCCAGTTTTGTGTATCTGTAGTTGGGATTATTTTTCCCTATATGCATCACTTTGCACTTTTCCCATATTAAATTTCATCTGCCAGTATCCTAGTTTCATAAAATCCTTCTGCAGTT
The DNA here is from genome assembly GCF_901001135.1 of Rhinatrema bivittatum. NCBI lineage: Eukaryota > Metazoa > Chordata > Amphibia > Gymnophiona > Rhinatrematidae > Rhinatrema > Rhinatrema bivittatum. The sequence continues at coordinate 56,148,571 of NC_042621.1, forward strand.
CCTCACAGTTTGCTGTTATTTAACAATTTTGAATAATTTTGTGTCATGTACAAATATAATTACCTCACTCATTGTTCCCTTTACCAGATTGTTTATGAATATGTTAAACAGTACAGGTCCCAATCTCTGTGGTACTCCATTAATGACCGTTCTACATTTGGAAAAAGAATCATTTAGTCTTACCCTCTGTTTCCTAGCTTTTAATCAGTTACCAATCTACAATAGGACACGGCTTGCGATCCTATGACTTTTTAATTTCCTGACGAGTCTCTCATGAGGGGACTTTGTCAGATACCTTCTGAAAACCCAAACACACTTGAAGGTGAATTTTAAAAAGCTTGGCACACACATCAATGAGGGGATGCGCACACAAGTCGGGCTTATGCTCACCCACCAGATTTTAAAAGCCACCCATGTGCTCACGTATCTGCCACAGCAAACACATCTCACTCGATTTCAAAAACAGGCGTGGTCTGTGTGGGGCAAAGGCCAAGAGATGTGCGGGTAAATACTTATGCTTCCCAGCATGCACCCAGGTCCACTGCCGCTTAAGTTTACATCTGCTATGGAGGAAGTATACTTAAAAAAAACCAAACAAACCAGATGTTTTGGAGGGTTTAAAGGGTCTTGGGTAACTAGGAGGAGTACAGGCTATTAAACCAGGGGGGTTGGGTGGACTTAACTGTAGGCTGGGCGAAGTGGTGGACAAACGCATGAAACTGGCCTTGGCATGCACGCGTGCCCATTTTAAAATACACTGACTTATGCGGTAGAAGCCAGATTTACGCAGGCGGCCTCGTGCACACTTAAAATTGCGTGCACATGTGTATGCGCCCTGGCTATTTTACAATGTGCACGCAAATTATAAAATTGGCCACGTATCTGGGTGCATGCCGACGCACACATGTCATGTGCACCTGTGTGCCGCTTTGAAGGTTACTGTCCCTATCAACTGGTTCAACTTTATCTAAATGATGATTTACACCTTCAAAAAAAATCTAACAGATTTTTAATGCAAGACCTTCCTTTGCTAAAACCATATTGATTCTTCTCTATTAAGCCATGTCTATCTATATGGCCAATAATTTTATTTGTAGAAATTGCTTCTGCTGTTTTGCCCAGCATCAACATCAGGCTCACTGGTCCATAATTTCCCAGATCACCCCGGAACCCTTTTAAAAAAAATTGGCGTTACATTGGCCATCTAGTCTTCAGGCATCATGGCTGTTTTAAATGATAGATTACAGATTATCAGTAACAGGTTTGCAATTTCTTATTTCTTTCAGGACCCTGGGGGTGGTTACCTTTCCAGTGCTGGTGATTTGTTACTCTTTAGTCAGTTTGATCTATTTCATCTTCCATTATCACAGATTTACTTTAGTTACTCAGAATCATTACAAACAAAGAACGTGTCATATATGGATATATTCCCAACATCCTCCTCATTAAAGACTAAAAGCAAAGAATGCATTCAGTTTTTCTGCTATTTCCTTGTCCTCCCTGAGTATACCTTTTACCCCTCAGTCATCTAGCAGCCCGACTGACTCCTTCACAGGTGTTTTGCTTTGAATGTACTTATTTATTTATTTAGGCATTTTTATATACTGACATATTGTATACACTTCACATTGGTTTACATCATATTTGGGGACAGTCTTTAATTCTTTATCCAAAAAAGAGCATTAAAATAAATAATTAACCCTAGAAATAATAAAACTCGTAAAATTCAGTGCCTGAAACTTACAAAATAAAATACATAAAAATCATAAAAATATCAAACTATTGGTAAAATAGGGTTAAAATGCTAATAAACCTTCATTAACATATCTAAATTTCCAGGCGAAGTCACTTGAGAAAGTTTTTATTATTAGTTTTTGTTTCTGTGGCAAGCTCTTTTTTTGGCTTGTCTCACTACTCTTTTATATCTAACTTGCCAGTACTTATGCTTTGCTATTCCATGTTTTCAGAGATGCCCTTTGGCTTTAACTGCATCTTTTACCTTATTTTTAAACCATGTTGTCAGTCATTTTGGGTTTTTTTTTAACCTTTTTTAATGTATGGAAAACATTTTATCTGGGCTTCCAAGATGGTATGTTTAAACAATGTCAACTAAATTGATCTCCTTCCTATTTCATACTTTACCTTTGATGCAATTGAGCACCAATATATTGACCTTCATAATAGGTATCATAGTTTGGTAATTAAACCATAGTAACTCAACCTTATACATAATCATTGGTCAGTCCATGTTTTTTAAGATTTTTTTGTGCATAAATAATCCTCGTGAAAAATAAATCACATAATCATAAAAATTCTTCTTAAGTTTTCTTCTCAATCTTGATAGTAAGAGCAATACTTATCTCAATATGATGCGTGAATTCTTAAGTTCGAAATCCACCAAATTATACTCTTGTTTCATACGCCTCAATTCATAATCAACGCAAGCTCACTTGTAGTCCGCTCAATTCTTGCCCGACACCGTACTGTGATTATGAATTGAGGCGTATGAAACAAGAGTATAATTTGGTGGATTTCGAACTTAAGAATTCACGCATCATATTGAGATAAGTATTGCTCTTACTATCAAGATTGAGAAGAAAACTTAAGAAGAATTTTTATGATTATGTGATTTATTTTTCCACGAGGATTATTTATGCACAAAAAAATCTTAAAAAACATGGACTGACCAATGATTATGTATAAGGTTGAGTTACTATGGTTTAATTACCAAACTATGATACCTATTATGAAGGTCAATATATTGGTGCTCAATTGCGTCAAAGGTGAAGTATGAAATAGGAAGGAGGTCAATTTAGTTGAGATTGTATTTTCCATGACCTGTTCCGAACTGGAATTGATCGTTGTTAAGCATTCTAGTTGATGTTTAAACATTGTCCATGCCTTACACAAACTTTTAACCTTTTCAACCACTTTTTAGTTTTTTCATAATTAATGTCTTCTTTCTACCATAGTGTTGCACCGGGAGGTGGACCCTTGGCCTAGTGCAGGATTGGTAGGCTCCCGGGTCGGACCAGGAGAGTGCCTGCTACCAGGAGGTGGAGCACAAGAGGAGACAGAGGCTAGCTGTAGCTTCACCACTAGCAACCCTAGGTACCCCCGGGTTGAGCCCTTGAGAACCCGGGCCGCCTGGTCTTAGGTGGGCCTTGCAGGATCTCCTTGATATGAAGTTCAGGGGTGTGCCCACCACAATCAAGGGTGTGGGGTCGACACTTAGGCCAGAAGTTCTGAGTGCCTGAGAAGGCCAGAAGAGTGTCTCTGAATGTATAGTAAGGATCAAGGCCAGGTTCAAGGAAGCGTGGTCAGCCAATGCAAGGGTTAGTGCCAATAATCAGTCCATGAATAGTCAGCCAAAGCAGAGGTCAGTTACCAGTAGTCAGTCCGTGGATAGTCAGCTAAAGCAGGGGTCAAGTTCCAGGAGGCAGTCAGACGTGGTCAAGTTCAGGCAGAGATCAGTTCCAGGCAGCGTGCAGACATGGTCATGGAAGCAGGCAGAAGGTCAGAGACAGGCAGCGGTCAGACGTGGTCGTAGAAGCAGGCAGAAAGTCAGAGGCAGGCAGCGGTCAAACGTAGTCAAGGAAAGCCGAGGTCAATACTGAGAAGGTAGTCCAAAGGTACTACTTGGGGAGATGAGGAGACAAGAGATGCTGGAACAGAAGGACGATGGAACAGGACTGGAATGAGACTGGAACAAAGGCTGGAACGAGACTGGAATGAGATTGGAATGCAGAGGCAAACTAGAAACACTCACGGTGTCGACCTGATTGCCAAGGTAGGGAACAGGGGAATGAGCCCTGCCTTATATACTGCAAGCTAGTGACATCATCGGGGAGCATCGGACCCGGGTTTCCCATGCTTGGGTCTTTAAATGGGATGACATAGGCTGTGCGCGTGCCTAGGGGCAGGGCCGAGGAGCAGGAAGATGCGGAGCCCCGGCGGGGCGAAGGCAAGCGGGGAAGCCGGGGATGCCACGAACTGGCAGAGGTCGCAGAGTAGGTAAGCCCACTGCTGGTGGACGGAGTAGCAAGGTGAGCGGGGCTGGCTGCGCTGCGGAAGCGGCCGGAGAGCGCAACAGTACCCCCCCTTCTAGGCCTCCTCCTTACTGGCCTGGGTTTGTCTGGATGGGTCTGGTGAAATTTGGCAAGAAGGTTTTTGTCGAAGATGTAGTGGGAGGGCTCCCAGGAGTTTTCCTCCGGCCCAATGCCCTCCCACGACAGGAGGTACTCCCAGTGACCCTTGTATCATCTGACGTTGAGGACCTCTTTAACCTGGAGGCTGTCTTCAGGCTCAGCCTCCAGCTGGGTAGGTGCAGGTGGCTTCCAGGAAGGCCAGTTCAGGACTAAGGACTTTAGAAGAGCAACATGAAAGGTATTGTTGTTACCCATGGATCGCGGCAATTGTAGCTGGTAGGTGACTGCTCCCCCTCTGCGGAGGATGGGAAACAGCCCTATGTACTTGGGTGCCAAGTGGTGTGAGGGGAATCGCAGCCTAATGTGCTTGGTACTGTTACGGCTATGGCTGCTGTGCAACCGCCTCACCACCAGGGGTCCCTCTAGGGCTGGCTCTCCTGACAGGCCCAGTCCATCTCCCTTGTTCACTCTATGTTCTAGTCTTCCCTTTATAACCCTGCCTGACAGTTCCCTCGGTGCTTCGGCATCGAGCTCGCCTGGGCTCCCTGCTCTAGCCTGCCTTGCTTGCTGTGCATGTGGTCCTTGGACCTTGCTTTGCCCAGCCTTGCCTTGCGCGGCCTTCGGGCCTTCTTCCTTGTCTTGCCTAGCCTTGCCTTGCGCGGCCTTCGGGCCTTCTTCCTTGTCTTGCCTTGCCTTGCGCGGCCTTCAGGCCTTCTACCTTGCTTTGCCTTGCCTTGCGCTGTGTGTGCCTTCGGGCCTTCTACCTTGCTTTGCCTTGCCTTGCGCTGTGTGTGCCTTTGGGCCTTCTACCCTGCTTTGCCTTGTCTTGCGCTGTGTGTGCCTTCGGGTCTTCTACCCTGCTTTGCCTTGTCTTGCGCTGTGTGTGCCTTCGGGCCTTCTTCCCTGCTTTGCCTTAACTTGTGCGGTGTATGCTCTTCAGGGCCTTCCACCCTGCCCTGCCTTGCCTTGCTTACTGCGCGTGCGGTCCTCGGGCCCTCTGCCCCGCCGTGTGAGTGAGGCCTTCGGGCCCTCTGCTCTGCCGTGTGTGTGTGTATGAGGCCTTCGGGCCCTCTACCCTGTGTGGCCTACGGGCCCTCTGCTCTGCCGTGTGTGTGTGTGTGGCCTTCTGGCCCTCTGCCCGTGTGTGGCCTACGGGCTCTCTCCCTTGCTGTGCGTCTGTGGGTGGCCTACGGGCCCTCTGCCCTACTGTGTGTGTGTGGCCTACGGGCCCTCTGCCCTGCCGTGTGTGTGGCCTTCGGGCTCTCTGCCCTGCCATACGTGTGTGTGTGTGGCCTTCGGGCTCTTTGCCTTACTACTAGGTACCCTGACCCAGCCGGGACTCTGACACTGTTATCTGCCGCCTGCCCTGACCCAGCCTGGACTCTGACACTGCTACTTGCCGCCTGCCCTGACCCAGCCTGGACCCAGACACTGTTTCCAGCCATCCCTGTCTCTCTCCACCTGGAGCCACCCTTCTGGGTGGTGTTCACAACTCCAGAACACAGCCCGAGCGTAACAGGTACTTAGCCATACCTTTTGGCCGGGCTTGAAGATTTGAGCTGCTCTTCTATGTGCATTTGTAAACATTTTAGCACGTTCCGTGGCTTGGGTGATACGTTCTTTCACTCGATTCCATATGTTACGGATACCTTGTGCTGTAAATTGCACTGCTGATGAAGGCACGGAGAGAGGTATCAGCGATGGGAGTCGTGGTTGGCGTCCGAATACCACCGCAAATGGGGATACGTCTGTGGCGGCAGCAAGGTGCGTATTATGAGATAATTCGGCCCAAGGGAGCAAGTCGGCCCAATTATTTTGATTGTTTACGTAAGATCTGAGGAAGGCTTTCAGGGTCCGGTTAGTCCTCTTGGCTTGTCCGTTCACCTGAGGATGGTATGCTGAAGTAAAGCCCAATTGGATATTACATTTTTGGCATAAGGAGCGCCAGTACTTTGCGGAGAATTGTGGGCCTCTATCGGATACAATTTCTTTCAGTAATCCATGGATTTGGAAAATGTGAGTCAGGAACAGTTTAGCGAGTTCAGGGGTCGATGGGAGGCTCCGGAGTGGAATGAAATGTGCCATCTTGGAAAAGCAGTTAATTATGACCCAGATTTATTTATTTATTTATTTATTTAGTGATTTTTATATACCGCGGTACGTAAAAAAATACATCTCCTTGGTTTACATTAAACAATAAATTAGCAACAGGCTTTACAGACAAAAGAAATTAAAGTGTACAGATGACAGTGTTGTTAGAAGATGGTGGAAGATCGGTGATGAAATCTGTAGATATACTAGCCCAAGGTTCAGTGGGTACTGGTAGTGGCTGCAGAAGTCCCGATGGCTGACCAGTGGGTGATTTCTACTGTGTACATATCGGACATGAGTCCACATATTTACGGGAGTCTGATACCATGCTGGGCCACCAGTAGAAACGTCTTAACATCTTTAGCATTCTTGCTCACCCTGAATGGCCAGCCAGTTTTGAATCATGGGCCCAGTGCAGTACGCGTTCACGTAACTGCTGTGGGATGACGGTTTTATCAGCTGGTACAGTTGTCGTACTTCAAGGGACACACAGACTGGGCCAATAATGTGCCTTGGGATGTTTGGGGTATCTTCAGGCTTATGTGAATGAAGAGAGGGTGGCTTGCGGGAAAGACAGCTACTACCTGGAAATAATACCCTTATTCAATAAACATACACATGGTTAATGCAACTCCAACATTGCTCTATGCTTCAATGGCAAGAGGAAATGTGAATAAAGGATTTGCATTCACAAAAAAGTGGGGAGTAGCTTGCTTGTTACAGCAGTTACTACCCCAAACCAAACAAGCCTGATACTTCACTTTCAATGCATATCCATATCCAGTGTAGCTCTCTGCTTCAATGGCAGGGGGGAATGAAGAAAAGATGATTTTATATTCAGACAACAACCAACAAGGACTGAATTACACAGTCTGGGTAAACAAGCATGGATGTAGCTTGTGTGTTACGACGGTTAATACCCTGAATCAATTAAGCCTGATCACTTTCAATACATATCCAGAGTAGCTCTCTGCTTGAATGGCAGGGGGAACAAAGAAAAGTGGATTTATATTCAGATAACAACCAACAAGGACTGAATTGCACAGGCTGGGTAAACAAATATGCATGGGAGTAACTTGATTATTGCGGCGGTTACTATCCCTAACCAATTAAGCTAGATACTTCACTTAGAAGCAGTTCCAGCACTGCTCTCTACATTAATGGTGGAGGTGGGAGGGAAATAGAACCAAAAGGTTACTAAAGGCCAAGAGTAACAGATAAGTATGTGAGATTAAAAAAAAAAGTGTGAAAGCTTGCTGGGCAGACTGGATGGCCATTTGGTCTTCTTCTGCCATCATTTCTATGTTTCTATGTTTCTATGAGAGAGTGTGACAGTGCATTAGCACAAAGGTTTTGGAGGCTGGGCGGTAATGCAATTCAAAGTTGAATCGTTCGAAGAATAATGCCCAGTGGGCTTGTCTCGGGTTTAATATCTGTGCTTCCTTGAGGTGCTCCAGGATCTTGTGATCTGTGAATATAGTAGATTGGTGTTGAGCGCCCTCCAGCCAGGGGCGCCACACTTGGAATGCGAGTTTAACAGCGAGTAGTTCTCAATCACCAATAGTGTAGTTCTGCTCCGCAGGTGAAAATTTATGAGAATAAAAGGAGCATGGTACCAGTGTACCCTTGGAGGAGTACTGACTTAGTACTGCACTGGCTCCGATAGTGGACGCATCTACTTCGACAACAAATGGACGACTGGGATCAGGATGTCGTAAACAGGGTCCAGAGCAGAATACTTCTTTCAGCGTGTGGAATGCTGATTGCACTTGAGGGCTCCAAACCCGGAGATTTGTTCCCTTCTTGGTCATTGTGGTGAGTGGAGCGGCTAATGTTGAGTAGTTGGCTATAAAGCTTCTATAATAATTCATGAATCCAAGAAATCTTTGTAAGGCCCGGAGACTGACTGGCTGGGGCCAGTCACAAATTCCCTGGAGCTTTTCGGGATCCATAGTAAATCCTTGATTAGAAATAATGTATCCTAAGAATGGTAGACGATTCTGCTCAAAGATACACTTCTCAAGCTTTGCGTAAAGGTGGTTTTCTCGGAGGTGTTGGAGGACGGTTCTGACATGGGAGCGATGGGACTCCAAATCTCTTGAAAATATCAGGATGTCATCTAAGTACACCACCACAAAAGTGTAAAGGAGATCTCTAAGGATTTCATTCATCAGGCGTTGGAACACTGAAGGCCAAAAGGCATCACTATGTACTTGTAGTGGCCATCCCTGGTGTTAAACGCGGTTTTCCATATGTCCTTAGGCTGGATGCATATGAGGTTGTATGCTCCGTGAAGATCAAGCTTTGTGAAGATCTGAGCTCCTTGAAGATGGTCAAATAATTCACTGATGAGAGGTAGTGTGTAGTGATCTTTACGGCAAACCGGAGAGGGTGGTGGCCTTCAGGATGGTCACTGCTGGAGATAGTTGCTTCAGGCAATTCTTTTGGCACTGTGGGCCCCACTGAACTACCTGGAGGGATTGCCAGTCAAATTGGGGTCCATGAGTCTGGAGCCAGGGGAGGCCCAGTATCACTGGATGTGTTGAATGCTTTAGGACATATAGGGATGTCTCTTTTTCGTGTAGGGTTCCCACGGTGAGACAGAAGGCCACCATGTGGTGCATGATACGTCCAGGGAGATGTTCACCTTGAATGGAAGCTATGCGAAGAGGAACTTCTAGAAGTTGTACTGGAATATTCAGAAGGTTCACTATGTCCATCCATTATGAAGCTGGCACTGGCTCTTTTATCGATGAGGGAAGTGGTAGCAAAGGATCGAGACTCCATGGACAGTGTAACAGGTAGTAGATGTTGGGGGCCGGTGACAGTAGCACCCAAACTTGGGACCCCCGCTGGGCTTAGGCCTTGATGTTTTCTTGACGGACCGGATTGCCTCAGATGTCCAGAGGCACCGCAGTACAGGCTTAGGCCCTGCTTCTTGTGCCAAAGACGCTGTTCAGGGGACAACCGCCCATGATTGATTTGCATTGGCTTTTCATTGGAAGAAGGTGGTGCCAGTAGAGCCTTCAGCTGAGGGCTAAGAGCACGTGCTGGGTGTTGAGCAGGAGGCCGGGGTGCCTTCACGTCATGGTGCAGTTGTCTGAGGTGATGATAAATTTTCCCAGCGAGGGAAATCAGGTCCTCTAGAGATATGGGAATCTCACGGACAGCAAGTTCGTCTTTGAGAGCAGATGATAGCCCCTCGAGGTAGAGTGCCCGAAGGCAATCCTTTTGCCATCCCAGCTCCGTTGCCAAAGTTCGGAACTCCACTGTGAACTCCGAAAGGGATCTGAAGCCTTGACAAAGGTGGAGTAGTTGATGGCCAGCAACGGCCTGATGACCAGGATCTTCAAAGGTTCGTTTAAAGGCGATGATGAACTGGGACAGTTGTGTGAGGATAGGGTCAGAATGCTCCCAAAGTGGAGAAGCCCATGCCAGGGCCTTCCCCTCAAGGCGAGAGAGAATGAAGGTTAACTTTGTAGACTCCTTCAGGAACAAGGAGGGTTGGAGAGCAAATTGCATGAAGCACTGATTGATGAAGCCTTGGCAGAGGCGTGGATCCCCATTGAAGCGAGGAGGTACTGGCAGTGCCAGTGATGCTCTTGGTAGCAGGGTAGATGTTAGGTCCACTGGATTGGCCATTGCTGCGTCCTGCATTTGAGAGCGGAATTCCTCTACAGAGGAGGCTAGAGTCTCTATGGCTCTTCAGTGTTCTTGAATAGTCACGGCCAGACCCGGGATGGTCCATATGGCAGGAGACTTCGCCGAGTCCATGGCCTTGGCAACCTGTTGCACTGTGAGGTGGACCCTTGGCCTAGTGCAGGATTGGTAGACTCCCTGATCAGACCCAGAGAGCACCTGCCACCAGGAGGCGGAGCATAAGACGAGACAGAGGCTAGCTGGAGCTTCGCCAGTAGCAACCCTAGGTACCCCCGGGTTGAGCTCCTGAGTACCCAGGCCACCTGGTCTTAGGTGGGTCTCGCAGGATCTCCTTGATAGGGTGTGCCCACCACAATCGGTGTGTGGTTGACACTTAGGCCAGAAGTTCTGAGTGCCTGAGAAGGCCAGAAGAGTGTCTCTGAATGTATAGCAAGGATCAAGGCCAGGTTCAAGGAAGTATGGTCAGCCAATGCAAGGGTCAGTGCCAATAATCAGTCCGTGGATAGTCAGCCAAAGCAGAGGCCAGTTCCAGTTCCAGGAGGCAGTCAGACGTGGTCAAGTTCAGGCAGAGGTAAGTTCCAGGCAGCTTGCAGATGTGGTCCTGGAAGCGAAGGTCAGAGGCAGGCAGCAGTTAGACGTGGTCGAAGAAGCAGGCAGAAGGTCAGAGGCAGGCAGCGGTCAAATGTAGTCAAGGAAAGCCGAGGTCAGTACCAAGAAGACAGTCCGAAGGTACTACCTGGGGAGATGAGGAGACAAGGGACGCTGGAACAGAAGGACGCTGGAACAGAAGGATGCTGGAACAAGAATGGAATAAGACTGGAACACAGACTGGAAGGCGGAGGCAAACTAGAAACACTCACGGTGTCGACCCGATTGCCAAGGTAGGAAACAGGGAAATGAGCCCTGCCTTATATACTGCAAGCTACTGACATCATTGGAGAGCGTCGGACCCGGTTTTCCCGCACTTGGGTCGTTAAATGGGATGATGTAGGCCGCGCGCGCGCCTAGGGGCGGGGTCGAGGAGCAGGAAGACGTGGAGCCCCGGCAGGAGCTCCGCTGTGAGGCCTGGTCGGGCAAAGGCGAGCGGGGAAGCCGGGGACGCCGTGAACTGGCAGAGGTCATAGAGGAGGTGAGCCCGGTGCTGGTGGACAGAATAGCGAGGTGAGTGGGCCAGCCGCACTGCAGAAGCGGCCGGGGAGCGCAACACATAGACTCCCTTTTTAAAGTTATATCTTACCACAGTAGTTATATTTAGTTTCTTCCCTCCAATGTTTATATCAAATCCGATTACATTTTTTTTATTTTTTATTTATGCAGTTTCAATTAATATTCAAGAATTAGCTTGGTACCGAAAAAAAGAAGGTAAATATATGTCTATAATAAGCAAAACAAAATTCACTAAAGTAATAGAATATCACCATCTATATCCACAATAACGAGATCCAATTACACAATTCTAGGTAATTTTCAACAAGTTAATAATAGTACTTCATTAATGGGGGTAACTTTACACATGAAAATCTAACACCATCTACTTAGGGAGTCATACAGAAGCAGCAGTCACAAATTCAGTTTGTTGAACAACTTTATCACTTAGAAAAATAGTTAATTGAGAAGGCAAGAAAAACATATATGATACATCTTTATATTTAACATAACACATGAAAAGTTTAGCAAAAAATAAGCCCCAATTTGTAACACGCTACGTCTAAGTAATATAAACTGTTTCCTCTTCTTCTGGGTCTGCCTCAACAAATCAGGGAAAACCCTGACTTTAAGATGTAGAAAGGTCTCAATATGATGTCCAAAAAACAGTCTAAGTACCCAGTCTCTGTATGGTTCCTGAACAAAAGTCACTATCATGGTTGCAGGTTCAGTCTGGTCACTATTTGAAGTCTCCAGAATATTAGATGTATCCAACATCTAGTGGCTTTATATTTTGAGAACTTAGACCTGGATTTTCTAAGTTCGCAGAACTTAGAAAATCCGGTGGTAACGGGGGGCGAAGCGGGGAGCGGGTCTGCGAAAGCAGGCAGTGATCGCACCTCCGCGGAGCCATTGCTGCCAGCTTTCGCACCCAATAGCGCCACCGTGAAAGGTGGCGCTATTGGGCGCCACCTTTCACGGTGGCACCCAATAGCGCCACCGTGAAGGTAGGCTACTGGCAGCGATAACGTGGCCTACCTTATTGCCACCAGCAAAGTAGTCGCGGAGTCCGCCCCGACTCCTCCCCTTCCGGAGCGGATCTACCCCAATTTAGATATTGCATACGAAAAGTCCCTTTTCGTGTGCGATATAGTTGGAAAATGACCCCCTTAGTTCATTTCCTTTTTTAAAAGAGGGCAAATAATACCTTTGACACTGGAGGAACCATCTGATCTGGAACCTTCAGCAGCTCAATCAAGTATCTTATAAACATATCCTTTGGGGGAATATGAGATACTTTAGGAAAATTAACAAAGCACAAGTTTTTCCCACGTATTGAGTTCTCTAATTCTCAAGTTTATTTAGTAACAGTTGATTTTCTTTTATCAGAGATTCCTGAACAAGTTTAATAGATCCTTGTTTAATTTCCTCAGTGTGTTGAGAAATAGTGTTTTTAGAAATCTCCAATGCTTGTATCCTATTTTCATTATCATTAAATTTAAACACCAAAGAGTTTAACTGTACTTTAATTGAAGTATCTAGGCTTTCGATAACCTCTCAAATTGACTCCAGAATTATCTGAGTAAGTCTTACCAAAGAAAACTGCTTAGAAGTAGAGATGGTGATGAAGAGACTAGAAGAATTCCTGCCTCTGTCTTCTGCCTTCTTAAGGCTGGAGAGCCAGTAAACACTCTAGAAAGATCGCAACAGGCATCTGCTGCCTCACCCTCAGAAGTGCACTCCCTACCTGGAGCTTGAGGCTGTCGGCATCATCAGCTGGCGCCTTTTCCATTCATGCATCTGGATTTTGGGTAGGAGCAGGATTTGTTGGCACAGTTCTCTCGATCGGGGACAAGGAGTTGCATGAGCCCAGGGGAGAGACATGTGCAACTTTCTCACTCTCCACCCCCACTGGTTCTGCTCCCTATCCAACACCCCCGTGTACAACATGAACATCCATTGGGCCGAAGACAGAATGCTTCATTAAGACTGCAAGGTGTCTTATCCTTCACCCTTCTTTTGTGGCCAGTATGAGCCATTATTAAAAGGAAATGCAAATCTCAATAGCCGACAGAGCTTCATGCTGCATGCTATCAAATTTGATTGCATTATGATTACTATTGTTAGGTGGCCCCAGCACAGTAACCCCTTGCACCAGGTCATGTGTTCCACTGATGAGAAAATCTAAAGTAGCTCTCCCTCTTGTCAGTTCTAGGACAGCTTCTCCATGAAATAGTCATTTATGGCATAAAAATACTTAACCTCTAGCATGTCCCAATGAGAGTGAGCCAGTCTATGCTGGAGTAATTGAAATCTTGGATCATTATTTTGCTACATTAAATTGCTTTTCCAATTTCTGCTAGAATTTCACAGTCTGTTTCTTTATTGTGACCAGGTGGACAGTAGTATACACCCACTAGTACACTGTTATCTGTCACATGGGATTTCTTTGCGTAAGAATTCCACAGTGAATTTCTTTTCCTGCAGGACTATGCCATCCTTTACATATAGTGCCACCCTCAACCAATTTGATCTGTCCTATCATATTAATATAATTTATACCCTGTATCGCATTGTCTCCTTGGCTATTCTCCTTCCACCATGTCTCTGAGATGCCTATTATGTTTATCATAGAATGCCCTACATTATGACTCTCTAATCTTCAGACTTCTAGCTTTCACATACAGACATTTTGAAGTATGTTTGGTTATTTGTATTTGTATTTGTATTCATAACCTGCTTAGTAGTATAGTAGAGTTAGTCACATCTGTGTATTTTTAACTACAATCTCTCTGCAGGGATATTCTAACTTCTCTGTTTTTCCAGTATCCTTGGAAAATACCTCCCTCTGAACCATGCGCTTCTGAGTGACTATTGGCTTTTCCTCCATGGTCTAATTTAAAACCTGCTCTGTCTTCTTTTTAAATGTTAGCACCAGTAGCCAGATTCCACCTTAAATGCGCACATTTGGCTTTTCATACGGACCCACATAAATTTACCTGGGATAATTACCAGCACGAATTAACAGGTGTATATATGTGTGGGCATTTTCCCTGTGATAATTTTCTAATCAAAAGTAAGTGCATGTTTTCTCTTTGAAAATTAAAGATCATGGGTAAAAGATACCTGTGGATTTTACACTAATGCAAAACGTTACAAAACAAACCCCGCCTGGTGTATTTGTGCATGGCAGCATTTCCTTGAGAGAGATATAGATCTACTTTTGTTTTGTCAGTGTGACTCCATTGCTTGGTTATTCTGCCTCCAGACTTTGCAAATATGAACCTTTGCTCTGTTTGAGCTTCCATTCCTTAGACGTTCTATGTTCCTGTTCCCTGCCGTGGATCTGGGTAGTGCCTGGTCCTCATTTGTATAAACTCATCTCACTAGTAATGACATAACTGTTTATATGACGGACGTATCAGGCAACAGCTATGATGGATTTTTTTCCCTTCTTTTCTAGTACTTTTTATTTGAATGCGTTAGGAAGATGGTGACTTAATAATCATAACCATGCCAGAGGACAATGTACAGTACTTTATGTGAGAAATGCAGTCCTGTAATAACTTTAAAAATGTAGTTATTCAAATGTAAAGTGAATTCGCAGTAGTGGGAGAAAAAAACCCAGTCTTTTTAAGGCAGGCAAAAGCAAAACATGAAATGAACAGGGAATGAAATGAACATGGTAATCTTTAAGAACTTAATATGGTGGGGACATTTTTTCCCAAGAATAGATGTAGAAGAAGTACTGTCTTCTATGCTAAATGCCTTCATTTTGGAAGAGGCTTTCAACGGTGGAGACACAAAGAAAGGGAAATTTGGTGATTTGGAAGTCACATCTATTATCTCAACCCTAACACTTTTGTAAATGTTTTTTCAGTTGTTACTTATGATTTTATGTGTGTTGTGGTAGAAGATAATTTGCCTTTATTTGGAGAAATTTAAGTTGCTAATTTATATCTGTATTTATTTATTTATTTAAAATTATTTGTAAACCGTCTAGCAATAAAATATTGATCAAAAGAGTAAACAAACAAAAATAAAAGCAAGAAGAAAGATACAATCATGAAACTATATTAAAATTATAAAAAGCAAATATTTTAAAATAATAAAAATTATCTAACTTTAACAACAAGAAATAAGAAAAGAAAGACAATTCAAATTGGATGTGTATAATATAGTTAGGAAAGATTTGTATCTGGGTGACAAATGCTTTTGTACAGAGATAGGTTTTTAGTGATTTCTTAAATTCTTTTGGATTTGAGATTTGACAAATGGGAGTAGGTAATGAGTTCCATAGTTTCGGGCCAGCTAATGAGAATGCTTTTTTTCTGGTGATGTTTAGATGTGATAAGCGATGGAATGTCTAGTAAGTTTTTGTTCAAAGATCTTAAGTGTCTAGATGGTTTGTAGATTTGAAGGATAGTGGAAAGCCAGATTGAGGATGGATTATGTAGTAAGGAGTATACAATGGACAGAATTTTATATAGTATTCTAAATTTAATAGGCAGCCAATACAGAGTAAGTAATGTGGGGGAGATGTGATTTTTGATAGATGAACCAGTTGGGATATGGGCAGCTGAATTTTGAATCACTTGTAAAGGTTTGATTGCCGAGTTGGGAAGTCCCAGGTAAAGGCCATTACAATAGTCTAGTCCTGAAAAAATTAAGGATTGAAGGACAGAACAGAAATCCAGATAGACTAGAAGTAGACAAAAGCATTTTAAGAGATGTAATTTGTAAAAAGAATTTTTAACAGAGAAATGTGCTGAGATAGTGACAAGTCAGAGTTGACTAAAACTCCTAGATTATGGACTTTAGTGAGTATTGGTATGGAAATACCATTTAATAGAAAGTGTGAAGGAGGACCATTGGAGGGGTTAGTCATTGAGCTAATTTCAGAATTTCAGTTTTGTTGGGGTTTAGTTTTAAGCGGCTGTGGGATAACCACCGATCGATGGTATTTATATATAAGGTTACAGTGGATAGGGTTTCTGTCCATGAGGTTTTATAGGGTTTATCATCTGCATATATCTTAAATTGGACATCCAAGGCTGAGAGTATGTGACATAATGGAATTAGATAAATATTAAAGAGAATAGGCAATAGTGAAGATCCTTGAGGGACACCAGAATGGTTAATGTATGGAGCAGAGGACTGTGAACTAATATTGACCTGATAGGTTTGGTTCAACAAGTAGCTTTTAAACCAGTCGAGTACTTTTGAATTTAGTCCTATAGATTGAAGACTAGATATGAGTATTTGGTGATCTAAAGTGTCAAAAGTGGCCAAAATAGTGGTCAAAAGTGGCCATTAAATATTAAATTTCTATTCTAATATTCTATTCTATTCTAATATTCTAATATTCTAATATTCTAATATTCTAATATTCTATTCTATTCTAATATTAAATTTCTAACTCTTCAAAAAATCGCTGCAATGAATTAGCCCAATTTTTTAAAAATAAAGTCTCCGCCATCACAACTCAATTCTCTAATAATAACTTAAAGATTTGCCTACCGACTTTTAGCGCTTCAGTCTCCCTCTCCTCGTTCGACTCTTCCTCCTCCCTCGAAGTAGAAAACATCCTTAAAAGGATGAAACCCTCATCGCATCCTTCTGAAACTATTCCTTCGAAACTCCTGCTTTCAATACCCAAAGTAATTGCCAAACCTCTATCAAATATCCTGAACTGCTCACTAGAACATGGCTCAGTCCCAAATTTCCTAAAACAAGCAGTAGTGAAACCACTACTCAAAAAAACCCAATCTCGACCCCGCTACCTTGTCTAACTACAGACCTGTTTCTAACCTCCCCTTCCTAGCTAAAATCCTCGAGAAACTAGTCAACTCTCGTCTTTCTGATCACCTTGAACTAAACAATATCCTCCCTCCCACACTACATGGTTTCAGGAAACATCTCAGTACTGAAACCTTACTGCTCTCCCTTCATGATACTCTCACCAGAGGGACTGACTCAGGTTCCTCTTATCTGGTTGCCATGCTTGACATCTCGGCTGCGTTCGACACAGTCAACCACGATGTCCTCCTCAACATCCTCAGGAGTATTGGGATCTCCGGCAATGCCCTCTCCTGGATACAATCATATCTCCAAAATCGCTTCTTCACTGTCTTTGTGGATAATAAAGAATCTGACCCCATTAGTCTGCCTCAGGGTGTTCCCCAAGGCTCCTCCCTCTCTTCTACCCTCTTCAATATATACATGCTTCCTCTCACCACCCTGCTCACCAACCTGCACATCAAGCATTTCATTTATGCTGATGATGTGCAAATCATTTTCCCATTTTCCGACTCCCTCCAAACTGCCCTACATAACTGGGAATCCTGCCTTTCTTCCATCACCCAACTTCTTAATGACATGCATCTAGCTTTAAATCCCAAAAAAACTGAACTTTTAATCATATCTAACAAGCAACCTCTTCCAGACATTCCACCTACACACTCATCCTCCTCTTTCCCCACACAGGTTCGCAATTTAGGTGTACTTATAGATAATCACCTGACTTTTAAATCATTCATTAACTCTATCATTAAGGAATGTTATTATAAGCTTCAAACAATAAAAAAACTCAGACCTCTTCTCCATTTCATGGATTTCCGTACTGTACTTCAGTCTATTATTCTATCCAAAATAGACTATTGTAACGCACTTCTCCTTGGCATCCCCGCTTCACACACCAAGCCTTTACAACTTTTACAAAATGCTGCCGCTCGTATTCTATCAAACTCCAAAAAGAAGGACCATATCACCCCCATACTCATCTCTCTACACTGGCTCCCTATACACTCCCGAATTCTTTATAAGGCACTCTCCATCATCCACAAAAGTCTGCTACACTCCAATCTCAATTGGATCAACCCTCCACTCACCCCTCGCACCTCCAACAGACCCACCCGCACAGCTCTCCTAGGAACCCTACGTTCCCAACCTATTAATGCTTTCAAACTCTCCTCCACCATAAGCAGAGCCTTCTCTCTAGCTGGTCCCACTATCTGGAACTCCTTACCTCATGACATCCGCATGGAGTCATATACACCCACTTTCAAAAATAAACTAAAGACCTGGCTCTTCCAGCAAGCCTACCCTACGTCACCCCCCATCACATAAACTACTTCCGAAATGGATAACCCCAATCCACACTTGTGAACTCGGCCTGAATATTGGATTACGAAATGCCTCTGATTTTGGTACCTTGAAATGTTATAATATTTATGTTTATATTTATTTATATATATATATATATATATACATATATATAGGTTATATTATGTAAATCAATACCCCCCTCCAATGTATTTCTTCCTTGGTTTTTGTTAAGGGCTATGCCCTAAAGTTAACTGTATTTATCTGTTCCTTGTAAGGGCTTCGCCCATAAAGTTCATGTTTTACTGTGAACCGATGCGATGTGCAAACGGACATCGGTATATAAGAGACATTAAATAAATAAAATAAATAAAATGTCTAGAAATACCAGTATGAAGTCTGTGTTTGAGTCGAAGCCACGTAAATAGGTATCAAAAGATGAGAAAAGTAATGTCTCAGTAGAGTGACCTTTGCGAAAACCGTGTTGACAGGGATGTAGAATTTCATGTTCTGAGAGATATTCATTTAACTGGTATAGAACAGTGGATTCGATGAGTTTTAATAGGGAGACAAGGGAGGCTATAGGTCAGAGATTAGTGAGGTCTGTGAAACCTAGAGATTTGTTTTTTTGTACAGGGAGAATCGATGTTTGTTTTAGGGCATCTGGAAAAATTCCGGACTCTAATGCTTGGTTGATTAGTTTGCAAAGATGATCATTAAATACTTCACCCAGGGCCTTAGATAAGGTACCTGATCAGGGGTTTAAAGGGGAATTTGATTTTTTTTTGTTTATGAAGAATTTGAAGTACTGATGCATTGTTTATAGGTGAAAATGCTGACCAGTTGGTTTCTGGTATTGAACAAGGAAATTTTGGAACCAGAAGGTTAGAAAATTCTTCTGAAATTTTTTGTATTTTTGTTTGAAAATGTTCGGCAATTTGATTGCAGGTAAAATCGTTTATATTTGTGTTTGCAGTCTGTGAGAGTGGTTAGAGATTTTATGATATTAAAGAGTACAGACAGATTACCATTTGCAGAGGAAATTTTTCCTGCATAATAGGATTTCTTAGCAAGGTCAGTTTCTTGTTACTGAACGTTGAACTGAATGTTGTTACTGAATGTTGAACAGTGTTGCTGTTGGATTTGGTTATGTACCAAAGTTTGGTATTTGATTAAATTGACATTATTGGAAACAGCATAAATGAGTTAGTCTGAACTAATTTGATAGGATTGGAATTTGTGTGAGAAGAAGAATTCAAGGGAGAGTGCACATATGAGGAAATGGCCCCAGAAAGCCCCTGTCACAGGACTGGGTAAGGGCTCAAATACCCTCAGCCACCCAAAAAGCACTACACACAAGAAATAATCAAAATGCAAAGGGGCGGAAAAAAGAACCATGGTTAAAAATGGGGGAATGGAAAGAAAGTCGGGGAACTTAAGAGGAGAGATTCTGGTTAGTGCCGTTGGGCTTAAGAGAGAGGTAACGTACATGCTGCCGCTGTTGCCATTTGCTCAAGAGGAGATGTAATCCATTCTAGAATTTAGCCCAAATATACCGCCTCTGCCATGTGACGGTTGTACGTACCTGTGGGCTACTTGAGGTTGAGTCACACCTGCTTCAAAAACTCCTGCTAGAGCAGGCACACATGCCATGCCATCTATTTTAAGTCCTCCACCTAGACATACAAAAAAACAGAAAAATATACAATGTGAGCAGGCAAGAGCCATACCAGCCATGTAGCAGGCCCAATTTCCTTCCTGGAGCTTAGCCATAGACCCCCAATTGCTGTCTAACTTCCCTTCCCTTCCCTGCTGCTATGCATCCTCATTCCTTCCACCATGTTTTCTGGAAGTCAGCTACTGTTTCTGTTCATAGCAGGAGCCCATTACATGCATGCACCACCCTTCCTGTGAACTTAATAATATCATCACATAGTAAAAGATGACCATAACAGACCAACTTGCCCATCCAGTTTGGCCAGTTATCCTGTCCCTACTGATAAGGGTTCCTCTCAGCTTCCAGGTACTACATGTGACCTCCTGCCACAGTCATCCTTATTTAGGACTGCCTTATTGTCTTCCTTCTACATATATACTCCAACACTTAAGTTAAAAGAGCCTATAAGCTGCTTACTTAGTTCCCTTCAGCTAGAGACAGACTGACCATTTATACAATAGGGTAGTGCTGAGGGCCCACAACACTCTCCCCTAGTCTTGGATGGGTGGCTAGGGGCCAATGACCCTTATTGCCCAGGGGGATCAGATCACTGTCAGTCCGCCCCTGCCTCCAAAACCCTTTCTTTCTCATGTCCAAATACAGTTGTTCCAGATTCTACCTTCATGACAGCTCTTACCTATTGAAGTAGGAGGCTCGATGGTTGCAGTGGTAGAGTTGGGCCTGCCAAGTATATGGCATCTTCGAGAGGTGTCTCCGGATACCTTAGTTGGTGGAAAATGTGTCTCTTCTCCCACAGAATCAGTTTGGTGAGCAGGTCCTGGTCCTTCCAGGAAAAGTTGGGCTTGCACACCTGCAGAGCCATTTTGCTGATGATTCTGCACACTCCCAGAAGCTGACGTTGTATGCATGCAAATTATGTGCAGATGCTAAGTGTGTATACTTACTTTGATATGCACATAAATCTCTGGGCATTCCCTTTCTAATGTGTGCATACCTACAGTGAAGGAGCTGTGCGTATTTTATAAACCGTGCAGCTTCAGCTGCGGACACTTCCACGATTAAGCGTACATTTGCTTGCACTTTTGAAAATTACCCTCCAAATGCCCTAGAAGTTATAAGGCAATTGCACACAGGGAGTCTGAAGGTCATGTCTTTTTATACAATGGCATTTTTCACCAGAGGAAGTCTTGTTAACACTACAGTTTCTTTTTCAGCTGCATGAAATATATGAAAAGCACTAAAAAAAATATAATAAAAAATGGGACCCCCCCTCCTTAACAAAAGTCGTATCTTTGGTCATGCTCCGTCAATAATAGGGTCTCTTTCACTACACATAATTAGGGCTCCTATTTTATCTCAGCTGGGTTTAGCAAACATTTAACACCTTAAGTTGCAATAGGAGAAGATCTAATATCTAGTCAGTGGAAGTAATGCATTGCAGGTTCACTCTCCCAGTGCTCTTTTGAAGAAATGGCTAAACTCAACTGTTTATCCATGTAGTATCCATCCATTTTGAACAAACCAAAAATGTGCCTAAGCAAAAAAACCTTTCCTCTGTCATCAGAGCCAAGTTCCATTCAGGCAGTATAAAAACAGAGGTCCGGATACTGTCTAAATCTATCCAACTTCTTTTCCTCTAACCAGCTTTTAAATTAGGCTCAAAGCCCATAGTTATATTTTTCGTTTACGATTTTGAAGGATAATCATGCTTATGTCCATAATTTAAGATTATCTCTCAGCAATAAATAATTCATAGCGTACCCTTCTCCTAAGATTTAGAGGTATGAAACACTTGCAAATCTTGGGGACTGTGAGATAAATACAGAGAAAATTGTTCTTATTAGTCATGACTTTTTTTTTTCTTCTTCTTTTTGCATTGTTGTAGGGCTCAGCCCACTGATTTACAGCAAAAGAAGAAACCTCTAACCCCTCCCCACTCAAATGCTAAACAATAATGGTGGCTTTCTTCAGCATAAATTTCAGGTACAAAATAAGAGAAATCCTTTAAAGAATAAATTCCACAGGATGGCATTTAGGTGAGCATATGTTACAGGTTCAGACTGTGCGTACTGCCCAGGGGCTCATCTCACTGAGGTCTACTGGGGCTACCTGAGGGGCTTATCCCATATAAACACACACAATTACTGGGATTATACCTGGGGGCTTGAACCCAGGAGCTTATCCCCCTACACAAAGAGCCACACACAATTACTGGGATTATACCTGGGGGCTTAAACTCAGAAGCTTATCCCCTATACAAACTTTGATTCAGTACATCACAGTTCCAGGTATTTAGGAAAGTGAGTTTATCTGAGAAATAGGAGGGGAGAACAAAATACAATCAGATTACACAGAAGAAGTAATGGTAGATGAAAACAATTGTTATATAGATATGCAAAGCTTACATGTTTCCAAAAGATCAGCCTGCACCATTATGCCCAGCAAGCTCTCTCTCCTCTCTCTCTCTCCATCTGTCTCTCCTTATACACTACAAATGCTTGTAGAAAACAGTGGCGTTTCTTCCCTCTGATTTCTTATCAAATTTCAGACACAGCTGTGTGCCCTTCATTCTCTCTCAGGCTCTCTCATCGTAGAGCTAGAGGAATAACTAAGAACACATTTCAGAGTGCAAGACAGTAAATAGGAGTTCACTCAGAGGTTGGCCTGTGGCCTTCAAACTATGAGTCTGGGTGAGATCTCTGAATCCATATGGCCTATCCCTTATATACATCCTCAGCAAAAGTAACAAAAAATGACTCCAACAGCACAGAGTATACAAATCCATGCAGTTTGTAAATAGCAGTAGCCGGTTCTAGTACATGGTAGCAGGTACTGAAAAATAAATGACATGCCAGGTACAAAATATAGTTTTGCTATAAACAGCAGTTGTAATATGCACATACGCATACCTTTTATCTGATACTACTATGCCACTATTAATCTCATTGAGGACAATATTCAGCTGCTATCCACCATGGATAGACCTATCCAGCTAACTTGGCCAAAATATTCAGAGGCAAGTCACCAGCAGGTGTACCGGACATATGATGGCTTCTTAATAGATCCACTTGTAATTTCCCAGAATGGAATTTACCTTTTGCTAGCCTCAGTTGAATTTAGCAGCCTGGGCCAGATATGTTCATGAAATTGATAACTATGTTGCTGATGATCTTGTGCTCAGCTTACCAGGTTTCATGAACTGGTTCCAGATTAGGACCTGTAAGGCTCCCCAGTCCTCAACTCCCGTTGGAAACTTGGGACTGGAAGCATTGAGTCTGTTGTGTGCATCTGTAGCACTGTCAACATGGGGAGCTTACCTAAGTGGCAGTAATAAACTGATAGTCTTCTCTTTGAGAGGGGATGGGTGGGTGGTCTAGTGCAGGATGTTTTCTTGGCAGTGTATATTTATTTATTTATTTATTTATTTATTTATTTAACATTTTTATATACCGGGATTCATACAAGATATTGCATATCGTCTCGGTTTACATTGAAACTGAACATAAGCATGAGAGCATGCTAATTACATGGAACATAAAATGCTAATAGAACGCTGATAACATAGAAAGCTAAATGCTAATTGCTAATTACATAGAACACTGATAACATAGAATGCTGAATGCTAATTACATGTAATGCTAAATGCTAATTGCTAATTACATGTAATGCTAGTTGCAAGGAACTGTGATAACAAGCATGAGAATGTTAATGTTACTATTAAATACATAATATAGGTATGAAGATAGGGTCCAAGTAAAGTTAATGTTACTATTAAATACATAATATAGGTATGAAGATAGGGTCCAAGTAAAGCAATACTTGGAACATACTGGAGAGGGAGGAAAGCAAAATTATCTTAATAGGGAAGAAAGCAACTTTATCATTAATAGGCGCCTGTGTTTTAATATAAGAATGGAATGAGAGTTTTTATTTAGGCTTAGGGCCGGGTGGTGGCGTGGAGGTAAATAGTTATCATGAGTGGAATGCTTGTTCGAATAGCAAAGTTTTTAGTCTTTTTTTGAAGTTGATTGGGCATGATTCTGCCCGAAGTGCTGGTGGAAGTGAGTTCCATTGTGATGGACCTGCTACGGACATGGCACGTTTATTATATATGTGAGAAGGACTGGTCTGTCAAAATTGTGAGTCTCTTCTCACATTTCAGGGTTTTCATTCCTTTCCTGTGTGTGTACGAGTGGGGTATCCCAGCTAGTAGATTTTTAGTGTGGTGTTTGTTAGCTGGTGGACTAGGATGAGGAGGGTGGTTTTGGATTGGTGTTGCCCTATTTCTCATGATGTATTGTCAGCTTTCTGGTGTGCGTTGGCTGAAGTATGTGTCTCCGAGTTCGTCTTATTTGTTTCAAACAGCTTTCGTCATGGCATTTTTTGAGGCTTTCTAGATCAGTGAGCTGGTCCCTTCCTCTAGATAAGCACTGATTGGAGCAGTGATAGACAGGAGCAAATCAATGATAGAGAGAAGTAACTTGGTGGCAGGATGGCACCTTATGTATGCGATGGCATACAGTCCAACAGACTAAGGGCCGGATTTTCAAGGTTTACGCGCATGGCTGGACCTTATGCACCCCGGGCCAATTTTCAAAGGGCCTGGCCACACGTGTAAACCCACGGAACGCGTATAAGTGCCGGGGCTAGAAAAGGGGCGGTCTGGGGCAGTATGGGGGTGGGGCAGGGTGGGCCTAGAAGCGCCCGGCACAGCGGCCATTTGCCACTGTGCTGGGGGATCGCGTGCTGTCAGGGAGTCGGCGTGTGCAACTTGCTCCTGCTCAGAAGCAGGAGCAAAAGATAAAATAAGAAATTTGGGGGTATTTAGGATAGGGACAGGGGGAGAGCAGGATAAGAGAAAGGGAAAGGAGATTAGGCTAGGGGATTGGAAAGTTCCCTCCCAGTCCGCTCCTTAATTGGAGCGGACTGGGAGGGAACTAGGAAAGGCCCTGATGTGTTGCCACGCGTACTTGCATTAGTCTACCCTCCCTTGCACGCGTTGACCTGAAATTTTATAACATGCGTGCGCCAGTGCGTGCATGTTATAAAATCGCACATCCATATGTGCATTCCGGGTAGCGCGATCACATGGACGTGCGCGCGTAACGTTTGAAAATCTACCCCTAAATACACAACTGAATCTTTATCGGTAGAAATCTCTTTTGTGGGGGGGGGGAGGAAAGAGTATAGCGATAGGAGTATTCCATGTGACCAAAATGATGAGAAGGGCATTGAAATGGTAAGTGAAATTAGGGAAGCTTCCCAAATTGGTACTGCAGTAATAATTGGAGATTTCAATTACCCCAATATTGACAGGATAAATGTAACATCAGGACATGCTAGAGAGATAAAGTTCCTGGATGGATTAAATGACACTTTTATGGATCAATTGGTTCTGGGACTGACAAGAGAGGGAGCAATTTTAGATTTAATTCTCAGTGGATTACAGGATTTGGTGAGAGAGGTAACGGTGGTGGGGCCACTTGCCAATAGTGATCATAACATGAGCAAATCTGAATTAATGACTGGAAGAGGGACAATAAGTAAACCCACAGCTCTAACTCTAAACTTTCAAAAGGAAAACTGATAAAATGAGAAAAATTGTAAAAAAAAAACAACCCTAAAAAGTGCAGCTATAAATGTTAAGAGTATGCAACAGGTGTGGTCATTGTTAAAAAAATATCATCTTAGAAGCACAGTCCAGATGTATTCCATGCATTAAGAAAGGTGGAAGAAGGCCAAACAGTTGCTGGTATGGTTAAAAAGTCAGCTGAAAGAGGCTATTTTAGCCAAAAGATCTTCATTCAAAAAGTGAAAGAAGGATCCATCAGAAGAAAATAAGATAAAGCATAAGCATTGGCAAGTTAAATGTAAGACCTAAGAGAGAATTTGAAAAGAACTCATAATAAAAGCTTTTAAATATATATCCAAAGCAGAAAGCCTGCGGGGGATTCGGTTAGACCATTAGATGATCGAGGGGTTAAAGGGGCACTTAGGGAAGATAAGTCTGTCGCGGAAAGACTAAACAAATTCTTTGCTTCAGTGTTTACTAAGAAGGATGTTAAGAAGATTCCCATTTTGGAGATGGTTTTTAAGGGTGATTCAGATGAACTGACCCAAATCACAGTGAACCTGGAAGATGTAGGAGGCCAGACTGACAAAAAAAGAGTAGTAAATCACCTGGACCAGATGGTATATACCCGAGCGTTCTGAAAGAACTCAAAAATGAAATTTCAAACCTATTACAATTAATTTGTACCCTATCCTTAAAATCATCTGTTGTACCTGAAGACTGGAAGGTGCCAATATATCCCGATATTTAAAAAGGGCTCCAGAGGTGATCCAGGAAACTATAGACCAGTGAGCCTGACTTCAGTGCTGGGAAAAATCGTGGAAACTGTTATAAAGAATAAAATCAAAGAACATTTAGATAGACATGATTTAATGGGACACAGCCATTATACCATACAGGTCTCCCCTATAATGATTAGTTTTTGGGGCTGGCATTTGCCGTGCCATACAAGTTAACCCCATATTTAGTTTCCCAAACCATTAAAGTCAGGGCTCGTTGGTTGCTGTCTGAGTCCAATTATCCATTATCTCTTATCTCATGCTGTTGAAACAGAGATCAATGTTGGAGTTACATCACAAGTATAAGGCTTATTGGTTAAGGGTAGTTATAGTCGAATTAGCAAGTTACTCCCATGCTTGTCTGTTTTCCCAGACCGTTAAATTCAATGTCTTTGTTTGTTGCTGTCCAAAACTAATTCCCCTTTTTCTCTCCCCACCTGCTATTAAAACAGAGAGCAATAATGAGTTGCATCAACAGTACGAAGGCCTATTAGTTAAGGGTAGTAACCGCCACACCAGCAAGTTATCCATATGCTTTCTTTTCCTCATTTCCATCCTCTAGGCTTTAGGGATCCACAGTGTTTATCCCATGCCCCTTTGAAATCTTTCACCATTTTCGTTTTCACCACTTCCTCCGGAAGGGCATTCCAGGCATCCACCACTCTTTCTGTGAAGAAATATTTCCTGACGTTGGTTCTGAGTTGTCCTCCCTGGAGTTTCATTTTGTGACCTCTAGTTCTGCTAATTTCTTTCCAATGGAGAAAGTTTGTTGAATGTGCAACATTAAAACCTTTCAGGTATCTGAAGGTCTGTATCATATCTCCCCTATATCCATTTGCAGATGCCATATGCAAGGTGATGTATATAGGGAAAAATAACCCATGCTGAAGTTATACGATGTTAGTTTCCATATTAGGAGTTACCACCCAGGAAATATATTGGATAATACAGTGAAATAGTTGGCTCAGTGTGCTGTGGTGGTCAAAAAAGCAAACAGAATATTAGGAATTATTAGGAAGGGAATGGCAAATAAAACAGTAGATGTCATAATGCCTCAGTATTGCTCCATTATGAGACTGCACCTTCAATATTGTTTGCAATTCTGGTCGCCGTATCTCAAAAAAGATATAATTGCACTGGAGAAAGTACAGAGAAGAATGACTAAAATGATAAAGGACATGGAACTGTTCCCCTATGAGAAAAAGCTAAAGAAGTTAGGGTTATCAGCTTGGAGAAGAGACATCTGAGAAGGGATATGATAGAGGTCCACAAAATCATGAAAGGCTTGAACAGGTAAATGCAAATCAGTTATTTACTGTCAGACAATAGAAGGACTAGGGGGTACTCCATGAAGTTAGCAAGTAGCTCATTTAAAACAAATCGGAGAAAATTCTTTTTCATTCAAGGCATAATTATGCTCTGGAATAGATTGCCAGAGGATGTGGTTACAGCAGTTAGTATAACTGGGTTTAAAAACGGTTTGTATACGTTCCTAGAGGAGAAGTCCATAAACTGCTATTAATCCATATGGAATAGAAGTTTTGGATCTATTTAATGTTTGGGTACTTGCCAGGTATTTGTGGCTTGGATTGACCACTGTTGCACACAGGATGCTGGACTAGATGGACTCTTGGTCTGACCCAGTATGGTATGTTCCAATGTTAGGCACCCCGGCCCTCTGGGAGTCGGGCCAGGTCTCCTCACCTGCGTGGGTAGGAATCCCGCTCCCGCGTCCCTCCACCGCTGCTGCATCCCGGTGCGGTTTGCCGCCAATGCGGCCTGCTCGCGGTGCCCCAATGCCACCAAAGCCGCTACACTTCAACGGCAAGAGGAATTGTGGAAAAAAGGATTTGCATTCACAAAAAAGCAGGGGAGTAGCTTGCTTGTTGCAGTGGTTACTACCCCAAACCTAATAAGCCTGATACTTCACTTTCAATGCATATCCAGCGTAGCTCTCTGCTTCAACAGCAGGGGGAATGAAGAAAAGATGATTTATATTCAGACAACAACCAACAAGGACTGAATTGCACAGGCTGGGTAAATGGGAGTAGCTTGCTTATTGCGGTGGTTACTACCCCTAACCAATTAAGCTTGATACTTCACTTTGATGCAGATCCAGCACTACTTACATTAATGGCGGGGGTGGAAGGTAACTAGAACCAAAATGTTACTAATAAGGGCCAAGAGTAACAGATAAGTATGAGAATAAATAAGTGTGAAAGCTTGCTGGGCAGACTGGATGGGCCGTTTGGTCTTCTTCTGCCATCATTTTTATGTTTCTATGTTTCTATCCCCAGACTCCCTAGGTGCGCACACATGGACTCAATTTAAAGGGCCAATGGCGGGAAAGTTCCTCGCAGCCCGGGATGATGACATGGGCTGGTATAGGTGAAGGTTCTGTTGGGTTCTCCCCCTCAGAGCCGCCTCCCAATGACGAGGTCCACCGAGAACCTTTCCTTGGCTCAAGGGTCCACCTTCCTTACACCTATGTTCAGGGTTGCTCCTGGAGTATGTTTGAGTTTTGGTTTATCAACTTCATTTGATGAACCAAAAAATGATCAGTAGGTTTGTGGATCTTGATTGGTGCTACATACCACTGGGAATTTGGTTATGTGCCTGGTGAGGAATATTCAAGAGTATTTGGTGACCTGTCTATTTGGGGGGTGTTCATTTCTTGGAGCATGACAATGTGTTGCCTTTAACAAAATATCAATTTGTGATGGTTCTCAGGAAGCCTTGGTGGCCAGTCAGCATAGCACACATTTGTTTCACACTGGTGTGGCCAGTAGTGTGGCAGAAGCTGGTCTTCTGTCTTCTGTTACACAGAGGATTAGGCGATAGCAGTCTAGGGTATTCAGTTTCTATGGTAGGCGGCGGGGGGGGGGGGGGGGGGGGGGGTGGTTATGGAAGCCTGAGGAAAATATTAACTTTTATATTTGCTTCCAGCTGTTGCCCCTGATTTCCTCAAACATCAAATGCATAGCTCCTCCAGAAATTTTAACGGTACACCTGGGTGGAAACGACAGGAAAAATGGTCTTGCAGAAGGATGATAGATGTGGCCTGGAAGGACTTTGTATCACTTTTATCTTGACTTCCTTCATACATTTGTGCTGGTCAGATATCTTATCTTGGCTGAAATTGTAGGAGCATGTTAGGTGGGGCCAGTGCCTCAGGAAATACCAGGGGCGGATTGGCCTATCGGGGGATCGGGCATCCCCCGGTGGGCCGGTCGCTCCAGTCACATGGTCTGCCATGTGCGGCCGTGACTGCGTTCTCAAGTGGTCATCCACATTTGCTATACTTGGGGCCCCATATTCAGATGCTGGATAGCCAAAGAAGTAGGACTTATCTGGCTATCTAGCAGCCACTGCATATATGGTTAAGTTCAGCAGCCACTAGATAGCAGACAAGTCACTTATCTGGCTATTTGGCTAGCCGGTTAACTTGGGGGCAGGCAGTGGGTGAATCAGGGTAATGCTACTTAGCCGGATAACATTTCTGGCTAAGAAGTGATATTAAGACTTAGCCATATAGGTTTTCCATCTAAGGTTATATCTGCTCAATAGCAGCTCTAAGCTTAGATGGTTGCATCTTATTGTCATGCTGCTGAATATTTTTGTAACTTAGCCGGATAAGTGTTATCCAGCTAAGTTACTTAGCTATAATAGGCTATGAATATCTTTCTCTTGGTTGTGGGAAACCTACCCAGGTCTTTTCAGGCTTGGCCTGGTTTATCTATCTGACATTGGTTTGAAATTGTTCAATAACTCATTGCAAGAGGCCTGGAGGTGAGCAGAAGGTCAAGGTCTGCATCTTTGGGGGGTAGCATGTACAGTCAGATTTGTGACTGTACGTAACTGTGGTGGGGTATCTGAGATTTGCACCCATAGTGGGCTCCTTGCTGGCTGTGGCGGGTGCCTGGCATCGGCATGACCTACATATCACGTGACCTGGGGCTAGTTTAGCTTGCTGGAATTTGGTGGTTAAGCTATCAGAGCTGGTGCTTGGGAAAGGGTGATGTTGTTAACCAATGCAGCTCATCTTACATTTGCTTAGGTACTGGATTATAATAAAGCTGTAGCCTTTGACATCCATTATGGTGTTGTATTTGTGACTAGGAGTGCTAGCCCCCAAAAAATTTCATTATGATTTTTTTTTCCGTTTCAGGGGTGGGCCATTTCGGGTCCCTTCCTGGATCTTTTTTTTTTGTTGTTGTTGTAAAATATCCAAAAAAAACTCTGAACCCACCCCAACCCTTTTAACATGACATTACCTCCCCCAAACATAGCTGAGCATCCTAACCCATTCTAGCTCACCCTCCCGACTGCCCCAGGACTCACCCTTTGCCCTTATCTTGTGACAGGGGCTGCTGGTACCATTGGGCAGTCCCCTACACGAGACAAGGGGAAAGGGCAGTTGGCGCCATTTTGAGTAATGGCAGTTGCTGTTGTTGGAAGGCTGGGCTAGGTTGTTCAGATGTATGTGTGTGTGGGTTTAATATTAAGGGAAGGGTTGGGGTGGGTTCAGGGTTGTTTTGGTTTTTTTTTTAAAGCTGCTTTTATTCCAAAATGAAACAAAATAGGTTATATCATTGGTATTTCAATTTTGTTTCAAATAAATGCCCACCTCTGTTTGTGACTAGATTATCAGTGTGAGAGGATGGGTGTGGTTTTTTAATGAACAAAAAAAAAGACAACTAATGAAATGAAACAACTAATGAAATGAAAGATAACAAAAATAAAACTATTAAAATGTCTATATACAACTCTACAATTCACTAAGCCTGGGAAACTACTGTCAAAGCGAATCATCAAACCTCTTTGAAGAAATTCACAGTAGAATCGAAAACAGCTTCACTTCAGATTTTCACAATTTGCAAAGAAAATGTTATCAGACTGTGGCTCTGCTCCGATTTGTTTCAAAAAATCTAAAGCACGATTTTTAAATCCATTTCAGATTTTTCTTTTTCATTTTTCTCACTTTATACACAAATTGGGCAATAAAAACCCAGTCTGAGGAAGATCTGAAAATTCAGTTAAACTCAGACTCGACTGTAACTCCACCTGGTTTAAACTTGAATTCCATTTGCTTGAATATTTCTGATTATAGCTCCTGAGACGTGTTAAAGGAATCATGATGAAGTCTCTACTCTTAAAGGCTAATGGGTGGTTGTGAAGACCAAAGTTTCTAAAGGACTCCAAAGAATTAAGTATCACTTGTGAATATTTTTGGAACTAAAAGAGAGAGATTTAAAAACAAGAGATGAATTAGTGATTCATAAATTTGATCTGTGATCCAGCTCATCTGGATATCTGACTTGTTTGGTACTTTTTAATCACTCTTGGGGATCAGGGACTGCAGTATTGAGATTAAAAATTCTACCACAGTTCTGAGCAAAGCTCTGTATCCCAGGGAGCTATATTACCACTTTCATCTAAAAGTTCTACTTCTGATTGTAGATTGAAAGCACAAGACACATCATAAATTCCACCCATCAGGATTCTGAACTGAGATTTACAATTCACTTGAGTCGTTTCTACATGCTACTATATATGAATGAATGGAGAAAGTCTTATTTCACTAGAGCCTTGCACTAACCTTGACTATAACCTTGACATTTATCTAATGTTTGGTTACTTGCCAGGTACTTGTGACTTGGATTGGCCGCTGTTGGAGACAGGATACTGGGCTTGATGGACCCTTGGTCTGACCCAGTATGGCATATCTTGTTCTTAGATAACAACAATTCAGAACCTCTAATGTATGGTCAACAATGAATATATTAACTAGAGTCAGATTCCAATATTACTGCCAAATGAGCTAGAATTTGCCATACATGTACATGTAAAAAGGCCTGCTGTCTACTTTATATTGATTATTTAATAACAATCGTTCTCATGGGAAATTTATTGTAATTTAAAGATAAAAGTTATTTGTGGAAATTATCTATTAAGGGAAAAATTGCAGTCACTTCTGTGTGCTTTCTTCCACAAAAAGGTGCATATGGAGTAGAATTTAACTTAAGATGTTTGAGTATTACATAGAATTGTAATGGCAGAAAAAGACCATTTGGCCTACTGTGATGCAGCACAACCCAGCCAGGGGCAAGAAAAGCCTGGGTGTAGTAAGAAAAAGCCAAGCGGTACCAGAGACAAAACAGCAGAGGGCGATACGAAAGGCAGGGAGAACTACAACTCCCAGGTTTCTGGAGCTACCACCTGACCCGTGGGCTGAGCAGGAGCTGGAACAGGTGTCAGAATTGAGAGGTAACGATTCTGACACAGCTGAATCCATGGAATTAGAAGAGGAGGGCATGCCCGGTGGTGGCAGTGGCCAGATAAATCTAGCCCCTCAGAACAGGAGGGGGGGAGGAGATGGAGATAGGCTCTCCGATGCAGCAGTCCGCCAGCTTGGGGATGGACACAGAGGGGCGGATTTTAAGAGCCTTGCTCGCGTAAATCCGCCCGGATTTACGCGAGCAGGGCCCTGCGCGCCGGTGCGCCTATGTTCAATAGGCCTACCGGCGCGCGCAGACCCCGGGACTCGCGTAAGTCCCGGGGTTTTCCGAGGGGGGCGTGTCGGGGGCGTGTCGAGGGGGTGGGCCCGATCCGCGCGGCGTTTTCGGGGCGGGACGTAGCGTTTCGGGGGCGTGGTTACGGCCCGGGGCGGTCCAGGGGCATGGCCGCGCTCTCTGGACCCGCCCCCAGGTTGCTTCCCAGCGCGCTAGCGGCCTGCTGGCGCGCGGGGATTTACGTCTCCCTCCGGGAGGCGTAAATCCCCCGACAAAGGTAAGGGGGGGTTTAGACAGGGCTGGGCGGGTGGGTTAGGTAGGGGAAGGGAGGGGAAGGTGAGGGGAGGGCAAAAGAAAGTTCCCTCCGAGGCCGCTCCGATTTCGGAGCGGCCTCGGAGGGAATGGAGGTAGGCTGTGCGGCTCGGTGCGCGCCGGCTATACAGAATCGATAGCCTTGCGCGCGCCGATCCTGGATTTTAGCGGATACGCGCGGCTACGCGTGTATCTACTAAAATCCCGCGTACTTTTGTTTGCGCCTGGAGCGCCAACAAAAGTACACGAATGCGCCGTGTTTGTAAATCTACCCCAGAGTGAGTAACCTTAATAGGGGATGGTAGAGGAAAGTTTATTTAAAAGAATGTTTGGAGTTTATACTGGAGGACTAGTTTAACACTCGCAGTTTGGCATGGGAAGACCCTAACCGTTGCACAACAAAAGGGGAGAAGGGGAGTGTTGTGTTTTCCCCCGACTGGGAGCAGTAGTGGCTGGCTACAGTGAACACAGTGCTGGAGGACATTGTTTTGGAAGCTGTTTGCTGAGCATGTGAGGATAAAGGAACAGCACTGTGGAACTGCAATATAAACTTTTTTTCTTTCAAACTTTGTTTTGTACTGCTTGGGAGTGACGGGGCTAGGTCTTGTGCTCTCATTGAGAGAAACCTCAAGCCCAGATAGGGGGTGGCGGGGCTGAGCCATGCCTTTGGCAGCCTGGTGGACTGCAGGACAGTGTGGAGAAGGCGGTGTGACACAAATGATAGGCGTCTTGAGACGGGACGAGCAGCAGTGTGGCGGAGCATTGGCGAAGGGCCCTTACACCTACCTAGTCTGCCCATCTACATCAACTAATTCAGCTTTCATGAGCAACATTATGGAAGGATTGTTGAGAAAGGATTGTCTTTTTACCAATGATACTAAGATCTGCAACAGGGTGAACAGCTAGTGGAAAATATGAGGAGGGATCTAGAAAAGCTTGAGAAATGGTCTGGGTAGCCAAAATTTAATGCTAAAAAAAATGTAGAGCTGTGCATTTAGGGTGCAAAACCCCAAGGGAGAAGTATATTATAAGAGGTGAAATTCTTCTAAGCATGATAGAAGATCTTGGGGTGATTATATCTGATGATCTTAAGGCGGTCAAACAGGTGAATAAGGCAGTGGCAAAAGCCAGAAAGATGCTTGGCTGCATAGGAAGAGGAATGGTGAACAGAACAAGGGAGGTGATTTTGCCCTGGAGAGACCTCATTTGGAATACTGTATACAGCTCTGTAGCTTCCTAAGGATATAAACCAGTTCGAGTCATTCCACAGAATGGCTTCTAATATGATCAGTGGTCTTCAATTTAAAGCATAAGGGATAAACTTATTCCCTGTGGGGGTGGTGGAGCCAAGGATTATCTGAATTCAAGAAGGCATGGGATAAACACAGAGGATTTCTGAGGGAGTGATAGGGATTGAAAAGCGGAGTAGTTGATGTGGATGGGCAGACTGGAGGGACATAATCACCTTTATTTGCTGTCATGTTTGCATGGTTCTTCTGCAATTGTTGATTTTTAACTTTCTCTCTTACAGTGTGACATCCTTTTGCTTAAAAAAGAGCAAGCAAGATCATAAGTCTCTTGCTTCACCAAGAAAGAGAAAGACAGGTGACAAGCTATAGCTCTCCTATTTACACCTGCACAGCCACTGAATAACAAAGCATTTTGTTACGCATTCTTGTGTCTCCTGGACTCCTTTAAACCACTAATGTATGTGCATTCTCTCTTGACCTGCTGGAAGGAGATTGGTGCGTGAGTTCCTCATTGGGTTACACTGACTCCCTGCTGAATTTAGGACAACATTCAAAATCTTGATGGGTGTTTTTTAGATGTCTACCCTAAATGTTTGGCAGACTCTATTGTGGAACGAACTGGAGCGTGCGCTAAGATCTTCATAGCTGAGAGTTTCTGGGATGCTCTTGCTTTCATTACCTCAGCTGCCTGTGACTCGCCATTCAGCATTTAGCTGTTAAGTGGCAGCTTTTTGGAAGAACCTTACTCTCTGAAATGCAGAAGGAGAATGAGTACTTGGTTTACTGAAAGAAAGTAAAGCTGTAGGTCTATGAACAGGCTTTTGGAAGTAAGTGAATTAGGGAGCAAATGGGACTGTAGGAGGTTGAGTGATTATGATGGGGGTGATATATGGGTTTGGGATAAGGAGGATGGGAGGGAGGGGGAATCTGCTTTGAGGGATAAGGAAAGGCAGAAATCAAGAAAAAAGCCAAGAAATAAATAACAAATGATGATAATCTTGGAATAAGTTATCCCACTTAGGAAATTAGTTTCCCTTGTGGATAAGTATTTCCAGAAGGACTTGATGCAGGATTAAATGTACGTGAGTGGAGGTTTGGAGTAAACTTCAAGTTCAAGCGTTTAGTTCGCTAAAGCATTATTCCCATAGATACAGAGTGGAAAAAACCTGAAAGGTGAATTTTAAAAAAGAGATGCACGAGTGCACAAAGTAGCAGATGCGAACGCAAATAGTGCTTAATTGTGCCAGTGCTATTTTATAAATCTCGCACATATGAACATACGAGTGCCGGTGCATGAATAACTTTGCTGATGTAAAAAAGGGGCAGTGGGTCCAGGGCGTTCCGGGGCCAGACCAACATTTACAAGCACAAGCCGAGATTTTACAAGCTGCAAACTCAGCGCACATCAGGATGTGACTGGATATTTACTTCTGCTATTTATCAGGTGTAAATCAGAATAAAAACTCTTTATAGCCAAATACTCACAGGGTGGAGAGTCTTTGGGGGGGGGGGGGTTTGAAGTACTTAAAACTAGGAGCTCACATACCTGCTAAGCATATTTTATATAACATGCGCGCAGTTGCGGGGACGATATAAAATTCATGCACATATGCGCACCCGCCCACGTACACGCACACGGGGGCACGCGCTGTGAACTGAGCCCGAAATTTGGACATGAGCTCAAACTCTTCCACAGTTTAATTCCCGCAGTAAATTCACTGTGTGAGAAATCAGATCCATTGATTGCAAAACCGAAGTCCATGAGGCCAATAATCAAACCCCAGAGGCCTGCAAGTGAATTTTCAAAAGGGAGGCTCACCGCAGCGATTTCCTTTGGGAAAATTTGGGTGGCGCACGTATCCCGGGTGATTTTTTTGTGCCGGCATCCCTTGTGCCTGCACCAGAGCAGGTTCAAAGCATGAGCGGCGATGCGACAACAAAATCGCCGGGTGTGCTTTCCTTTTCCCCTGGTTTAACTCGCCCCTTTAACCCCCATAGGCAAAGACTGTACACGTGCTTTAACCTGCACTGTATCTTTACTTAGGTAAAACATATTTATCCACGTACAAACTTCTGATTATTGACACCCCACCCCCAGAAAGGTCTGTGTATGCAGACAGCGTAACATGCCCAGAACCTCAGGCTTTGAGTTTATTTCTTCACTTGTTATACAAATGTGAGCAAAGTACTGTCTCGTGGTTGCCATGTTACTCTGTTAGTCTACGTGAATACTTTAAGCCCCAGTGTAACCCTGCTGTGACTTTGCTGACCTTAAGCTTTGTTTAGCTCTGAAAAGCTCTTTGCAGATGTATTGGGTTAATCCAATAATAAAGGTATCACTTAGAACATATCTGCTGACTCTTTATTTCTACTCACACAACTGAAGAATTTCTAGTCTTAAGAGCAGAGGCTACCTGTATGTGTCTTAATCTGCTGGAAATCAGCTACCTGCACAGTGTGATCTCTCCATCTTTTTATTATCCAGATCGATATCTTCATCAGAATAAATTAAACAGTGAATGGAGCATAACATCAATGAGTTTTTTTTAATAACCACCCCCCCCCCCCCCATTAGGAATGTGCATTCGTTTCAAACAAAATGGTTTTTTTTAAATGAAATTTCCTTTTCTGTTTCAATTTGTTTGTTAAAAAAAACCCAACATAATTTCATTCGTTTTTATTTTTTTTTTAAACTGTCAGTCCTGTCTGGGAAGAAGAAAATAAGCACTTCTGGGCCTTGACCGCCCCACTCTAGCGATCCCTCCCTTTAGCTACTCTTATCCTATTGAAGAATCTTTGCAGGGCAGGAGCGAGCCCTGGAAGCTGCCGCCCCCACCTAAGCTGTGATTAGAAATGGCACTGGGCCTGGAGTCACTTTGTACAGAATAAATTAACCAAGGTGCCAGTCTTGGTCCTGCTGGCAGCACAGGCAGCACAGATGTGACTGGGGATCACTGCTGCCCCTCAAAGATTCTTCAACGGGAAAGAGGAGCTGGGGCAATCAGAGAGATGTTCCCAGGCTGGGGGGTTTTTTCCCCCCCTTTTTCCAACGGGTTTGACATTTCTTTCTGTTTTGTACTTTTATGTATATATTTTTTTCTTTTTTTAAAAATTTCCTTTGTCGTTTCATGTTTTCATGCAAACAAAAAAAAGAAAAAAAATAATACCCCAAATGAAAAACAAAACAAAATGAAAAAAAAAAAAAAATCGGTACACATCCCTACCTCACGTGCGATCAATTAAGAAAAAAGGTTTTGATATGAAATTCCTGAAGATTGGATCTAACCGCACAAGCTCAGCATCTTTTACTTATTCCAGAGTTAAAATACTTTCCATTCCTTTCTTCCAAGACATTAAAAAAAAAAAAGTATCAAGAGGTCACATTTAAAAGTAAAGAATCCTTCTTATTTCTTCACATAATGCTACTTTACCAGTGAGCAGCATGTCACATCAATATGAAAACAAATCATACTTCATAAAATGCTTTTAAAGCAAAAAAGGCAATTGCATGCTTTATGCTAGAGGAAACTGAAGAGAAAACCCACTCCTGAAGGGTACAATGATGATTGTTTTCTATTAACACGAGGAGAAAATGATTCCGCCCAATAGTAATAGCTGTACCCTCCCAAACAACAATGTATGTATTATCCTGTTTCAAAACTAAGACAATTTATGGGTTAATTTAACACTGAAGGCAAATGATGAATCTTTTGTGCGTGTGTATGTGTTTTGCATGTTACGTTTCACCATCATTCTTACATTTGTTTCAGCGTCATTTTCCATGTCGGAGCAGAGGGAAGGCAAGCTTGCTTATCTGCTTGTGAAGGTACGATGAATCTTTTGAATATGAGAATGGAAGACTTGTTCTCTGAGATGTCATGTTCCCCCCCCCTCCCTTTCCTCCTTCCCCCACCACCTCCCTCCCCTCCTCCTTCTGTTGCTAGCCTGGAGACGACACGGATTGCCCTGAACTACCTGTGTAATCCCACTGTGTCTCCAGGTGCCAGGGCTTGCTGTGGAGAGATCAGCTTGTCTCCTGTCAGAAATGGTTGGAGGGAGACAGGCATGGCGTGAGCCCTGGGTGCAACAAGCTACAGAGGGGTCAGGTTTCAAGGACAGTTTAGCCTGGCAGTGACGTGGCCATGACAAGCTGTCAAGCAAGCAGAAATAACAGGGAAAAAAAAAAAAGTGTGTGTCATTTCTGATGAAATATTCAAGGAGGCAGGTAGCAGAAGGACTGCATGGATTACATATGTACATATCTGTACTCATATGTTTGTATTTTGGGAACTGTACAAAAGCAATAGTGGATGCAGCAAAGGATAGTTTATTTTTATAGCTGGATTTCTGGTACCCAGATGGGGTATTTAAAATAAAATTGTACATTGCTATCTTTAAAAAACAAAAGCAAACTGGCACATTCTTAAAACGTACTTTTCTGGTGAATTTTAGTGTAATCTCTCATTTTGGGCATTCCTCAGGCCAGGGGGCACCACTCAATATCAGACAGAGACCTGAAACATGCTTTTCAGTCACAGTAGGGCCTCTGATGGGGAGAAGAGTATATACCTCCAAGACCCAAGGTGTGAAACTTGTAATATTACCAGAAAGACTCTTCATATAGAAGTAGTTGTTAAAAATAATGTCATTACTGCAAAACCTCTTCAACACAAATGTATTTATTTTAAAACATTTATATGCTGCATCATCTAAAATTCTGAGTGGTTTACAATTAACAACAAAACTACATAAATTTCAGCATCATAAAATAAAAATACATAAAAGCAGAAAAAATAAAAATTTAAAACAAGATAAAAATAAAAATAATATGGCTTGCCTTTGCTCACAAAGCTGATTAATATTCCGACCAATCATATATTTAAAAATGCTATCTTTATGAGCTAGGGAGTTCCAAGATGGCTGACTGCTAGGTGGTTGACGTGGCTGTTTTCTCGTGCAACTCTGACTCTTCCAGGCCAGCATAAGCAATTTGGAAAAGCTTACCTGCTGAAAGTTTCCTGCATATGGGGAGGAAAAGAAAACCTAGGGCATCTTTCCCCATGATTACCTCAGGGCAGACTTTGTCTGGACCTATGGACGCCCATGTCACTCACAGCAGCCCGATGCCGCTGGAGAGAGGGGGAGGAGAATTCAAGCTCCCCTCTCTGGCTGTATGTCACCTCTGAGCCCTAAGGGGAACGCCTCCTAGTAATCCAGCTGCCAAAAGAACCACCCCAACAGCTGTTGAGATGCCGAGAACCTGTGAGGTTATATCGACGAGTTCAGTGGGGAACAACGTGGCGGAGGAGGAAGCTGCAAGCCCGGTGGCCATCTTTAGAGGCATGAACAGGAGGAATTGACGAGACGGAGAAGGGGGGAAATCGAGAGAGAATAAACCAGGAAATTCCATGGACTGAATTGTCTGTTCCAGAGCTGCCTCCAGTGCAAAGACCTACAGGCCGATACAGTACAGTGCGCTCCGGTGGAGTTAACGCCTACCCAAAGGTAGGCGTTAATTTCTGCCAGCGCCGGGGAAGTGCTTTTCTGTGCACCCTCCGACTTAATATCATGGCGATATTAAGTCAGTGTTAAGAATCAGCTCCTGTGGAGGGAGGAGTTAGCAATCTGTTTTGCTCTATTCCTCAAGAAGGGAGGAGATAGCAAACTATTAAGGTATAGACTACGGCGTTGCAATCTGTTATGAATTTGTTTCTGAAGACTCCTGATGGGGAAGGAGTAGCAATCTGTTACCAGCAGAGTGCTTGGAGAGGGCACTCAGCTGTAGAGGAATATAGATAGGTATCCTTGGGCCGATGGCAGATGACTGCGCCCCCAGGAGGATATCCTGAGAGGGACCACAGCTAGGCTTGGGTATGGAGACAGACACAGATAATTCTTTTATTAGACAGGTTAGTAGAACCACCAGAGGTGGCAGTAGTGATGTGATATGCCCGGCAGGGCTGAAGTCCCTCAGGTACTGGAACAGTGATCCCAGGGTTGCTGAGCTGTAGAGAAACTATAGATAGTGAGTAGACAGGGTATGCTGTGTTCATAGCCAGAACTTGATAAGAACATAAGAACATGCCATACTGGGTCAGACCAAGGGTCCATCAAGCCCAGCATCCTGTTTCCAACAGTGGCCAATCCAGGCCATAAGAACCTGGCAAGTACCCAAAAACTAAGTCTATTCCATGTTACCATTGCTAATGGCATTGGCTATTCTCTAAGTGAACTTAATAGCAGGTAATGGACTTCTCCTCCAAGAACTTATCCAATCCTTTTTTAAATACAGCTATACTAACTGCACTAACCACATCCTCTGGCAACAAATTCCAGAGTTTAATTGTGTGTTGAGTAAAAAAGAACTTTCTCCGATTAGTTTTAAATGTGCCTAATGCTAACTTCATGGAGTGCCCCCTAGTCTTTCTACTATCTGAAAGAGTAAATAACCGATTCACATCTACCCGTTCTAGACCTCTCATGATTTTAAACATCTCTATCATATCCCCCCTCAGTCGTCTCTTCTCCAAGCTGAAAAGTCCTAACCTCTTTAGTCTTTCCTCATAGGGGAGCTGTTCCATTCCCCTTATCATTTTGGTCGCCCTTCTCTGTACCTTCTCTGACAAAACTCACATAAGGTCTTAAGGAAGCTCAGTAGCTGGAAAGGGTTAGGTCCTCGAGGAGCGAGTACCTGGTTCCAGGGAAAGCTCTGAGAGAGCGATGGTAACTCTCAATGTCTGTATCTGCGATAGCTTCCAGGCAGTAGAGAATCTTCAGAGTGTTCAGGAACATGGGCCCTCGAGGAGTGAGTACCTGGTTCCAGGGAAAGCTCTGAGAGAGCGATGGTAACTCTCAATGTCTGTATCTACGATAGCTTCCAGGCAGTAGAGAATCTTCAGAGTGTTCAGGAACATGGGCCCTCGAGGAGTGAGTACCGGTTCCTATCTGCAATCTGAAATAAAGAAAAGAGAGCGAGGCCCCCGAGGAGCGGATACCCCTGGTAAGTCCAAGGAGGCAGAGTAGCTTGGGAGAAAAGCCGAAGCAATCCCCAGCAATCCCCTTGCTAACTCGATTCATTAGCGAATACCGAGACGTTTTATATTGGAAGCAGATGACGTCATCCCAGGGGGATGTGTTACGAGCGCTCGCGGGCGCGGTCGTCTCGGGCGGGTGGTGAGCCCTTGGGCCACGGCAGGACCCCAGGAGGAGCCCAAGGCCACACCGTGGGAGGTGAGCTGAGCAGGCATGGTGAGCCAGGCAGGCAGGAACAGAAGCAGGAAGTCCGGCCCTCAGCCGGACCTGCATGCCCATGGTAGCCAACACGGGCAAGTTGACTAATGAACGGTCCTCCGACTGTTCCCGGCCCTTTCGGACCTGCCGCAGGGAACGGCAATGGGCAGCAGGCCGGACAGAGGCGAGGGCAGACAGAGTCCTTAAACAGACGACATCAGACAGGGCAGAAGCAGGCTGAAGCAGACGGAGACATCAGGACAAGGGCTGAAGCGAGACACTAGAAGGATCCAGGCGAGTAGGAACTCCGATGCTGGGATACTCACATCCGAAGCCCCCTCGGCTGGCAGAGGAAGACATCAGGGTACGGGCTGAAGCAGACACTGTAGACAAGGCTGGGCGGGAACATTGCACTGTCCATCAGGGCGCCCTACTCAGCCCACCCGTGGGACTGAGTCACGGACCACCCTGTCCCAGACGCGCCCTACACAGCCCTGGGAGGCTGGTCGCGGACCACGCTGAGAAGGAGGGTGCGGGGAAGACCCAGGCGAACAGGACTCCGATGCTGGGAAACTCACATCCGAAGCCCTTACGGCTGGCAGGCACAGGAACAAACATCTAGGCAGGGTCAGAGACAGGCATCAAGGCAGAGACACTGGACATCAGGAACATAAGCAGAGACAGGACAAGGCGCCATCAAACATGGAGGACCTGGATCGGCTAGGTTACAGGCGACTGTAATGCTCAGATCCAAGGCCAAGACACAGTGAACAGAAAGTCCTTAAATACTGGAGGTAGAAGGCAACTCCCTGGGAGGAGCTTGCCAGGACCGCCCACCGCTGGTCCTATAACTAGGGTAGAGAGCTGCGGGCCAGCCCCTAGAGAAACGGGCGTGGCTGGAAGCAGGAAGTCCAAACGCTGAGGCTTGCAAGCCACAGGCATGCCTCAGGAGCAGCTAGGCCTCTCAGGCCCTGGAGCAAGTCCTGGATGATGCGCAGGCGAGGCCCAGGCTTCAGAGCGGCCTCTGGAGGAAGGTAAGAGACCTCCTGCAGCGCAGCAGCAGGGGGGATCGCAACAGGATGCCCCCGAGGTACGCGCCCTTGCTGGTACATCAATCAGTGCGCGCATGCGCCCTACGTCATCAGGCAACAGGGCGGATCCGCAGCGTCGTGCCGGTCTGGGGACGCCGGAGGGAGACGGCAAGAAGACGCCGCGGCAGCTAACCGTCCATCAGACCCGGAGGGAGTTGCCACAGAGGTAAAGAGGGTGGAGTGAGGGCATCGAGCAGCGACGGATGCAACAGTCTGAGGCCCCAAAAGTTAAAAAAAGTTAAAAATAAAAAAACTAAAAAATTTAAAATGGGCCCGCAGCTCGCGGGTTGAAAACCGGATGCTCAATTTTGCTAGCGTCCGGTTTCCGAACCCGTGGCTGTCAGCGGATTTGAGAACTCCGGGAAAACTCCGGAGGTTAACTCTGACGATAACCCCCCTAACCGTAGATACTCGTAATGATGTTCCTAAAAGTGATTAATGCTACTGCAACCTAACAGTCATAAAGCCTTTCTTAATAATACTTTGAAATTACCTAGAATTGTGTTCTCTGTTCTCCTCTATATTGAGGACTTAAAATGTATTGCTTTTTGGTAAACTGTAATTTTTCTTTTTCTTTCTTCTTTTGTTAGGAAAATTGTGTAAGCAATACTGATTTCAATCAAGAGTGTTCTTGTAATGCATTTAAAATTCAATAAATAAAATATTTTAAAAAAATGCTATTCAAACAAATGTGTTTTAAGCTGTTTTTTAAAAGACTTAGGACATGTCCGCTTATGTAATGCTAGCATCTCAGCACCAGCTACAGATAATTTATCTCGGGAGTCTACTAGACGAATAATTTAGTGATTTGGAATACCCAATAAACACTGCACCTCTGATCTTAAATTTCTAACCAGATGGTGAATCTTCAGAAGAATATTAAGGCAAACAGGAGCATCATGGCTTAGGGCATTATGTATTAAAGTTAAAATTTTGAATTGAATTCTATATTCAATCAGCAGCCGATGCAAAGATTTTAAAACTGGTGAAATGTGTTCAAACTTTGAAGTACCCGTTAAGATTTTTGCAGCAGAGTTCTGAATTATGTGCAAGGATTGCAGACTATATTGTGGCAACCCTAGGAATAAAGAATTATAATATAAAACCACATGAAAGTTAGAAAATTCTAAATAAGATTTTAAATGTCTTAACATCCTTAGCTTCCACTCTGACATCTCAACCAAAGATCTGATATGTGATGCAAATGAATGGAGGAACTCAGAGCCTGATAATGTACTCCAAAAAGTACTCCAAGGTTTCTTACTTCATTGACCATGGGGATTTCTATGCTTTGAAAACTAAAGGCCAAATTTTAAAGGGCCTATGCATGCCGAAATGGGCAGATATACGCGTGAATGGACACACATGCGCTGCAGGGAATTTAAAACGCCAGCAGCCACACACACGTATCTGCCCGTACATGCAGAAGGGTTTGTTAAAAAGGGGCGGGTCCGAGGTGAGGTCTGGGCGGGCCAGGACAGCTCCATTAGGCACAGTCCCACTGAAGTGGGCACCGGAAGCCGACCGGCCCGCGCAAGTTGCTGCTGCTCCAGAGAGCAGGCATGTACTGGGAGGGACCAAAGAATAGGGCCAATTACGTCACCACACGGGGGTTGTAAAATCCCCCTCCCCCCCCCACTTACGTGCGTGATTTGGCACTCATGCACACGCCGATATAAAACCTTGCACTCATGTGCGCGCAGGTAGCAAACTTTATAAGATACGCAGGACTTGTGCGGTTAAGTAGCAGCCACTGAATATGCACCTATGTCAGCTTCCACCTCTTATATGGCTGAAAGTTAAATGCACAAAAAGTACTGTATAACTGATATGGCTAACTACCGATATTCGAAGTTTGCTGCATAAGTATACCTGTAAGTTTAGATGCCCCTTAGAAGAGGTCTAAATTTAACCAGGTAGACTTAGATGGCTAAGTAAGCATATATGCGCATATATTCTGTGGTTTCGCCTTGCCGATAAATATGCATCGTAATTTAGCCGGATAAGATCTAACCGGCTGAAAAGTAGATTTAAAAAAAATGTGCGGGCGTCCATGTGCGCGTGGTTCCCGGCGCGTGCACATGGACGTGGCTATTTTATAACATGTGCGTGTTAG
Organism: Rhinatrema bivittatum; assembly: GCF_901001135.1. Lineage (NCBI taxonomy): Eukaryota > Metazoa > Chordata > Amphibia > Gymnophiona > Rhinatrematidae > Rhinatrema > Rhinatrema bivittatum. The sequence continues at coordinate 56,193,260 of NC_042621.1, forward strand.
TGCATGCATGTTATAAAATGTGATTCCCATGGACACATACACTCCAGATATTAATGCCTCTCCCACGCGCAAAGGGGGGGTATTTTTAAAAAATACACACGGCGACGTGAGTAGGGTTTTCCCAGTTCCCTTCCGGTCTGTTTCAATTAAGGAGTGGACTGGAAGGGAACTTCCCTATCCCCCTAACTACCCTTCCTACCTTTTCCCCTCTCCTCCCTGACCCCTAACCCCTACTTAGCTAGTTAAAATTTTTTTGTTTTAATACTTACTGCTCCTTTGGAGCAGAAGTAACTTCCACGCGCCAGCAGGCTGTCGGCGCCCGCTTCCCCGGGATAGGGCCTAATGACCGCTGTCCCGGTGGGCCCCCACCCAACCCCCCGGCCCGCCCATACCCTGCCCTTTTTTGATCTGCTAGCACTTCTACGCGTAGCGGCAGATACGCGCATGGCTGGGCCATTTTTAAAATGCGCTTGGCCCGGCCAAGCACATATCTCCCAGATTTTACGCATGCCGGGGTTCAAACATTTGGGCGCACGTTTCTTATATGGCCAGCTCTGCATATCTACCCCTAAATGTGTCTTCATATTTTTCATTCATTTTCTCAAAAATGTCAATGAAAAAAAACTAATTTGGGTATTTCTTTTCATTTTATGTTTAAATAAAATGACTCGCAAGTCTTTCATCACATTTTTCATTTCACTTAAAAATGAATGCACGACTCTCAGGACCCATTATCAGGCTCTGAGTTCCTCCCATTGGAGGACATGTTGGGTTGGGAAAGTGCTAGGACCTTCCCTATAGGGGTGGCCTCATTGGTGCAATCCTGGGATTTGGGTACTGACTTGATACGCTAGGGAGCGTTCGAAAGAATCTTGGTGGAGGAGGATGTGTGAGCCTCATTAGTAAACACAGAAGCAAATATTTCATTTAGTCTTTCTGCAGTGGCCTTATCTTCACTAAGTGCCCCTTTAACCACTCAGTAATCTAATGGTCCAACTACTCCCTCACAAGTTTCCTGCTTCAGATATATTTTAAAAAGTTTTTGTTATGAGCTTTTGCCTCTAAGTCCAACTTCATTTCAAATTCTCTCTTAGCCTGTCTTATCAGTGTTTTACACTTAACGACAATTTTTATGCTTTTTCCTATTTTCTTCAGTTGGATCCTTTTTCCAGTATTTGAAGGAGATTTTTGTTTAGATAAAATAGCCTCTTTCACTTAACCTTTTAACAATGCTGGTAATTGTTTTGCCTTCTTTCCACCTTTCAATGCATGGAATACATCTGGATGCTTCTAAGATGGTATTTTTAAACAATGTTCACACCTGTTGTACACTTTTAGCCTTTGCAGCTGCATCTTTCAGTTTTCTTCTAACTATTACCCTCAATTTATCAAAGTTTACTTTTTGAAAATTTAGTGTTAGAGCAGTAGATTTACATATTGTCCCCCTTCCATTCATTAGTTCAAATTTGATCATGTTATGATCACTATTGCCAAATGGCCCCACCACCGTTATTCTCTCTCAACAAATCCTGCGCTTCACTAAAAATTAGATCAAAATATCTCCCTCTCTCGATCGTTCCTGAGCCAACTGCTCCATGAAGCAGTCGTTTATTCCATCCAGGAACTTTACGTCTCTAGCATGTCCTGATGTTACATTTACCCAATCAATATTGGGGTAATTGAATCTCCCATTATTACTGCACTGCCAGATTGAGCCTGGATTTTCCATTCTCACAGAGAATGGTGAATCCAGCGGTAATGGGGGGTGGACCTGCGAAAGCCGGCAGCGATCGCACCAATGCGGTGTTATCGCTGCCGGCTTTGGCACTCAATAGCGCCACCGTGAAAGGTGGTGCTATTGGGCGTGCTACTGGTGACGATAACGTAACTTACCTTATCGCCACCCTTTCACGTGCGATAGGCTTAGAAAATGATCCCATTGGTTAGCTTCCCAGATTTCTCTTCAGCACATCTTCCGTACAAAAGGCCCTTTACACATTTCAGACAAAGATCATGAAATATGAGGATTGTCTGAATTCTAATTATAGACCCTTACATCTGGCTGTAAGGGGATCACTGCTACAAATAAGCTACTACTCAACATCACGCCTTGACAAATGCACCTCAATGTGACCTCATCTGTAAGGCACAATCCCTACTACTTTGCTATGGTCCCAATACCATAGAACAAGTTATCAGAGGGGGTCTGCTTTGGTTGCTCAGATCTTATAATGCTTTACTGTAACCCCCTTTGCTTGAAGACCTCTCCCTTTCTCCAGCCATGAAAATACAGCCACTATAATAATTAAGAATATACCAGAGGGACAACACCTACAGTGTGATATCTATTAGAGATGTGCAGTGGTAAAACCATTTGGTTTGGGCTTCGTTTTTGGCCAGCCACGGGAAATTTCATTTTTCCCGCGGTTCAGGCTTTTTTTTGGGGGGGAGGGGGGGATTTTCAGGTTAGTGCGCACTAACAGAGTTAGTGCATGCTATCTCCCGCTAGTGCACACTAACATTTTAAATTTAGTGTGCACTAAAGGGAGTTAGTGTGCACTAACCCGAAAAATGAATTTTGTTGAAATTGTCTAATTCATCCAAAACGAATGCACATCCCTAATATCTATGACTCTGTTAGCTCTGCCTGGAGCAGACAAATGTAATAGGGATAGATCAAAGGGAAGATGGCAATTTGTTCCCTAGTGGCCCAGCTGTCTTTGCTAAATATGCTGTATGTGCTACTGAACCCATATTGAAAATAGACCTCTGCTTTCACAATATGCACCAGGTGCTAAACTATAGGAGGTCATTCAAGAAAGAGGAGGTCTCTGCCCATGTTATGCTAAAGTAACGCACACAGCTGCAACCTCCTTCTACCCTAAAGTGCCTTGCATGACTCCGCTCCCCCTCCTTTCCCTTTCCTTCTGATGTACCAAGCACACAGAGGCTATCCTTCAATGAGAAAGCCTAATACATAAACTCAATGGGAAAGTATTTACATATAATAACTATAGGGAACACCCACACTGTAGCTTATTTATTTATTTAAAAAATGTTATGTACTGTCATTCTGTATTTTCAATAACAGTTTACAGAGAACGTTGAAATGAAAATATTCAAAAAATATGAAATAAGATAGCTAAAAAATATGCAACAAGGTCATGTTAAATAAATCTAATTTATAACTAAAATAGTTAACTTAAATCATAAAATTAAGCTTAAAATTATAAATGTAAAATTGAGCTTAAAATAATAAGATACAAAAGTAAAATAAAAAAATATAAAGAAGACAATAAAAATTAGAAATCAGACTAAATTAGAAATCCTGACAAGTCATTCAAATACCTTCGCAAATAGCCATGTTTTTAGGTTCTTTCTGAAAATCATATAATCTGACTGCATTCTTAGATCTAAACGTAATAAATTCCATAATTTCGGTCCTGCTATTGAGATGGCTCTGTCTCTAACTTCACTGAGGTGTGCTGTGCGTATAGAGGGTACCACAAGGAAGCCTTTTATCTGCGGATCTCAAATTTCTTTGCGGGGTATAGAAATAAATAGATGCATTTCGCCATGCTGTATTATTATTATTATTATTTAAGTATTTATGTATTTAGTCACCATCTAACTTTCTTCACTAGGTGAGACAGACTTTCAGGCAAAGTAGCGCTTGTTGACTTTTCTGTGAATTTGACTTCCACTCAGGGGCACAGGGGGATCCTCTTCCAAATCAGGATCTATCTCCGCTGGGATGACGTACCTGATAGCAATATTGTGCACTATGCAGCAGGCTAGGATCATAAGGATCATACAGCAAGTGCCCCCCATTCCCTGTTCTATCCAGTGAAGCTACTTCTCAACAAGCCAAAAGGTATGCACTACCATTGCATCTACTCTCTGCTGGTATCCTGCTGGTACCCCAGGTGGTACCCCAGGTTTAGCAATAGGGGGAAGAAGCCACAGCTGGCAGTCGTATCCTGCATCACCTGAGCAACAGATAAAGCACATGTCAAGTGCTGGCTGCCAACCATATGATGTGCAGCACTGCTCATAGACAGAGGTTTAGTTCTTCGTCCTTTAAAAGTGTAGGTGCCACAGTCACAGTGCATTACAAGGCTGACCCAAAGGCTTTGCCCTCTGTATAATACCTCCCCTTTAAAGCTATGGCATAGGGCACATTGAGACTCCTGACAGAAGTGAACATAGACCTGCCAACCTAGTCACAAAGTTTAAGGTCTTACTTTAAAACCTCCCTGAACCAGACCCTACCTTTTGATGCAACATCCAAGCAATGTTTAGAAGGTATCTCTCTATAATGGACCTGTAGGTATATAATAACAGAATAGGCACTGTATGAATCAAGCTTGGATATCTACTGAATCTGAATTCTTGACTTCATAGCAGCCAAAGGGTTTGTATCTTTATCACCCTACTACCACAAGCTTGCGTATTCGCACATAGCCATTTTTATTCTCAGGCCCTAGGCTCTATAAGCATACCGTGCAAATAAATCTTTGTCTCGGTGGCACATGATTGCAAGAGTTTGGCATTGGAACATTCTAAAGCAGGTGACCTCTCTCTAAGGCAACCTTTTTTTTTTTTTTTTTTTAAAACAACAGGTTTGCCTTGCCTCCTCTCTGAACTATTGCCGGTGAGTCCATACATGGTTTCAGAATTGGTCATGCCAGCAGATAGAGGTCTGACTATCAAAGATGCAGTCAGGGGACTAAGAAAACAGCTACTGATGAAATGCAAAGTGCCCAAACCTGGAGTTAAAACATCTAGAATGGCGATAAGGGGTAACAGGGCCAGCCAAATACATCCCCCTATAAGAGTTACTGTTGACAATGAAAGTGCATCACAGCATGCATCATGATAGCTGTGGTACAAGGGCTATTTGTGGAATTCTGGATTCAACCAGAAGGTTACAGTGAGCAATGCAGATTGGAACTCGATGTTGCATGTCTCACCATGTGAGGTCATCTTAAAAGCAAGGCTTTGATGTGCTGTGTTCCTATACTTCTATAAAGTTGTCAACTATTTTGACAATAGTCTTCATTTTTCCATCCCAAAAAGCTTACCATGTACTGATTTTCCTGTTACATTGCATTGCAGATTTAAAAAAAGAGATTATGGAGGCACATGTGTGATATTGATCAGACAGTAAGAGGGATGCTTAGTTGTCATGCTGGAACTGATGACACCCTTACACATTATGACCAATTGTGCGCTGCCTCTAAATGAGGTTAAATCTGTAGCTGGGATAGGCAGTGAAGGGGATATAGATAGATAGATAGATAGATAGCCTCTGTAGGCACTACAACTTATAGCTGACCAGATCAAAACTTTAACTTTTCCTCCAGCCATATGCCAGAAAGCCTTAAAAAAAATTACATGCAAGGAACTATGTACTAATGTGTCTTACCCAGTAGCCATCCATTGCCATAGCTCCCATCCTCAAAATTCTGACAAATAGCCAAGTGCTGCTGGATAGAGACATCATGGGTGGCTTCTGGGTACATCGCTACCACCTTGAGGAGATGCATATATAGATATTTCTCACAACTTGCACATTGAGAGAGTAGAAGAGCTTGCGGTTGCAGTATAACTCTTCTCTCTCATGGGGTGGAATGAGAGCCACATGTATGCAGCCTACGGCAAGCAAAAAACATTAGAGAACTGTGCAACAGCACAGAAATGTATCTTCGAGGTCTGCAGTTAATACCTTTGTGAGGGAAATCTGATGAGATCACTCACATGGCAGCACATAACTCGGAGCACCTGGTACAAGGACCTAGAAAAGCTTGTCTGTGACAAGCTCCCTATATTGCCGTCAATTATTTGGAAGGAGCCAGAGGCCATGAAATTTAGTGAGCTCAGCCCAAGGCCTGTAATGGCATGGGACCTGGCTGTGACAAGATCCAGGTCATCTTTCAGCTCCTCATGCAAGGCAATAATGGCCTATGAGCTCAGTTGGTACCTCTTGATCACCTCTTCTGCAGGAAGACCAAGCAATGTGGAACCGTCACAAAATATTCACACCTGCTGGGCCCGGTGTCACCTCCTACGAGGTGGGAGACCCCCAGCCTCCTGCGGCCCCACTTGCCTCAGTCCCCCATCTGTCTCCTACTATGGCTGTGTCACAGCAGGAGAAACAGCCACAGCAGGAGGGGTTGGCTCCCCTCAGCTGAGGAGCCAACCCACCTCAGCTGAGGGGGGACGACCACAACCGGCAAGATGCACTGCCTCCAGAGGATGGGAAGAGGGGGGGATAGAGGCTGAGGGGGTGGGCTGGCAAGCATGATTTAAAGAAGGGTCGGTGTACTCACCAGCCTCTTTTGGCGGTTTTTCAGGTGTGATTATCTTTGTAGGGCCTCTCCGCTTTGTTAGATATTCCTTTTGGGCCTCCTGTCTTCATTTCTTGCAGCAGGGCTCTCTTATTGGCCGCACAGGCAGCTTTGTATATCCAGGGAATGATGCCACCTGGGCTGCAACTGCGGTGATTTTCTTCTGGATGGAGCTGGGGCCAGTGTGGTCTCAAGAGGGGAGGCCTGTGATCTTGTGCCTGATGGCCAGAGCGTGCAATGCTGGCTCCCCTGTGGCCGTCGTTGGGGAGGTGCAGCTACGGGACAGAGGGAGCGTGCTTCACATGTGGCACCACTTCCCCTCCCTGGTAGGCCTTGTCGCCAGCATCCGGTTTTCTCCTGCACTATCAAAACTGCCATGCATTACCGAGGCACTGGTTTCAGTGACCTGGGTAAGCAGTGGGGACATATAGCATACAGGCCACTGGGATCCTGTGAGAGGAGGTGTCCTACTCCTCATTTTTGCAGTGTTATAAAAAAAAAAAACAAAAAAAAACAAAATCTTGGGAGGCATGGTGGTGATTTGGCCTCTTGCAGGGCCTACTGATGTGAGCAAGGTGTGGTTTTTTGGGCCCCCAATTGCTGGTCTCCCCTCTGAATGTGCGCACATCTGTTTGGAGCCTTCTACCTTGATTTTCCTTACGACTATGGTCAGGAATAGCTGGGGCATTGCAGTGGTGGGTCTGGTGTTCATTTAGTTATGTCCCAGAGCGTGCTCATCTTCCCAAAACCAGGCCTAACTGGGCATTGGTGCCAAGAGTTTGGGGTGACAGCACAGTGGTAGCAGACATGCAAGTGCAGGCCATAAGCCTCCTGAGTTTGGATCCTACAGTGCCCTGTATGATCTTACAAGGCTAATCATTGAGTAACCCAACGATTGTAGGGTGTACAGCCTAGAGCATAATCTGGCAGTGATGGCAGGTGTTTTCACAGCTCTCTTGCCGAATGGGAGGGAGGCTTTTTCGGTGCAGGGCTGCAGGCTGGGCCCCCATCGGGTATAGTTGAGCAGGTGTGCTTTGGATGCCTTTGGCCTGGTTGGGGTGAACGGGAAAGAGGAGCAGGGCTGGGAACATTTGAATCTCTTCCACTGGGTCATGGATGCCATACTTGCTTCTGAGGCCTTTTGGCTTCTTTAGGGTTACAGGGATTCCCAGCAGAGCGAAGCCGGCACCCAGGAGGATCGTTGGGTGCATCCCCCATTCAGGGAGTGTGGCAAGCATGGCAGGTCTGACACGAGGGAGGGAGTCAATATGCAGACATTGTTGCTGGTGTTCAGAGGTCCCTGGCTCATGCTGTTTCTCCCCTCAGGTGCACACATGCTTGGGGGGATGACGTCCCCTTTTTAATTATGGCTGGTTGAACAGGGTGCTTACCCAGGAAAGAAGGTGCTAGCTGCGGTATGTTGTGAAATTCTGTGTTTGGAGCAGGAACAGCCAGGCTATATCATTCAAATGGGGTGGACTATGTCCTCCTGCCCTCATCCCAGTCCTCCTGGATGGCTCCCGATGCTCAAGGCAGACTTTGGCTCATGTTATGGAGCAGACTTTGGCTATGTAGGAGTAGCTGTAGATGGCCATGGAGTTTGGCAGAGTTGAGGCCAGACATGGATTTCAGGGCACAAGGTGTGCCAGTATGCGGTCAGCCAGCCATCCTGGAGGGGAATGTGGGCAAACATGAGGCTGCCATTCTAGACTGGGGCATGCTATGCTAGTTCCTCAAGAGAGCACTTACATAATTAAGCCAAGCCGCAGGGCCCTCTGCAAAGGGCACCACGTTGCCCAGAAGGTTAATTCTGTTGGAAAGACAGTCACTTGTAGGCATTGTCTCCATTGGCAGCAGCTTTCTTGTGGGGGTGAGTGTTATGTGCAAGCATTTCTGGATGACAGCCCTCCATCATAGCCTTGCGACTGCCGTCCTGGGGAAGACAAGACAAAGGGAGTGCTCATATGGGACAGGCTAGCAGCCAAGTTCTCTTACTGCGCATACTAACGCCTTCAGATTCGGAACTAGCTGCAACTGTAGATCTGTCATGAGTGGCATTTCTGTTTCCCCTGGCCTCTTGCTGGTGCTGGTTTGTTTCCTTCTGCTGCAATGTAGCCAAACATTTTGCAAGGAAGTAACTAAGCCTGCTAGGAATGTATTTTATTGGTTTAGAGCTTGGTTTTTGATTCAGGAGGGTGTAGACCAAAAAATATAACAAGAAAAATGTGATTTTTGTGCAGTTTATTATGTCTTTACTCATATAACTCCTGAGTTGTTATTTTTCCTTAAAATCTGTGATATTTTAAGTGTTAATGCATAATATTATACCATGAGAAATGGAAACCACCTTCATCAGAAAAATTTGGATCTTTTTTCTCTACTTGAATACAAATTAGCGGAAAAAGTTTTTAATGCTCGATGCAATATTTTACCGCGTGATGCGAAAAAATTCATGTGAAGTTGGGCTTGTAATGCGCAGTAAAGATGTTTTATGTGCTGTAAAGCATTATTGGCATGAAAAGTGGATTATTATTAAAGTATGAACCCGTGTGGTCTTGAAAGCACATATACTGCAGTAGGAATGAGCAAACATTGTAGCCTAGGGATCACACTGGAGTATGGCCAAGCACTGGCCAAACAAGAGGTAGTGCTTCCCACAGATGCAAACACCTGGGGTTGAGGGGGTGGACATTTCCCTTGGAACGCCATACAGTACTCCTGAGATCTGACTCACTGTCGCAGAACAGATGTGGTCTCACTAGCATAGGAAAAAAAACGTGAGGCCATAATTTGCTCACCTCTGTACTACAGCATCCTTTGATTATTCTGATGTTGGTCCAATAAAAATTTTCGCAACGAATCCAGCTTTCTACAGGGCTGGTACTAAAACTCTCTAGGACACTCATTCCTTTCCTCATTCCTGAAACATCACAAAATGCATTCTCACTGTGAGGCAAATCCCTACGCGCATCGCCGGGCCTTTATAAAATAGGCCCGGCGATGCGCGTAAAGCCCTGGGACGCATCTAAGTCCCGGGGCTTCGAAAAAGGGGCGGGGGGGGGGGGGCCTCTGGCACAGCGGTCATTTGCCTCTGTGTTGGAGGATTGCGTGCCGGCAGACTGCATGCGCGCACAAGAGGTAAGATAAAGGTCGGGGGGTGGGGGTTAGAATAGGGCTAGGGGGTGGGAAGGTTAGGGGAAGGGCTAGGAAGGATAGAGTAAGGGGAAGGGAATGGATGAAAGCTGCAGGCATCGGCACACAAGATGCACTAGTGTGCACCCTCTTGTGCGCGCCGACCCCCGATTTTATAACATGCGCGCACCTGCGTACGCATGTTATAAAATCGGGTGGCCGTGTTTGCGCGCCGGGTAGCGCGTGCACATGGACGCCTGCGCGTAGCTTTTAAAATTCACCCCTGTATATTTTTGTGATAGTGGAGCTAATAAGGGAAGACTCTCCCTTTTGCACTGCTATTTCCAGCATTTCTGGCTCAAAAACACTGATGGATAAGGCCAGCATTAGTAATGTATGCACTACAGCATATGCCAAATGTGCTTTACTAATAGAATAAACGAAAACTATATTTCTTTAGTACTGTCATCTCTCACTTTGACATGCGTCTTGAGATGATTTGCAAATGCTCCGTCATAAGTGGCTTACAGTACGGAAATCGGTTAGCTTCTAATATTATGCTGATGCATGGCCACTCACTGAACCTATTAATGAACTAATCTCTGATATGCTAGTGGATGCTACTCCTGCATTCACTTCTGTGAGCTACGCATTGCATTTAAGCTAAAATCTACATTTATGGCTTATGGTGCTTAGTTTTCAAAGTGGGTATTTTGAGGAAGTAAATTTGCTTGTAAAATTCTGGGCTCTATGCACAATTTTTTTTGAGCTTGCCAGCATGGGCCAAAAAAAAGCTGTGCTTAGGAGATGGGTTCCAGGTACCCAATTTGTCTCCTGTTTTGGTTTGGCTCCAGCTGGGGGGATGTTTTCACTATTTCGCTCCTTATGGTTGTTAGAAAAAAAAGTGGCAATGCAGAGATCTCCAAGACCCCAGGTCTTACAACAGCAGTGTTAATGCTGCAATGATATTCCCGAGAAAGTGGAGATATTTACAGGACAACCTTTACTGGAAACTAGATATTTGGATGTTTGATTGCTATCCCACAGTTTTTTGAAAGAGCCCCACATTGCTCAGAGAAGCCACACATAGTGGACAAGGTACAGGTAAACTGGTCTTAAGTTGGATAGAGAGCTGAACAATATAAAAATGCTATTAAAAAAGGGGAGGTTAAGGAATGTTGAGAATGATGCATTCTCGTTCAGTAGTGAAAATTATTATCCAACATTTAGTGTGCCATGCAACCCATGATATGTCACGTCTCGGGTGCCAGTGAATAGCCATGGCTCATTGTGAGAAACCCTTCCCTCCAAGCATGGTGAATTTTGCTACTGTACAGTCCAAGCAAAATGAGCTTGATGTCCTGAATTCTGCCTGCATTGAGCATTTGTACACTCTAAAGAGCTACTACAAAATAAACCACAATAAGTAGCTCTGTTCAGATAGACCCAAGACTGCAGTAGCATGGGGTATGGTAGGTGTGGGCAAGAACTTGTACAGAATTTCAGCACTATGACTGTCCTTAGAACTTCATATCCATATGAACTAAAATAAGTCACTCTTTTTATACAAGGACTCAGGCTGGTCTTCATGCTATGCAGTGCCATTGCAGAGGGCCATGGGTTGAATTCTCTACCAAGGTCTTCTGTTCGCTGGGTTGGATGGGGTTGAGGATGCTACAGAGGCAACATTCTGAGGTCCAACCTAGGTGGTAGGGTAGGGAAGGATTCATAAGTCATTGTGCAGTGGCGATACTGAGTGTGGCTGGCTTTAGGACCTCATGATTACAGGGTTCTGGAAAGATCCCTGACAGAGCCCCCCTGCTGCAATGGCCATGGCTGACAAAGGATACCACGATGACCAAACTAAAGTAAATTGGGAGGGGACATAAAATAGGATAAAAACATTCTATGGCACAGGATCCCAGGCCTGGTTCTGATTGAAGTAGAAGTCCAAACAAGGCAGAAGGAAATAAAAAAAGAACTACTCTGTGCTTGGATTTATTAACACTGATTCTGGTTTCATACACAGATTTTGAAAAAGTATTTCTTTCTGTTATTTGACAGAAGAACATAGAGATGTACTAAGCATTTTCCCCCACAGACACAAAAGGAAGAAAACCCTTTGATATTTAATACTTTTGTTTTTTTTTTTATTTTCATTTTTAGTGTGCACAAAAAAAAAACCCAAACCCCGAATGAACCGAATAATAAAATGAAACAAAAATAAAAATGAATATTTTTCGGCTGCACATCCCTCTAGTATATTTCTGGTACCTTGGCTTTTGATAAAGCTTCATTAAAGTCAGAACTTATAGAATCTTGTCATCATGTACTGAAGGAAATGGATTTTTTGAAATGCAAAAAAATACTAAACATGCTCATTATTAAACCAGGACAAAATAATCAGCCTCCCCCAAAATATCTGATACCACTTAATACCCACTGCTCTTCAGTCTTGTTTTTCTTCTTAAATATTCATTAGTCTTAAATAAAAGTGCTCACTTTTTACTGAAATCTTATGATGGACATTACCTTGACGGCGTCAGGCGGTCCATTACCCAGGTCTCTTTTTAATAAAATCTACAGGACCTGATTTTGATACAACTAAAACCTATTCACTCCTAAAAGCCGCGTCCTGCTGTTACAAAAGGGAAAAATTGAAAAGCTTGGAAATAGACAGGTGCCAAACGATGAAGAGATAATTAGAGGCCCTATTTGGTAGCACTTTATTTGCTGTGCTCCATGGCCATTTGGCTTTTGTGTGTGTGTGTGTGTGCGCGCACGAGGACGCGTGACAAAAGAATGGAACAGAGGAATACTGTGCAGAAGGGGCTGCTATTCAGATTTTGGAACGTGGACCCAGAATCCGAACAGAAGAAACTTTGCCAAGACCCACAGTGGGGGCGGGGGGTTTTCTGCCGATTCTCGTTGATTTTCCCCCCATACCGGATTCTTTGAATCGGCTGGCAATGGATCCCTGACATTTGCGCAAGGCTCTTGGTGCTGCGTGCAAGACATTCCCCTATAATGCACAGGATTCTGCAAGCGACTCCAGTGTAGATCTCTGACAGGCTAGGGGGCTGGAAGAGCTGCGGGGCAGTCATGGTAGGATCCTCAGGATTCAGCATCGGCTGCTTCGTGCAGTCCAGCTGATCCAAAGGAGGAACAGCAGTAACTGCAGCCTCTTCCTTCCTGGGGCCAGCAGGTAGCTCTTACATAATACCATAGTAAAAGATGGCAGATAGAGGCCAAAATGGCTCATCCTATGTACCCAGCAAGGTGTTTAGGGTTATAACCATTTTGTACACGTTCCCCCCCTGCCTTCTGTTAGTGACTGTAACCACTCTGTGCAGGTTTCCCTCGTGACATCTGTTGGTTGTGTAACACAATGGTTCTCAACCTTTTTCCCATCGTGACACACCTGATAGGCCACGCTCACATGTGGGACACACTGCTCATTACAATTCACGGCGGAAAAGTAAAGGTCCGGTAATTATTTTTATTGTTTAAAATGACACAAAGAAAAGATACGTATTCTGTCTGAACAGAAATTGCATAAATAGTAAACATCCCACACCAAAACAGCACCAATTTCCAGCACTTAAACAGTAACCACCTTACCTAAGAAAAGGCAACACTGAAATATTACACCAGGCCTTAAGACACCAATACACCTCCTATTAGGAAAATGGACCAAGTCAGGCTGCTATAGAGTCCTACACAGAAACTACACCCCAGCAGAAAACCTCACCTAAATCACATGTGCAGACCCTCCCCTAACAAAGAATAAAGAGACCAAACCGCATAACTAGAAGCATGCAGACAAAACTGAATTGGAAACTGCAACAAGCCAGGGTCTCTGTATGCAGTGTAACAAAGGAAAAAGAGAAACACCACAAGTTCTCATAAAACAAATCAAGAAATATAAAATCAATAGCAGCAAAATCATACTAATAAAAAGAACAGATTATTTCAAAACAGCTGATGAGTTGAATATCCAATAATTAAAAACTCATATAAAAAATTTCTAGATACCAATAAAATATTTCAAAATAGCAGACACAAAGACCCGATAATGAAAAATAAGGATACAAACATTTTTTTGCTCTGCATACCTGGAAACGTTTGATATCCAGGTCTCCTGAGATTGTTTTGAATTAGCAGGAGGAGGGGTGGTTTGCTTGGAACTTTCTCCTCTCTTTCAGTCACATACCAGTGCTCTCTCTCACACTGGCTCTCAATTACACACCTATACACACATGTTCTCAGTCACTCACATATACACATGCTTTTTCTCTCTCACTTATATAGGCTCTTAATTACACATTTACACACATGCTGTCTATCTTTTCACGCTTACACACACAGGCTTTCAATCACACACATACATGCTGTCTTTTTCTCTCACACACAGACTCTCATTCACATGTTTACACACATGCTGTTTCTCTCATTTACACACATGCTCTCAATCACATACTCACATGCTCCATCACCTAAACCAGCTCTCAATCACACACAGACACACATGCTCTCTCTCTTACTTATACACACAGGGGCGGATTTTAAGAGCCCTGCTCGCGTAAATCCGCCCAAAACCGGGCGGATTTACGCGAGCAGGGCCCTGCGCGCCGGGAAGCCTATTTTACATAGGCCTACCGGCGTGCGCAGAGCCCCGGGACTCGCGTAAGTCCCGGGGTTTTCGGAGGGGGCGTGTCGGGGGGCGGGCCCGAACCGCACGGCGTTTTCGGGGCGTGTCGGGAGCGTTCCGGGGGCGGGCCCGGGGGCGTGGCCGCGCCCTCCGGACCCGCCCCCAGGTCGCGTCCCGGCGCGCAGGAGGCCCGCTGACGCGCGGGGATTTACGCCTCCCTCTGGGAGGCGTAAATCCCCCGACAAAGGTAAGGGGGGGGAAGGTGAGGGGAGGGCAAAGGAAAGTTCCCTCCGAGGCCGCTCCGATTTCGGAGCGGCCTTGGAGGGAACGGGGGTAGGCTGCGCGGCTTGGTGCGCGCCGGCTATACAAAATCCATAGCCTTGCGCGCGCCGATCCAGGTTTTTAGCAGATATGCGCGGCTCCGCGCGTATCTACTAAAATCCAGCGTACTTTTGTTTGCGCCTGGAGTGCAAACAAAAGTAGGCTATTCGCGCTCCTTTTAAAATCCGCCCCACAGGCTCTTAATCATACATACACATGATCTCTCTCACACACAAAGGATCTCAATCACACACACATACTCTTTCACTCAAACAGGTTTTCAATCACAAACTTACACATACATGTTCCCAATCGTAAACTTACATTCATGCTCTCTCTCTCACAGGCAGGCTCTCAATCACAGACATACTCTCTTTCACATATACAAGCTCTCAATCATTCACATACATGCTATCTCACTCACACACGCATGCTTGCTCATTCACTCTCTCCCCTCCCCCCTGAAACTAGCGGCAGTAGCAGCCTCCTCTCAACCCTAACCTCCTTCATTTTCAGCCCTCGCGGAGGAGGAGTCCCATCGGCCACGGGGGTTGACGCTCTTCTTCATTTTCCTCCGAGCCGCGCTGCACATTCTTCAGACCGCGCCTCTCTTCTGTTCTTCGGGCCGATTCTAACCACACTAGCATGGTCTCTTCTTCCCGTGCACGCACCCGCTGCTCACCACTTCCTCTTCTGGGCTGTGGGGGAGGGGGGGGGGCGGCAGGAAGAAGAGACCATGCTGGTGCCGCTGACTCCAGCTGTCCTGCCGCGTTCCGCCCGGGCTGACAGCATTTTAAGCCTGGGCGGAGGAGGACCGGGGAGCAGCTGGGTCAGCGGGGGACTGGGAACTGTGGCGACACACCTGCGTGTTCTTGGCGACCCACTGGTGTGTCGCGACACACCGGTTGAGAACCACTGGTGTAACAGACGCTCAGTTCTGTTACCAGTAAGCCCTGGGTTTTCGGTGTCAGCTAGCTAGTGTAGGATGGTTAGTGGGGGAGGATCCATTTGGATACAGCCCCCTCCCTTCTGCAGAGTCTGGAATGGCCGTCCCCCCCCGCTGAGGATATATTACCACCCCCTCGCTACAGCTCGGGAGGCAGGTCCCTTTTGGCTGGACAAGGGTTAGAGGCAGTTTGGAGCTTAACGTTTGTTGTTTTACAGGCTGAGTCAGAGATGCCAAGCAAGCCCTGTTTGGTGGTCCTCACCAGGGTTGGGCGGGGTCTTCCAGTCCAGTCCACTCATAGGCTGGTGTGGATTATTTCCCTCTGGGCACATCTTTTGAAAAACGTTTAAGTGGTAGGAGCCTTACTGGAGCCTGTACAGCTCCTGGGCCCAGGGAACCCGGGTCTGGGTTAGAGTTAGAGAAGACCTGCCCTCCATACCCTCAGTGAGGAAGGGGGGAGTCAGTGATTCTGTAAGGGTACACTCCGATGTTATTTTGGAAAGATTCATTTCAAGATCCTTCCTTCCTGCTTCAGAGGATCCTTCCCATTAGGGATCAACTACAGAAAACATAAAAAGGACTGCATCAGAAACAGAGAAATATCGAAGCCAGCTAACTGTGAGCAAATGGCCAAGCCCAACATCTGTGAAGACACCCATCTGGTGCTTCCAAAAAAACACCCTGGGAAGAGCGAGAGACTTCTCTCTCTGTGCAGAGGCAGTACCTTAATATTTTTGCCAGTTGAAAGGGACGTTTCTATGCCCAGTCTAAGGCCACCCTGCCCACCTGGGGACTCTACTTTTCCAAAGCCCTGGAGGGTAGACGTTCCCCTGGCTCTGGCAGCCGATGTTCCTGCTCAGATGGCGGAGGAGATTGTAAAAGAGAAGATTCCGTAGTGCCCTGGATCAGTGCTGCTGCATTTTCATACCTTTTCAACAGTAAAGATTTATTTTGGACACTAGCACACTGACTCCTTTATTTATTTATTTTTTTTGGGAACTTCCAGCAAATACAAGGCGAGTTAATTGTTCCCTCACCCTGGGAAATCAGGAGAGGAGAGCTAGTAGTCACCCTATAGTAGGACCTGAGAGGACTCCTTTCTTCCCCCAGTCGAAAAGAACCTACCTTGGGAAGAACGGGAGCTCGGAGAGCTAGCCAGGGGTTCCTGCCCCAAAGAACTTATACATTCTTTTCAGGCCCCCCAACTGTAACCCCCCATCCCTGCACCCGGTAGTGGGGGGTTACAGTGGTAACTGCCGCTTTGTGCATGCTACCCCCATGCTTCTGTTTAGGATTGTAACAACTGCTCTGTGCAGGTGATCCCAGTGCCTTCCTGGAAGCACAATGCAGTCATTTCGGTGCTATTTTGGGCTGAATTGCCACTCTGTGCAGATTGCTCTAGCGCTTCATTACTATCCATCTTGCCACTAGGGATCCTCTGTGTTTATTCCCATGCTTTTTCAAATTCTGTTGCTATTTTGGCCTCTCCTTCCTTCCTCTGGGAAGACATTCCAGGCATTCAGCACCCTTTATGTGGAAGCAGTCGGGGGGATATTGAGAACCTAGAGGATCATAGCGAGGATGAACCAAGGATGAGCAGGTAGGACGTTTTCTTTGATCTTTTGAGGACTGAAAATTATTTCTCAACTACATCAGTGGGGTAAACATGATACATTTTAAAACATTTCTGTTTATTAAGAATCCATCAATACAGAAAAAAACCCACTGTTCACAAAAGCAATGAACAAAAACCCAGTAACAAACAAAGTCACAGCAGCAAGAACATTTCCTGAATTTTACCTTTTTATCACCCTCCCAACCTTATTTCCAATCACCCCCCATAACAAATTTTAAATGCAAAACCAGACCCCATAGGCTCAGTTTTTAAGATTAGTATTTTAATGTTTCTTTCTTATTTATGGATATCAAGGGTTAGGCAATCAAAGCCCTATCGTCTTTTCTTAGCAGAATATTCCAGAGGTTTGTTATTACATTCCTTAGCTCACAGCATCTAGTTTTCCCTACAGGTCCCTCATGCAGACACAAGTTAGCCTTGACCCTTCTTGGATGTAACAAGTTCTGACTCTCTCATGTCAGTGTTGTTAGAGGTAGGGGGGCTTTTTGTGGTGTGGGTGTGTGTGGGGGGAGAAGAATGGCCTTTATTAATTACATGAAAATATCGCACTCAAATACATTCAAGACTAGATCATATGTATGTATTTATTTATTTAGATTCTTTTATATACCGAAGTTTAGCAGGCTGCCTTCACTCCGGTTTACAATGTAAACAACATAATACATACAACGCATTCATTTCGAACATATTGAATATATTGAATAATGAACATATTGAATATTCATTACGAACATATTTGTGCATCTGTTATAGATACATGAATAAAGCAGTGTGATCACTTGTTATTAATCTAACACATCACCCCCCCTCATCCATCATCTCTTGTTCCTCTTCTCCCTGCCCCATCTACTACCTTTATCATGTATTAGGTATTTTTAGTTAATATCATCTTTTACTCTAACCTTCCTGTTCTACTGGACCTGAACAAAGCATGCGGAAAGCCAGTCAAGAAATGTATTGAATTACTCCAATAAAAAGGTATCGTCTAATATATATTATTGTTGTTGTTTTATTTATTTTTAAATTATAAGGTGCATATTTTAGTCATATTCATAGATAGCAAAGAACTGGCATGCACACAGAGAAAAAAAATAGAGGTAGGAAAAGTTAACGAGGATAGGTGAGGAGGCAGGAAAGTCACCAAGGAGAATTAGGGTTCTCTTATCTAGCCACTGATTCACACCATTTCCTTCTTATAGGCACTGTTTCTTCTTTTTATTTTTTTTTAATTCAAAATCTTTGTCATCTTCTTTGATCGTCTAACATTCAGGAAAATGAATCACAAAAAAACATCCAGGCAGACCTATTATGGATAACTGGGCTTTGACTGGCAAACTCAAAACATCAGCTTTAACTTTGAATTTTTAAGAAGGGTTCATTAGCCTTAATTTCCACTGCATTAAATTTGCACGTTGGGCAAAGGAGAGAAAAAAAAAAAGTATTTACCATTGCTTTTGGGCAATGTTCAAATTAACACTTCCAAATCTATGATTAACGAGCTATGTTTTTACTCTTGATGGTCAGTTTTCATGCAAATTGCATTAGCGATGCTGCTGATTAGACTGAATGTTTATAATGCAGCCTTTCTATGGCTCTCAGAGGTGAAATGTTACGCATTTGATAGGCTCAGTTTCATTACTGCAGTACAAAAAGTGAGCTGCGCTTGAACGTTTAACCCCTTTTACCAGCCTGTTGCGATTCCCCCTTTTAGGTGGCAGTGCCCTAAATCTGCCCAGGACAGAGGAGTCTGTAATAACCTCACCCAGTCAGAGTCCCTCAGAATTTTCTGCATGCTATTTAAGAAAAAAAAAAAAAAAGACACACATCCTTAGCAGCATAAATTTTCAATTTTAAGCTTAAGAAGGAGGCAGTTCAAAGAAAATAGTATATTTCATTGTTGGGTAATAAATAGTTTCTGACAGTTCTACATGGTTAGGTTTATTACTGGTTCCCTTTTCAAGGGGAGTTTTCACCGGAGCAGATGTCATTAGGAGCTGTTGCGTTCAAATATATTCATCAGACTTCCGTATCTGGCAGCTTGCATTTACCAGTGCGCTTATATTTCCCTAAATAGCATTTCAATTAAAGATGAGCTCAGGATTTCACGGGGGATCTCCCCTAAACTGGAAAAAAAGAGGTAGGTTCAGAGGCGTAGCGAGGGTCTCTGGTGCCTGGGAGGGGGGGGGGGGCAATGCATTTGTGCTGCCTCCCTGGTGCCCGGCTCCCCCCTCCCCCAAATCCTCCTGGTAGAAATGCTGAAGGGTAGGACAGTCACACTGCCAGAGGAACCCCAGAAGAGAACTGAACCGACGGACGGCTGTGATCAGCCTATGGGGCAAAAGCTTCTCCGCCTGCAGACAGGCCGCCAGCATTGCCCCTTCCCTCCCTGGTACTGCAGGCACACAAAAACATTTCTCTGATAAAGAAGGAGAGCCAGAGTCAAGGACTGCGATGTAACCTGTACAAACTCTTCCAAACTTTCCAATTTTTCTACTTCTTACCATCAGGAGAAAAAAAGAAGAAGAAACCAATCCAAAATGTGTCCTTTTTCCAGAGCTGCACACATCACCACTGTCTGTCCCTTCACCAAATACAGAAAGAGAAACATGGAGACCCCAGAAAGCCAGGCCTGGCCTGCAGTATAACACCAGAGAAATAATATAGAAATATTCAGATGTACATTTACCAAAAATGACACCAAGAAAATAAAATTCTCCCACTTCCCATCTCGGAGAAACAGAAGTAATAGCAGTCTGTCTCCTACCCTCCCAGGCCCCAGCAGTCCTGCTCCCCAGCCTCTCTCCCCCTCCCAGGCCCCAGCAGTCCTGCTCCTCAGCCTCTCTCCCCCTCCCAGCCCCTTCCCCCTCCCAGGCCCCAGCAGTCCTGCTCCCCAGCCTCTCCCCCTCCCAGATCCCAGCAGACCTGCGCCCCAGCCTCTCTCCCCCTCCCAGCCCCCCTCCCAGGCCCCAGCAGTCCTGCTCCCCAGCCTCCAGCAATCCTGCTCCCCAGCCACTCTCCCCCTCCCAGGCCCCAGCAGTCCTGCTCCCCAGCCTCTCTCCCCTTCCCAGCCTCTTCCCCCTCCCAGGCCCCAGCAGACCTGCTCCCCAGCCTCTCTCCCCCTCCCAGCCTCTTCCCCCTCCCAGGCCCCAGCAGTCCTGCTCCCCAGCCTCTCTCCCCTCCCAGCCTCTTCCCCCTCCCAGGCCCCAGCAGACCTGCTCCCCAGCCTCTCTCCCCCTCCCAGCCCCCCTCCCAGGCCCCAGCAGTCCTGCTCCCCAGCCTCTCTCCCCCTCCCAGCCTCTCCCCCTCCCAGGCCCCAGCAGTCCTGCTCCCCAGCCTCTCTCCCCCTCCCAGCCTCTCCCCCTCCCAGGCCCCAGCAGTCCTGCTCCCCAGCCTCTCTCCCCCTCCCAGGCCCCAGCAGTCCTGCTCCCCAGCCTCTCTCCCCCTCCCAGGCCCCAGCAGTCCTGCTCCCCAGCCTCCAGCAATCCTGCTCCCCAGCCACTCTCCCCCTCCCAGGCCCCAGCAGTCCTGCTCCCCAGCCTCTCTCCCCCTCCCAGCCTCTTCCCCCTCCCAGGCCCCAGCAGTCCTGCTCCCCAGCCTCTCCCCCTCCCAGGCCTTAGCAATTGTGCTCCCCAGCTCCCTCTCGCCTCTCTCCCCTCCCAGCTCCTCCCCCTCCCCCGTCCCAGAAATCGTGCTCCCTCTCCCATCCCAGCCCCTGTCCCCCTCCCCCTCCCAGGCCCCAGCAATCGTGCTCCCCAGCTCCCTCTCTCCTCCCAGTCCCCACATTCATTCACACACACACACATGCAGCCTTCTACCCTCACCTTCTCACTCCCCTTTTCTACTTCCTTACTCCACCTTCCCTCTCAGTCACACCCCCCTCTCAGTCATTCATCGTCTCCCTCTCTCTCCCCCCATCCCTCCCTCTCATCCCTTTCCTTCCCTCACTCATACCCCTTCTTTTCCCTTTCAGTCACAACCTGCCATATGACTCACCCCTCCTGATGGGTCTGTACAAGGGCAGTGAGACAATCCTGACTGTTAGAGCCTGTATGAGCCTTGGGTTTGTACTTTGGGCAAATGATAACAACCCCTGAGCTCTTTTACTAGGATATGGTCTGTCCTCCCTTCTCTCCTCTTGTTACTTGGATATTAAAAGTAATGTGTGGGTATCCCTTTCTAAGACCTTACACTATTTCCTCCTTAAAAGAGTTTTTCCTTCCTTAGTATTTTTGAGTTTTGTCAGGCGCACTGGATGCCTGACCCATGTTGAATTCAGACTCTGTGGCACCTAAGGAAAATTTTCTTTTGCTTTTTGTGCAGTCTTTGCAAAATGGCAATGGACAATGACATTTCCAGTGTGGTGATGCCACGGGAGATATTGTGGCCGCCTTTGGTGGCCTTTACCATCAACATTTTTTGCTTAAATAGAGACTCAGTTTCTGACCTGGCTTGTCAACTTGGAAGAAGAGTTGTTTTCACTGGGTGGGTACTCGCTCAACCTCTAACTTCCTCAAAATTACTACCAAAAGCCACAGCTTAGACGGGAGAGCAATCTAGAGCCGGAGAAATAATTTTGCAGTGGTTTACTGCTGCTTACACTCTTTCCCGGTAAAGCTGGGCAAATCTGAGCCAAAGTACAAGCCGGCTTACTTATTGCCTGATTTACTATGGCTTTTTCCCCCCTTTCTGTGTCTATGACGAAAAAAACACTTAGTACATCACGTCCTTAGATTAGAACTGTGCTGGGTTTGCAAACTTTAAAATTAACTGCGAAACCCCAATTCAGGGTAAGGGCTGAATTCTGACAGGGCCACAAAAATCCCAAATATTCCAGTTACCAGTCCCTTTGCCCTAGGGTGTGGGTTCTTGATCTCTTGAGGAAGAAAGGTTATCTTTCAAGTCCCAGGGCATGGGTAAAATCTCTTCCTTCTGTGTTACTAGAGACTCTTTGGAGCAGGAACACTGATAGCACAGGTTGGACTCACAGGTTGAGTTGTTCAAATAAAAAGCTTACTGTGGTTTGGTGTAAAATAATTCAGGTGCATAAAGAAGGTGATGTCCAGTTACATCCAGGCTTAGCTGTGTCATCTTGGAGTCCAGATTTAAGGTCTCACTCTCTCTGAGGAAGTGTCCCTCAGTGTGGGATCCTGGCTTACCCTCCAAGGACAGGAATGATAAGTGACCCAAATTGGCTGAGGGGGGGGGTGTCTTAGGTATGGATGCATTTCCTTCCCCCACAGTACCTGATGTTCAAGGGTGCTCCCCATCTTCAATACCTGCCCGTGTCCTGAGACCTGGGATGAAGACTCCTTTGCGGGTGACCAGATATCCTTTTCCCTCTCCAAATTCTCTTTAGTAGAAAGCCTCCCTGGAGGAAAGATCTTCTCTGGAAGACAGGTGTTAAGTCTTCCCGTGACATAGGATAAGGAAGGTTGGCAGAGAAAAAAGGAACTTCCTTCCCTGACCCCCAGGTAGCAGAAGCAAAAAAAAAAACAAACAAAAAAAAAAACTTGTGACAAATATTCTTGGTCTCTCTCTTCACCAAGAGGGTCACGGCAGCCTCCTCTTGATCTGGGCGAAGTGGTTTGCAGGGACCCTCCTGGCCGTCCTAGGCAGGGGGGGGGGAACTGATTCCCAGTAAAGCACAGGGGCCAACAGAAAAAAGGCCTCCAAAAACTCAGAGGAAAAAAAAAAAAGGCAAAAGCTTTCTCTGTATCTCAAAACTTCCTTCTAGCCCTGTAAAGCAGCTGGCTGGGCAGTGCCTCTCCCATCCTCATCGAGACTGGCGTGTAAAACAGGAGAGCACAGCAAGA
The DNA here is from genome assembly GCF_901001135.1 of Rhinatrema bivittatum. Taxonomy (NCBI): domain Eukaryota; kingdom Metazoa; phylum Chordata; class Amphibia; order Gymnophiona; family Rhinatrematidae; genus Rhinatrema; species Rhinatrema bivittatum. The sequence continues at coordinate 56,216,109 of NC_042621.1, forward strand.
TGCTCCCGACTCTCCGAACATAAACTCCAGACTTCCACCCTCCCTGAACTCCTCCTCCTCCTCCCTTATGGTACAAGAGCTCACCATTCCCGGCATCCACAGGGGAGGTGCTCTTACAAATGGGGTGCCCCTGCTCCTCATTACCTCAGCCCAGGGTATACTAGGGCTACCTAGCGGAGATCCAAGGGGTCTCTATGACTGAAATATTTAGATGTTCATTTGAACTGTATAAAAGTATTGTGGCCGCTGTACTAGCTCACTTGAATACATAGAAACGAGGGTCATCAAACAGAGCTAATCACAGACGTACTGAGTTAGTCCAGTCAAAAGGTATTGCTTATAATTTGTCTGTTGACCCTTATTTCTACATTCAAGCTGTCTTCCAGCTGACCCAGAAATCAGGACAAAAGTCCAAGCTGAGGTTCTGATGCAGAGGGCGAGATGAGATCAGTCTGTAGCTTCAGCATTATTCCATTTTAGGTCTGCAGAGTCTAAAGTTATTTTTGACATGTCTTGGTACATGAAGATCATGTAGATAGTTGGTAGAAGTTTTTTTTTGTTTTTTTTTAAATGTGGCTATTTAGATTTGACCATCTGGTTTCCTGATGGTGAGAACACTGAAGTATGATTTTTCTATTCTGCTCACGTAGAAATTGTGCTTCTCAGATGGTGGATATTCAGTTGTAGATAGGAGTATTTGTATTTGAGTGCCTTACTTTTTAGGTGATTCTACATATCTACTTTTAATAATTGTTCTATATGCTTTTGCAATCACTCATGTGCAGGGATTTTATTTCTTTTGATCTGTGTTTGCACCAGTCACGTGGTGAGGGTTACAGTACCTCTGAAAGCTGTAGAATACCCCTGATGAACATGGACCTGTTTGTGAAGGATTATATAGTAAGAAAGCAGAGCTGATCAGATAAGCTCCTCTTGCCCCCAATAAGTGCATCCGGTTTCCCCTACCTATTGTGTTCACCTTATTTGATCTCTAGTTCTCTCTGCTCGTTCCTCTGCCAGCTGACTATGGCCCAAGCATGCTTAAATTCTGTCACTTTCATTTGCAACAACTTCTGCTGGTAGTCAACTCTGGGTATCCACTATTCCCTTAATAAAGAAGTGTTATCTTGCATTTTCTTGGATCCTTTCTTCTTCCCATTTTATATCATGACCCTCCCCCTTGTCCTTGAGCTTCTGTTTTCTTGGATTTTTTTTTTTTTGCCCTGCATTATGAAACACCTTCAGATTTTTAGTTAAGCAACTGCTCAATTGGGTAAGCATGCTGATGCCAGTATCTTGTTCGGTCAAGCACTGCTCTGTGTGTGCTCTTAGAGTGAGGATACTGCAAATGTGCAAGGTTTTGGATCTCCCAACGTGGCATGTGCTAACATCGTTGATTAACCCAGAGACATTTGTGTAATGCGCGTATATTACAGATATGAGTAAGAAGGTGGGCAACATGAACAGTAAGTGAAACATCTAGTGGATAATGTTCACATTATCTGGTTAATGTTCACATTTTATCTGTAACATATACACATATCCATATTTTACAGATAATTGTTAAAGTACTTCCTATATTATCTGTGAGCAGCGCTCTAGCAGTTTGAAAAGCTGTCTGCCAGTAGACTTATCTTCAGCTTGCAATCATCCATAAATATGTACTGTAGCTATCTCTCTTAAGTGATATGGAAATTGACTAATTGACTACCCTGTTAAGCAAGCACTTTTTATAAAATGAAGTAACTGATTTTTTTTTTTTCAAATAAAATACAGTATTGAGAAGCACCTGTTAGTAGAGATGGATCAAATCACTTAGCATTAATCAGAAGCCTATTTGAACCACCATCCATAAATTACAATAATTCACGAATCACGGAGCCTCACAAAACAGAGACTGAATCACCGATCACTCGTAGAAAGCTTCCGCTGATCACAATTTATGAATCACAAATTTCACTTGATATATCTTGACTGGCAGAAATGCTATTCATCGTAAGAACGGATGATATTTGAACCATTTACTTGTACTCGCTACTTAAACGAGTTGAGAAAATGTGCCGATCAGGAAATGACACCAATCTTGCTGCCCCCTGCTGACTCTCTTCCCCCCCCCCCCCCGCCCCCGCCCCTTCCCGGGCAAATAATTTGCAGACCTTAAATCCTGGGCCACAATTCATGACTCATGGTTGCTCTATCACAAGGTGGGATAGGGAAAAGTCAAACGAATTGCAGCTTACTAGGAATGAGGTTCACAGGGATGCTGATCTGTAGGATTTTCAAAAAAAGTTAGTGGCCCATTCCCATGAAAGTTTGGGGGCAGATGTAAATGGGCTCCACAGCCAACGTCAATGCCAAACGTAGCTACGGGGAAGCAGACATAAAATATAACTCACTGAGGCATAGTTATCTTTGTTGTCAATGCTCACCCCATGAAACCCTCTCTCGCATGCCGGTTTTCTCCAAATTCATAATTAATGAGCTGCTTTGTATGATCTTGTATCGCAGCAGCTCTTTCGTCTCGAATGTAAATCAAATTCTGTACATGGTGGACTACACGAAAAATGTCTTCTATTGCAAAGTGACAACATTTTGTGAAAACGTTCACACACTGGACTATACATGGAAAAGCATGGGGGAACCATGGCATTTCAGGTTGCTATTGCGCATTTTTGTTTGCAAAAGCCCGGTTAGTGGAAGTTTCTGCAGTGCTGTACATTCGGCTCAAAGTTTGGATTGCCATCCCTCTGCCTATGAGTTTAAAATACCTACAGTTTGGAATTTATAGTAAGCAAATTGTTACGTCGATACATTTCTCTTACGGTATGAATATCATATTGGAATGCACAGTTTGAAAATGTAATGAAAAATGTGACAAATTTCATTTTGCTTTGTTTGCAACAAAAGAAAATAAACCTGTAATTGAAAAATTCATTTCATTTTCATTTGTCATTTTGTTGCCTATTAAAGCCAATGAAGGAAATGAGCATATTTTTTTTTTTTTTAAGTCACACAGCCTGGAGTCAGTGGGGGAATGGGAGAAGGAGTAAGGCCAATAGCTTGCAGTTTGTTTTGGGTTTTTTTTTTTACCAGCCTATCCCAGCTTCCCTGAAAGTGAAAGCAGAAGCAAAGCTTAAACAGGTGTTATTTCAGCCACTTCTGTGGGTGATTTTAGAAAGTGAGAACAGGGATTGAGAAACTGCTTGCTTTTCAGAGTTGAGAGTTAGAAGAAAGAAAGATTCTAAAAAAAAAATAAAAAATTATTAGGACTGCTTTGTGCATTTCTTTCTGCTGCTCAGCGTGCAGTACTTCTGGAAGCTGTAAACTGAGGGCTGAGAGCAGACACAGTCACTGTCAAAGTACTGTGTCTTATATTAGGAAAGATACACTGACCGAGATTGTCGCTCTGTGTTTTTAGTGAGTGCTATGCAGATACAGTGTGACAGCTTGCACTCTATTAGTACTACCACTACTACACTATTTATCATTTCTGAAGCGCTACTAGGTATATGTAGTGCTATATAAATACACATAAGAGACAGTCCCTGCTCCATGGAGTTACAATCTAGTCAAAGCAAACATACACTACAATAGGTGGCCAATTACAGTCCTTGAGAACCACAAGCAGGCCAGGTTTTCAGGATATCCACAATGAATATGCGTGAGATAGATTTGCATACAATAGAGGCAGAGCATGCAACTCTATCCCACGCGTATTCATTGTGGATATCCTGAAAATCTGGCCTGTTTGTGGCTCTCGAGGACTGGAGTTGGCCACCCCTGATATAGTGCATAAAAAAATAAATCTATGGGAAGTCTATTTATAGTAGAGGTGGTAAGGATTTAAAAGCAGCTTCAAAAAGTGAGTTTTTAAACTGGATTTGAATAAACCTAGTGAGAGAGCACAATGCACTGACTCAGTAAGTCTATTCCAGGCCTATGGCGCAGAAAGGTGGACAGCATGGAGTCAGGGGTTGGCGGTGGATGAGAAGGGCACACATAAGAGTGACTGAATTGATGAACAGATTTCACAAGGAAGATAGGGGAGAGAGAATAGAAGATAGGTAATGAGGAGCTGCATATTGAATCCATTTTTAGGCTGGTTTGACCTGTGTGCAGAAGTGGATAGGAAGCCAGTGTAGCGACTTGAGAAGAGAGGTTTCACGGTCATGGCGATGCTGAAGATAGATAAGTCATGCAGCCACATTTTGAATAAAGACAGTTTAGTGGGAGGTGCATGGAGAGCGAGTTGCCGTAGTCTAAGCAGGAGGTGATAAGAGAGTGGGTGAGCGTTTTGATAGCATGCTTGGAGTGGAAGGGATGGATTTTGATGATGTTATAGAGAAAGAAATGACACGCTTTTGCAGTGTTTTGGATGTGTACAGGGAAGGAGAGAGAAGCAAAGATAACCCCCCAAGGGCCGAGGGAACTGGCAGGATGGCACTGGGAGTGCTATCTACAGAGACAGAAAAAGCAGATTTGAGGGAGAAAGCATGAAGTTCCATCTTGGCCATGCTAAGTTTAAGGCAGTGGCAATGGCAGACAAGCAGGCTGAAATCTGGAACACGATTCATGCCAAAATTTCTTGTATAATCTGGGAGTCATGAACTACATATCGATTAGTTTGGTTAATCACTTTCATATTTATAGGAATCTAAACTAAACTAGGGGATAAAAATTGTTAGAAAAGAAAAGGACCCCAGGATAGGGGTGTGCATTCGTTTTCGACGTATTGTGAATCCGCAACGTATATGCCATATTCGTTGTATTCGTGGGGGTTCCGAAACGTATGGCGAACCCCCACGAATACAACGGATCACCAACGAATAGGCCCCCCACCCTCCTGATCCCCCCAAGACTTGCCAAAAGTACCTGTGGTCCAGCGGGGGTTCTGGAGCGATCTCCTGCACTCCGGCTGTCGGTTGCCGGTATTCAAAATGGCGCCGATAGCCCCTGTGACATAGTAAAGGCAAAGGCTATCGGCGCCATTTTGAAATCCCGGCAACTGACAGCCCGAGTGCAGGAAATCACTCCAGGACCCCTGCTGGACCACCAGGGACTTTTGGCAAGTCTTGGGGGGGGGGAGGGGGCAGGAGGGTGGGGGGTTGTAGATAAATAACTTTAAAGGGTTGGGATGGGTTTGTTTTTTTTAAGGGGAACAAATGTATTTTTGACATATAAATGTATAAATGTTTTGCTATGTGATTTCAATCTGTTTAAATTATTATTTAAGTTTTAAATTGTTACCTAAGTTGCACACTATGTTAATTAAGTTTTGCTTAGTTGTATCTTGTTCTTTGTAGAGCCCACCGGCAAGTTCTTACTGTTCATTGTAAACCGGTTTGATTTGTATCCAATGCAAGAAGATCGGTATATAAAAGCTAATAATAATAATAATATGAACGGATCGGGGGCCCCCCCGAGAACGGATGCAACGATTTGGGCTCCTACGAATCCGAATCCCGAATGAGACGAATCCGTCCCTGCTGCACATCCCTACCCCAGGAACCTAAGGAGCAAAGGTCCTGATAATGAGTTTGGATGGCAGTGTGCTGAGGTGCCTGTCATTCAGCTACCAGCTCAAGAGCAGCTGTTTGTTAGCTGTTCCTGAACACAATCTGGTAAATGATGACCACTGCAACCATTCTCTTAAGGGTAGCTCGCAGGCCAGCACATTTTGGCACAGCCACTGCAGAGCTGCGCGACCTGAGCTCTGTTAGGGGAGCAGGTGCTCCTTTCAAAGAGTGTCTGTGAGCTAAGACGCGGCACGGAGTCCTCACGTTCTTCCATCTACCAACGGAGGTCCCCAGCAGGATCGTCGTCCTCAGGTCTCGGTGGAAAAATTGGAGGGGGGGGGGGTGAGGGAGAGTGGCTCTACAGAGGGAGAAATAAAGAAGGAGAAGGGGTACTGGCTGAGGGCTTCCTGCATCCTCTCCTTGGGGTGGGGCCTGGGGTGTAGGCAGAGGTCCTGCTCTACCTTCGGGTGGGAAAACTGGCCGAGGGCTGGCTCCTGTTGGTGGTGGGGATAGAGCAACAGCTGGGGGGGGGGGGGGGGGGGGAGCCTGATCCTCCTCTTCCTCCTCCTCTGAGCTGGTTATGGTTATAGTTAGATTTATTACTAACCTGCCTATGCGTAGAACCTAGGCAGTTTATAGCAAGAACATACACATTATCATGTTATAGACAAAAATTAAAATAATCCTGAAGCAAAAGGATAAATAATACAATCAAAATATTAAACACTACTTAAAGCAACGTCGTGAACATGCAAGTTAAAACAGAAATGTACATGGAATCATCTGGTGAGCTCTGTGAAGAGATAAAACTGTGCATTAACAGGCTGATACAGTAAAAATCGCGGGAGAGCTGGTGCTCAGTGCATATTTTCTGCTTTTCTCTACACTTTTCCGGGTTGCTCAGAATTTAACGCCTGTTCTGTTATTTTGATATTTTATATGCATGTTGTAAACTGCCTTGTATAATGTTATTAGAAAAGTGGAATAGTAATTTCTTAAGTAAATAATAATTATAATAACAATGTGGATTAAGCACTGATCTTGGGATGTAAGCCCATACCTGAGTCGTACAGATGAATGAGGCTTGTGTGCAGAACATAGTGAGAGACTGAAGTTGCACGGCCATGTGGAGGGTCCACTTTGGGAAGCTGGCTCCAATTTATTATTGTCTGTGGTGATGATTAGGCCACTTGGAGTGGGGAAAATGTGTTAAGAATTGCTGACTCTGCTGAGAGTCCCAGTCTAAAGCAACAGCCCTGCCTCTCTGAAAATCATCAACACTGCTTTGAATATTTCCTGCCATTCCCCTTAATGCCAGCCTATACATACAGTATTAGTTCAACAGCTATGCCTGTAGTGAGAGCTAGAGAGAGAGAGATAGACTTGTGCCGAAATTGGACACCTAGATGACCAGTGGTGGCTATTTCATCAAAACTGCACATATGTACACAATTGTGAAACTTTCCAGATATGACTTAGGTGTACCCACCTCTGTCCCATACATGCCTCTCCCACAGCTGCTTAAGCCAGTCCTCCTTAAGGTGCTGGAGTTCCTGGGCTACCTTCTTTAGGTTCTCAATCTGTTAACATAGAAAGATAGGAAGATATGGACTGAGAGCAGATATTGAACAGAAGAATCATCCTGTGTTTCCCATTTCCTTTCAGGAATCTAGGCATAGACCCCAGTACATAAACCTCAGCATGCACTAAGATCAGTAGGGCACAAACTGCTTTATGACCATCCCATTGGTTTGTATGTTAGGATGACACAAGAGAAAGGATGTTTTATGTTGCAAGACCCACCATTTGGAATGAGTTACTTGATGAGATCCATTTAATTCAGTGCTATTCAACATGCAGGAAGAAGGTGAAAGCTTTTTATTTCAAGCAAACAGTCACACATATTAAGGAATATCAGGACTCATACATTATCCCACAGCAGAGACTTTCTGTGATTCGGTATAATACATCTGCTTCATTTATCTTCATTCTCATTGTATTTTTATTTTGTTGTTTTAATTAAGCTTTTATTTTATTATTATTTTAGTTTAGTTTATGATTTTGTTTTATGATTTTATTTTGTTGAATCTTTTTTGTTTTTATGGTATTGAGATTCTGTAATTTATTTTGTTGCTATTTTTATATTATTATGAGTGTTTTACTGTAACCCTCCAAGTACATTGGATTGAGTGGCTTAAAGTTAGTTTAAATAAAATAAATAAATACATTAATAAATATTTGTGGGACGTTCCTTGCAATTTGTGACATCTATGGATTCTGTGTACTTCTCCCTTGCTTTCTTGAACATATATCATTTCTGAGTGAAGCTCTTCTCTTGTGAGCCCATTCCATATACCCAGCACCCTTTCAGTTACTATAGTTACAGGACCATATTACCCCAGCAGTCTGGCCAGATCTATTATCCTCTCTGCTAAAGATATCTCCCAGCTGCTTGTCAGACTATGATCACCTGCCAGATAGCTTCTTATCTCAGACTGCCTTTTTGGGGATTTCCCTGTATTTCTGAATATGGAAATGGGTACACATGGAAATTACGTGCATAATTTTTCCATTCATAAAAAAAATAGGCATGTACTTTTGAGCCTTTGCGTGTACGTTTGGGGACAGAGATATGAATATTTTATAATCTATGCAACCAGTACCAAGCAGTTTATAAAATACACGTATAAAACTTTATGCGCATTCAGTTATGCATTTACCTGCCAACTTAGGCGCACTTTTGAAAATTGTCCTTTAAATTATTTCTCTAAGCGCATCCAAGCTGCATTGTGAGGCATGAGGTACCCAGGGATGCACACCTTGGGCTGTGTTATTATTTTAAAATGCTTTTTACCTATGTTAATTGGCTTTCTGAAAAATGCCCACCCTCAATGCAGGTGCTTTTAACCACATTGTCATAATGTGTTCCCAAGGGCTAGAAGAACTGGGTCAAAAATTATAATCACAAGCTTGGTGTTGTAAGAGTCTCAGCCACTTCAGTCTTAGAGGCTGCTGTACTAAGCTACAATAAAATGGCCCTGTTAATCGCATGCAAATCAAGTACAGGATAAATAGTACACATTACAATGCTTAACACAGTTCCCTCTAAGCTGTGTGCATGTGCACACGTACACAGGTTGTTAACCTTGTGCCCATGGCAAAACATAGTGGGGTAGACTTTCAAAGGGTTACCTCCGAAAACCTACCCCTGCGCGCGTCAAGCCTGTATTGCATAGGCTCGGCGGCGCGCGCAAGCCCCCGGGATGCGCGTATGTCCCGGGGCTTCGAAAAAGGGGCGGTCCGAGGGAGGGTCAGAGTCCTCCGGCACAGCGGCTGTGCCGGGGGATGGTGCGCAGACAGGCGTAACTCCGTCCAATAAGGTAGGGGGGGGGGATGGGTTAGTTAGGGGAAGGGAGGGAAAGGTGGGGGGAAATCCAAAAAAAAAGTTCCCTTCAAGGCCGCTCCGATTTCGGAGCGGCCTTGGAGGGAATGGGGAAAGCCATTGGGGCGCCCCTCGGGCTCAGCGCGCACAAGGTGCCCAAGAGTGCACCCCCTTGTGCACGCTGACCCCGGATTTTATAACATGCTCGCGGCAGCGCGTGCATGTTATAAAATCGGTTGTACATTTGTGCGTGCCGGGTAGCACGCACAAATGTACCCCACGTGCGCTCCTTTAAAAATCTGGCCCGGTGTGCATAAGCAATCCTGATATTATATTGGCTTTCAGCACACAAATTTGAAAGCCAATAAAAAGTTGCCTAAAAGGAAATGTTTGCTCATGTAGCCTTTCCAAAATTAGAGGGAAAATTGCTTGTGATAACACTTGTTATCGCAATAAATCTTATCTATACCGCTATGAGGTGCAGTTAAATTTCTCATTTGCACGATTCAGTGTGCATTATTTTGGTATGCTAACATAATTATGCAGCTCATTATTAGTTTTGCATAGATTTTGCAGCAAAGCTCGCAACAGTTCAGCAACTCATGATTAACTGGTAAATAATGCATGCAAAATTTAGCAAAGGGGATAGTGAACATTATTTGCCAGATTAGTGTACTTGTGTTTTGGAACATTGCCTCATCTTAATAATGAAACGGCTCACCGGGTGGAGTTCCGCTGCTGGGCCTTCTCCCGCTGGTTCTCCACTGCAGTATCTCAACGTCTCTTGATGTCTGGATGTGGCTTTAAGCAAAGATAAGTCCCCACACACTCGGGTTGTAAGCAGAACTGTTCAGAAAAGCCACGGGTTTTCCAAAAACAAAGTCCAGCCAGGGGGTGCCTGCTCCTGCACCCCGGCCTATGGTAGCACTGGCCCTGAACACAGTTCCAGGAGTTTGGCCTTATCTGGAGCCAACAGCTCCTTCACATTTGAGCTGTCTGGCTGTGCCTGTCTCTGCGGTACAGCCTACGCCAGAAAAGGTTTTTAAACTCGGACACTAAAGCCAGGCTCTGTCCTAGCCCAACGGTTCCTCCAAACCAGCGTTCAGTTCCAGCTGCACCCGTCCCAGCTTCACTGCTCACAGCTGCCAAATCCTTAAATGTAGTTCCCTGATGCTTGACCCACTTTGAGGGGCCTAATTCAGGCACAATCCCCACAGTGTCCTTCCCTTCCCCCGCTCGGGCATTTCCCCAGAGCTGATGCAGATTGCCTCCTTCCCTTCTGTAGGAAAATCCCAAAAGCTGGAAAAAAACACTTTTTAAACAAAACACAAGTATCTCAGCGTTTTCCTACTCCATCACAATTATCCACCCGGGCTTACGGCTGCCGTTGGCTATTAGTTGCTTCCATCTTCGCTGTCCTCTTCCTCCTGCCACTCCCACCAGTCTCGTGTCTCTGCTCCTCTCTTTTAATCCGCTCCACACCTGGTTCCCACACCTGGTTCCACACCTCTCCCTCAGCCCTCTGGGAATTGTAGTCCTCCCCTCCCCCGACTGGACGTTTGGTCCATTCAGCCCTAGCTTGCATTCCCCTCCTGTTCAGCTGTAGTAATGGGACATATCTCCCTTTACAATACATTGGTCTCCAACATAGCTGCTGCTTAAACAATTTAAATGGAACTCAACCTTCTTCATACGAGATTCAAATTTAACCTGAGATTGTTAACTTTATTCATTTGTGCTAAATTTACAAATGAATAATGATTAAACAATTTAAGCATTTTATTTAAATTAAAAGATTGGGGTCACGTGGGATGATCTGCTAGGGAGGACGTGTTCTCCCTGAGCTCCGGGTGCCACGGACTTTTTCATACCCTTTCTACCCCCCTGAGGTGACGAACCGGCATAAGAGACGCGTGTCGGGACACGGCCCATGTCGATTGTACATTATATGTACAAAACCCCACCAACCATGGCTGCACGAGGTGGTAAAAAGGACAAAGAAAAAGACAAGCTTAAGCCCGCGGATTCCAAAATGGCGCCGAGCCCCGGCGCCATCAGCCCGGTGGTAGCGACGCCACTTACCGTGGACACGCTCAAGGCAATGCTGGATTCTACCCTAGATGTTAAACTTGCGGGGATTACTCACCAGCTGGAGGAGGTAAAATCCTCGTTGGCGGCTCTGCAGCCGCGGCTCGATGGCTTGGAAGACCGGATCGTGGGGTTGGAGGAGGGGCTACAGGCCCAAACAGAGAAAAGTGGCGTGCAAGATAAGTCTCTCCAGGACTGTTTGCAAAAAATGGATGATTTAGAGAATCGCCTTCGCAGGGATAATCTGAGGTTCCTGGGGCTCCCGGAGGCGGTGGACGAGCGCGGCTTGGGGGACTTTTTGGAGGAATGGTTGCCAGCGGCGGTAGGCCTCCCAGATTTACAAGGGACAATGAAAATAGAACGTGCGCACAGACTGGGGGTACGCCGAGACTCAGACAAGCGCCCTCGTATAGCTATCGCCAAAATTCTTAATTCAGCTATAAAACAAAAAATATGGATGGCATATAGACGGAACCCAGAGGCGAAATATAAAAGCCATACTGTAAGGATTACGCAGGATTATTCGGCGCAAGTCTCACAGCAACGGAAAAAGTTCTCCCCAATGTGTTCCCAGCTATTTGAGAAGCGTATCAAATTTGCCCTCATTTATCCTGCCACGCTGAGGGTTGGGTGGGAAGGAAAAACCCACCTTTTTAAGACCCCTGAGGAGGCGAAGACGTTCGTGAGCTCTCTGGAAAACAGGCAGGGGCCAAGCCCATGATGGATTACTATTTTTTTTCCCTTTGGTCTACTCAGGTATTACTTAGACTATGTGCGGGCCCTGGTCTCGTTGGATTCGGTGGGATCCCATTGCCGCATGCCTCTCAAACTATCAGCCGCTGGCCCTACCGGAGAGGGCTACAGCGTTTTTCATGATCTGGTATACCTGGGATGGTGATGATTGAGCGCGTGCGCCAGTGTCCAACATGTTATACACCTAAAGACTATGTTGGACTCAAAGTTAGACTGTTGTTTTGCTAGGTCTCCTGTTGGGGACATAGATTCAGTTCTTGTTGTCCGTGGCACCCGGACATCCTAAGCGGACCTCCCAGATCGGGTGCATTTATTTTGTGCCCGTTTGGCAATATGCTAATCTTGTATCATTGGGGTAGGGTGGGGGGGGGGGGGGGGGGGGGGGGGTTGGGAGGTTGATTGGGTGTATGAGTATGGCGGGTGTAAGTGGGGGCGGGGATCTGAGGATGAACGGATAGTGCAGTGTGTATGGGATTCCCTGTGGGTGAGTGAGACGGGCAGGAGGATGTCAATCCGTGGGACCTTACTGGTGATAGGGGGCGGCTGGGACCCTCTCCACCAGGAGATATTGCAGAGAAGAATGTTAGGATCACTTCACGCTTGGCTGGGATCATGCCAAAAATAATTTCATGGAATGTACACGGTATGGGGTCTCCCATTAAACGCAAGAAAATATTAGCTCATTTAAAGAGATTGCATGGGGAAATCGCTTGTATACAGGAAACACATCTCACTTCCCTTGAGAGTCAAAAGTTGAAAAGGGACTGGGTGAGAGAATGCTTCTATGCGGCGTCCACACACCGTAAAGCTGGGGTGGCTATACTGATTAGTAAATCTGCGGATTTGGAAGTGGAACGCTCCATTGCTGACCCCAATGGCCACTATGTGTTAATTATTGGAAAGTGGAGGGGGCAGAAGATCACTATTGGTAATGTGTATGTACCCACTGACAATCCACAGAAATACTTGCGTTCGTTCGCGGATGTGCTCCTCTCTCACCAGGAGGGTCTTCTGTGTATTGCAGGGGATTTCAATTGTGTGTGGGACAATACACTTGACAGGTCGACACAGAGCGGGACTCGCTTGGGAGCTCGGGGTGAAGGGGTGAAAAAATTTTGTGATGTGACTGGACTGTTGGACATCTGGCGAGTCCTCCACCCTACGAACCGGGAATATACCTTTTACTCGAACCCACACCAGACGTTCTCTCGCATAGATTATATTTTACTGGCTCAGAACGCTCTTGGGAGGGTGGACAGGGCAGACATCGAAAACCCGGTTATTTCAGATCACTCCCCGGTATCGGTTGGTCTTAATATTGGTCAACAATCTGGAGGAGACCGCTGGTGGCGATTTCCTAATGCCTTAAAAGGGGATAGGGAGTTCAGACAGTTTCTGATAACCAAATGGACGGCATATGCGGGGGATAATGCACAGCATGTGACTCAACCTCAGTTGTTTTGGGAAACGGGGAAAGCCGTGTTGCGAGGCGAAATAATCAGCTTTATGAGTGCCAGGCACAAGCGCATGACGAAAGATATTCTTCATTTGGATGCTAGGACTAAGCAGGCTAGGCAGACCTTTCTATCCTCTCCCTCGGAATCCCACCCACAGGCTTACTTCCACATACATCATCAGCTCAACACTGTCCTACACAAGAGAGCTTGCAATGCCCTTCAAGTAGCCCACCACAATTTTTTCAGATACGGCAATAAGGTGGGACGGCCTATGGCCAACCTTGTGAGGAGGACTAGGGCTCGGACGGCGATACAGGCCATGATTAATACTCAGGGGCAAAAAGTCACGGACCTTAGGGCTATTGGGAAAGTTTTCCATTCTTTTTACACCGCCTTATATGCGGAGGACTCCACCCCCGGTGGGGGGGAGGAACAGTCTTTCTTTTCCAATTTACATACTCCGAGCTTGTCATCTCAGCAAAGGGAGTTTATCAACCGCCCCATTCAGACTTACGAAGTTCTCCGAGTCATAAACGATATGGCATCGGGTAAATCCCCTGGGCCCGATGGGTACTCATATGACTTTTTTAAAATGTTGAGAGACCATTTGGCAGTCCCATTGACGAATTTTTATGTGGATGGATTGCTGCAGAAGAGCTTCCCATTAGACTTTAATTCTGCTCATATCATAGTTTTGCCAAAGCCGGGCAAAGACCCGCATAAACCGGAGTCATATAGGCCCATATCACTGCTTAACAGCGACCTAAAGATCCTGGCGAAGGTTTTGGCAGACAGATTGGCGTTGCTGTTGCCCCTACTTATCACGGAGCAGCAGGTGGGTTTTGTCAAGGGTCGCTCGGCTACTGGTCATATTGTGCGTCTATTATCAGCTATGACGATGTGTCAACAATATACAGTGCCTGCGTTGGCTATAGGCTTTGACAGTGAAAAAGCATTCGATAGGGTAGCCTGGTCATACATGTTTTCCGTCTTGGAGCGATATGGGATATTGGGGAATTATGTGTCCTATTTAGGGTTATTATATCATCATCCTCACTCCCGCATTATGACTAATGGGTTGTTATCAGATCCAGTGGCTATCCAGAGGGGGGTACGGCAAGGCTGCCCACTGTCTCCTCTTCTTTATATCCTTACAATTGACCCATTATTACGTAAGATCTTGACGCACCCTGACATTTGGGGGTTCAGCAAACGGGGTCAGTCTTTCAAAGTCGCGGCTTTCGCCGACGATGTCCTGGTTTTCCTGACTCGCCCACAACGTTCTCTATTTTACTTACTACAAGTACAGGAACATTTCGGGGTATTTGCTGGCCTCAAGATTAATAGAGACAAGTCAGAGGCTCTAGACGTGGGGCGCAACTTGAGGGAAACCTGGGAGGGGGAGTTCCCATTAAAATGGGCGTCTGATACCCTTAAATACTTGGGGATTGTTATACCCAATCAATTGGATACTATATACCAGCTGAATGTCCACCCAAAGCTGACTTACACGGTTGATACTTTGAAAAGGTGGAGGAACTTACCCTTGTCGTTCAAGGGACGGATCCGTCTTTACCAAATGATGATAGTGCCTAAATGGCTTTACCTCCTTCAAATGTTGCCGCTGTGGCTTTCTACAGCGGATCTGACTGTAGTGACCCGGGCTCTCAGGAACTTTTTGTGGGGGGGCAAGAGAGCTCGCATTCCGTTGGGGATGCTGTGCCTCCCCCCTGATCGGGGGGGAGTCGGGGTGCCCAACCTTAAAATGTATAATTTAGCCTGCAATTTACGTTATGTCAGGGATTGGATATTCGGGTCTTCTCACTTTCTGCCTCACTCCGTTTTACAGATCTGGTATGAAGTCCCCTCGCTCAATTTTTTGCTTCACGCAAGGCTCTCGGAGGTTCCGGTCCAGCTCAGATCTCACTTACTAGTGACCACGTGCCGAGCGGCCTGGGCCTGCCTTTGCCACCTGTACCGTCAACCACAGGGTATCACGCCTTTCCTACACATACAAAATAATGGTTATTTTCTACCGGGAGAGGGGGACACACCCTTTAAGAGATGGAAAGCGGAGGGACTCATATTTCTCTCTCAATTGTTCGACCCGTCCACTGGGACCTTATATAGCTTTGGGGACCTCCAACACCAATTCACTATTCCACACACTGATTTTTATGCCTTCTTACAAATTCGCCATTTTATGCAGTCCTGTGCTGCGCATTGGAATGATTCCTCACGCCACACTGCCCTCAGACACCTTCTCTGCACAGCGGCTAATAAACCCCCCAAAATCTCGGGTTTTTATAAAGAATTGGCCCAACCGAGAGAGATAGGTCATTTGCAATCCTTATACCAGAGATGGTCCATTTGGAGTGAGCTGGACCTTACTTATGAGGATTTTTTGAAATGTTTTGCAACTATTCCCGATATCTCCGTTAATGAGGATATGCGGGAGACCCAATACAAATTCTTATGGCGGGGCTACATTCCTCCCACTCAAGCCTATAAGGCTAATCTTTGTGATTCTCCTCTTTGCAGAAAGTGTGGAATGTCTCCAGGTACTTTTACCCATGTTTTTTGGACTTGCCCGAATGTCCAGTCTTTGTGGCGGGCGATCAGCTCCTTTTGTGCTCGTCTTTGGCATTGTCAGCTACCACAGACACCTGCATTTTGGCTGTTTGGGGTTGTGCCCAGTGATATTATGGCAAGTCCCCGTAGAGCACTATTGAAAGCTTTTATACTTAAAGCGGCCCTCACAGGCAAGAAAGTGATCCTTACAAAATGGCTGGATGCTGATGCCCCAACGTGGGATATATGGTTTACACTATTTCTCCGACTTTTTACTCATGAAATGTATATCTGTAATCACCAATCATCCTTGCATACCTCAGATCTTGCACTGCTATGGGCACCCTTTCTTAAGTACTTACAACCCACCACGGGATAAGATAGCGGGCTCTTTATGATACATTGCACTGGCCGTCACTGATTTTTTCCTGTTCTTGTACAGCCCATACACAGGATACACTCAAGTGGGAAGGGAGGGGGGAATTGGGGATGGCAGGGATGGGGGTAGGTGGGGGGAGGGGAGGGAGATGGGGGTTTCGTTATCCTTAGATCTGATGGGTCGCTGTGCACCCTCTCCAGCATCAAGCTCCTGCTGTGAGAATTGTTTTGTGGTCTGACTAATGTACGACGAGCTGAGTTTGCTGGTTTATTATGTTCAGTTTAGGTACTTGGTGTGGATTGTAAACTTTAATTACCTGTTGTTCGATGTTGTACGGTATCCTACCTTGTACTTTGTACCCATTATGTGTTGATGTATGGTTACGGTCCCATCACTGGGAATATATGAACAAAATTCAATAAACAGAGTTAAAAAAAAAAAAAAAATTAAAAGATTGGAAAACAAGGATTTTAGTAGTAATAAGTAGATAAGCATTTCTATTGTATACTATGCTATATTATAATAATCTAACAGTGTAACACTAATATATAATAATACTATGTTAATAGTAATATTATACTATATACTTCTCCACAGTACAGGGGTGGCCAACTCTGGACCTCAAGAGCTATAACCAGACCTGGTTTTTAGTATATCCATAATTAATATGCATACTATATATTTGCATACAATGGAGATGGTGCATGCAGATTTCTCATGCATATTTATTGTGAATATCCTGAAAACCTGACTTGTTTGTGGCTCTTAACAGGAGTTGGCCACCCCCAGTATAGTTTATTATTCAGAAAAGCTGCACAGCATAGCAGAGCAAGTATTATTTGGTTCACCTATTTAATATATCTGTCTAAATGACAATTCTGCCTCCTGAAAGTGAAACTTTTAGACTGCATATTAGGTTTCTCATTTATCTGTGACTAACAGTCAAGTGACCTCACCATCATACAAAGTGCAGATCTAAAGTGAAATGAGCCAGTCAGTTACTTAGCATGTTTCTTGTAGAGTG
Source organism: Rhinatrema bivittatum (assembly GCF_901001135.1). Taxonomy (NCBI): domain Eukaryota; kingdom Metazoa; phylum Chordata; class Amphibia; order Gymnophiona; family Rhinatrematidae; genus Rhinatrema; species Rhinatrema bivittatum. The sequence goes on from NC_042621.1 coordinate 56,233,279, forward strand.
AGAATACAGTATCTACTTATATTTGATCTTGATTTCTTTTGTATTTATGTTTTGAAAATAGAGGAAAACTGGCGTATTTTTTTTTAAACTGGATTTTAATAGTTTTTCTGTATTTTTTTTATATACAGTGCTCTGCCTCTTGAAATAATGGTATTTTTTCCACTAGGTTTTGATAAATTCATTCATTTTTCCAGCTGCTCCTTTGGGAGAAATTCTGGGATAGGGGAGGGGAGTCCCTTTATTTGGTGGTGTTGAGTGATGGTTGATGGTGTTAGAACTAAGTGCTTGGAGGTACTGCAAGAGTGCAGTATTAATGCCATAGGTATGTTGAGAATATCCCTTGCTGTCATCTCTGTCCAGCTGTCTTCCAAGATGATATCCCTTAGTGTGGTGTACCTTGTTGGGTACATAGGACAATATCTGAGAATGCATCAAGATGACCATTAACTGTGAAACATTCCTGTAAGGATGAAGCTGGACAGATTATTGATATTTCTGAAAGGTTTGGTTTTAAGAAAAAGGACTGATGCAAATATTTACTCTGATATTACAGTGGAACATAAGGACCCATCTTCATTTGAAATGTCACATGATAGTATTTAGCTAACACAAGAAAATGTTATCTTTGAAAGAGGTTTGGAGTGTCACTTCACTTAATTAGTACACTGAATAATGGGAAATTCATGTATAATGTGTACACTGGATGGTTTATCAGGACTCTTCCTTAAATGACTAGGGGGAGTGTGACTGAGACCCATATGACATTTCAAAATTTGGTATGGAAAGCCTGTGTTGGCCACCAGAAGGCTGATGTGCCCAGAGTACTCCCAAGGAAAGGGCTCTTCAGGGGCTTTCCCCCTGAAGTGGAAAGGCCCAAGGCTGGGGGAGTGTTTAGATGGCATAGTCTTACCCTGGACTGGGTACGTACTGGAACTCGGGCGCCAATGGAACGGAGAGTAGCTGGAGGCACTTGAGCAAAGATAGGCTGAAGCCTGGTAAGTCCACATCCAGGGTATAGGCTAGGAGACGCGTCAATGACAGGCTTGGATCAGGGCTGGTGGCAAGCGGAGGTGGTGGCAAGCAATGTAGAGTTCTGAACACGGAGAAGTCTATAGTGTTTTCAATCAAGGCGATAGTCTGATCACGGAGAAGTCTGGTGTAGTCAGGCGTTCTGCTACGCCTCTGCTGGTCTGGGTCTAGAGATAGGCAGTAGAGTAGTTAGGCATAGCAGAGGTCTGGGTCTGGAGATAGGCTGTAGTGTAGTCAGGCATAGCGGAGGTCCGAGTCTGGAGATAGGCTGTAGTGTAGTCAAACAAAGCAAAGTCGATATCCGTAGAGTCAGTCCAAAACATAGACAGGGCAAGAACAATAAAGACAGGAACCGGGAACAATGAAGGTCAGGAACAAGGAATACAGAGGATTCTCTATCAGCAACGAGTACATGGAGTACGAGGAGACCTGTTGCAAAGGCAACACTATGGAATGAGGCCTGAGCTTAAATACACTGGAGAGTCTGACATCATCATCTGGGGTCATGGCCAGGTTCCCACCGCGGGCCCTTCAAAAGGATTAGCGATGCACGTGTGCGCCTAGGGAGGGGCGCGGCATGGGTGGCGGCATCTCTCTGCAGACCACCGGAAAGGGCTCAATGAGCAATGGCATCTTGACTGGCAACACTGGGAACCATGGCCGAGCCGGAGGTACCAGAGGCGGCCCGAGATCAGAGCCGGCGGTCCACCGCTGCCAGCAAGGAGGAACCAGGAGCTAGAGTCCGTGTAAGAAGGTGAGGAGGCCGCGCCATGGGTCTGCCGTGGATAGCACGTGTAACAGTACCCTCCCTTTACGCTCCCCTCTTGGAGGTCGGAGTTTGCCTGGGTGAGCACGATGGTAATTCAGGAGTTTTGTCCAGGATGCTCTGAGCTGGTTCCCATGAATTCTCTTCGGGTCTGTAACCCTCCCAGGAAAGGAGGTATTTCCACCGGCGGCCCCATGGCAGATGTCTAGGACTTCGTGGACCTTGTACGTTGTATCGGTTTCTGCCACCAATGGAGGTGGCTCAGGGACTTTCTGGGCAGGCCAAGATAGGATCACAGGTTTTAAGTGTGATACATGGAATGTGTTATGTATTCCCAGCATAGGAGGCAGCTGAAGCTGGTATGTAACAGGTCCAATGCATCGGGTAACAGAGGAGGGACCAATATATCTAGGAATGAATCTCAGACGGAATTCAAAGTCAGATATACCAAGTACTTAACTAGACTTTCTGGCCAGGGAGGAATTCAGGAGCCAAATGACATTGACTTCAGCAGTTCTCTTGGCCCGGGAAACGGCCTGATGCAAGCGGAGATTTGTCTGCTTCCATAACTTTTTAAGGGCATCCACAGTAGCCTGTGCCATGGGGACGGCACTGATAGAGGTATAGCCAATGGTGGTCATGGTTGCTTCCCATAGACAACTGAGAATGGTGATGTTCCAGTAGCGGAGGCAATGTGAGAGTTTTGAGAAAATTCTGCCCAGGATAGGAGGTCAGACCAATTATCTTGTTGGTCATTGTTGTAAGCGTGTAGGAAGGCCTTCAAGGAGCAATTCATTCATTCAGCTTGCCCGTTGGCTTGGGGATGATAGGCAGTCGTTAAACTGATGTTAATACAAAATTTTCAGCAGAGGGAGTGCCAGTACCTAGCAACGAATTGAGGACCTCGGTCTGAAACAATATCCTTGGGTAAGTCATGCAGTCTAAAGATATGGTGGAAGAATAAACGTGCTAGCTCTGGAGCAGATGGTAGACCCGGTAGAGGGATGAAATGGGCCATTTTTGAAAATCATTCTAAGGTGACCCATATTACGGTGTGACCCTTTGAATGCAGCTGATCCATGATGAAATCCATAGACAAGTGAGTCCACGGATGCTGGAAGTGGTTGAAATCCGTAGACAAGTGAGTCCATGGGTGCTGGAAGTGGTTGTAAAAGACCCCAAGGTCAACCGACCGCGGTTTTGCTGTGCATGGATGTTACAGGATTCGACGTATGCTTTCGCGTCGGAGACCATGGTGCACCACCAGAACAACCGTTGGAGCAGTGCCAAGGTTCGTGCTCGTCCTGGGTGACCAGCGAAGTTGGAATCATGTGCCAGCAGAGAACACTTTCTCTGAGTCATCGGGGCACGACCATCTTCCCAGCAGGAACTGGGTGAGTCTATTATGTGACTAGGTTCTTCCGGAGTATCTTCAGGCTCGAAGGATCGTGATAGGGCATCTGCCCGGAGATTTTTGTCGGCTGGGTGATAACGAAGTTCAAAATCGAACCTGGAAAAGAACAGAGCCCATCAAGCTTGACGGGTATTGAGACATTGTGCTTGACTAAGTGTTCCAAATTCTTATGATCCGTGAACACAGTAAATTTGTGTTGGGCGCCCTCTAGCTACAGGCGCCACTCTTCGAGGGCTAATTTTATGTCGAGCAGCTCATGATCCCCGATGCTGTAATTTTGCTCTGCCAATGAAAATTTATGGGAATAAAAGGAGCAGGGAACTACAGTACCAGAGGTGGTGTGTTGACTCAGGACTGCCCCAGCCCCAATGGTGGAGGCATCAACTTCAACCAGAAACGGGCAATTTGGGTCAGGATGATGCAGACAGGACCCTTTTTGGAAGGCTTTCTTCAGATGATGGAAGGCTGCGATGGCCTCAGGAGGCCAATTTCATGTGTCTTGACCTTTATGGGTCAAGGCTGTCAATGGGGCAGCCAGGGTAGAATAGTGTGGGATGAAATGACGATAGTAGTTGAGGAATCCCAAGACGTGCTGGAGCACCTTAAGGCCCACTGGCTATGGCCAATCTCAGATTCCCTTTAGTTTGGCTGGATCCCTTGTCGAGAGATTATATAACCAAGAAAAGTTAGGCTGGAATTCTCAAACAGGCATTTGTCCAATTTCACAAACAGATGGTTTTCACGAAGGGGCTGGAGAATGGTTTGAACGTCAGCACAATGAGTATCAAGGTCTTTGAAAAAGACAAGGATATCATACAGGTAAGCCACGACTTTGGTGTACAGTAGATCTCTGAAGATTTTGCTTATCATTCGTTGGAATACTGCGGGCGCGTTACAGAGGCCAAAGGGCATCACCAAGTATTCTTAGTGTCTGTCCTGGGTATTAAAGGCAGTTTTCCAAATGTCATTGGGATGGATTCTTACCAGGTTATATGCCCTACGTAAATCCAGCTTCGTAAATAATTCAGAAATTAATGGCAAGGGATATTTATCCTTATGGGAGATGGTGTTTAGGCCGCAGTAGTCAATACACGGCCTAAGTGACCCGCCTTTCTTGGTCACAAAAAAGAATCCTGCCCCAGAGGGAGATGTAGACGGGCGAATAAATCCTTTCGCAAGATTTTCCTGGATATATTCCATCTTAGCCTTTGTGTCGGGCAGAGACAGAGGGTAGGTGCATCCTCGAGGAGGCATGGTTCCTGGAAGGAGGTCGATTGGACAATCAAACCTTCGGAGAGGTGGAAGGAGTTTGGCCTTTTGCTTAGAGAACACGTCCTCATAGGCTGCATACAGAGCAGGTGTGCCAGAGGACGTAGTAGCCAGAGGGACCAAAGGTAGCGGTATCACTTTCTGGAGACAGGACTGGTAGCAGGTGGGACCCCACTCCACCTGTTACAATGAGCCCCAGTTGAATTGGGGAGAATGCTTCTGTAGCCAAGGGAGTCCAAGAACTATGGGATGGATGGATTTCTCTAACACTAGTAACTCGAGTTACTTGGTATGAGTTACTTGGTTATGTAAGGCTCCAGTGCGTAACTGGACAGGTTCCGTAATCAACGAAATTCAGACGGGGAAAAAGCTCTCCGTAGATAGAAGCAATACATAGTGACGTTTCAAGTGAGTAGGTCTTTATGCCCAAAAGCTGAACAAGGTCCTTGAGAATGAAATTACCTCCTGCTCCAGAGTCAACCAGAGCAAGAACCAGAAAGGACCGAGAATCCCAGATCAGGGTAACTGGTACAGATAACTAAGGGACCGGAGAGGTTGCACCCAAATTTAGGACCCCTACTGAACTCGGGCCAAGGAGTTTCCCAGACTATCTGTAGATAGTGGCCAGGTGCTCCGCAATACAGACACAGATCAGTTTGCCTCCACAGGAGGCGCTCTTCCGGTGTCAGCCACCCATGACCCAACTGCATAGGCTCTTCCATTTTGACCACCCTAGTATCACTACTGAGAGCAGGATTCATAAGAGGAGGTGAACGGGAAACAACCCGCGAAGGCTTCTTGGGCATCTGACTCTCCCGGTGACACTCTTGGAGATGATAGAGAGGAAGGGAGCTCCCATGCAGCCAGCTCATCTTTCAGCTGCAGGGAGAGTCCATCCAGGTAGATAGCTCGGAGGAAGTCTTCCTGCCAAGCAAGCTCAGTAGCCAAAGTCCGAAACTCAATGGTATAGTAAAAAAGACTACTTTGACCTTGACGGTGCTTGCCACAGCATGTTGCCCAGGATCATCGAAGGTCTGTCTGAATATAGCCACAAACGGAGTCAATTCTTTCAACAAGGAGACCGAGCGTTCCCATAGGGGGAAAGCCCAAGTCAGTGCCCTTCCTTCAGGGAGGGATAGAATGAAGGTGACTTTCGAATTGCATATAACATTGGTTAATAAACCCTCTGCAGAATCTGGAGTCACCATTGAAGCATGGGGGCACTGGAAGAGCCAACAAGACTCGAGGCATCGATGGATGTGGCTGTGGATGAGGAGGAGCCGGAAGAGGAACCGGATTATTAGTAAGTGCATCAAGCCGGGTGTGAAGACGATCCATGGAGGAGGCCAGTGCCTCAACAAACTGCTGATGTTCTTGTACCTTAGAGGCCAGGCCTGGGATGACCTGGAGGCCACATGGCTCCATCAAGTCCATGGCCTTTGCAACCTGTTGCGTCGGAGGTGGACCCTTGGGCCGAGGTGGGGTTGAAGTAACCCATAGGTGAGAACCTACGGGTCCCCACCGTCGGCAGGTGGAGTGGACTGAAGTTAGGTTTGTGAGAGACAGGAACCTGGAACAACGAAGGTCAGGAACAAGGAATAGAGAGGATTCTCTATCAGCAATGAGTACTTGGAGTACAAGGAGGCCTCTTGCAAAGGCAATGCTATGGAGCGAGGCCTGAGCTTAAATACATTGGAGAGTCTGACGTCATCATCCGGGGCCGCTGCCAGGTTCCCGCTGCAGGCCCTTCAAAAGGATTAGCAATGCGTGCGCGCGTGCTTAGGGAGAGGCGCGGTGTGGATGGCGGTGTCTCTCCGCGGACCACACGGAGAGGCCCGATGAGCAATGGCATTTTGACTGGCAACACTGGGGATCATGGCCAAGCCGAAGGCACCAGAGGCAGCCCAAGGTTGGAGCCGGCGGCCCACCGCTGGCAGCGAAGAGGAACCAGGAGCTGGAGTCGTGTAAGAAGGTGAGGAGGCCGCGCCACGGGTCTGCCGTGGATTGAATCAGGGCCTTTTAATATCTTTTGTACATTCTGAGAACCAAGGATTCCCAATAAAAGTACCGATTGAAGCTCCATCTGGAATGAGCTTTCTTTAATCCCAAGGTGTGGTTTGTAAGTGACATCTTGGGATTCATGGAAGTGGTTGGGTATCATTCAGCAGGGTATTGGGGGGGGGGGGGGTAAGGATTTTTGTCTGGTGGATCTTCTCAGGTTCAGCCTCTGAGCCAGGTCCACTACAACATCTGCTAGACCAATTTTGATTTTTGAAGCCACAAAGAGCCTGGTGCTGAGACACCAAACAGGCATCAGACATCTCTCATTTTTGATGTGCTCTATCAGAGGGTTATATTAAAATAGGAAGTGTAATTTTGTAACATCATGGTTGACTTATACAGCAGTTACATGTATGCATGCAAATCCAAACTCCACCCCATCTCTAGCCTCTATGCCTTTTTTTGTGCATGAAAAAGTATACGTGAAATTGGGTTTGCGCATACTTTTTTACATGTATAAGTCCCCATCTATTTTATAATAAACCATTTATAATGTATAAACCCATGTTTTATGCAGGCAAATGGCTTTAAACTTCACTTCAAAAGGGTTATGGACAATGGCATTTATTATGACCAAGAACTGAAAAGGGATGACCTTGAGATTCCTTTTCCAGGGTTCCTGTGCATGCATGGGCCATAGCAGTGGCATCCACTCCCAGCCCTCGAGGGCCACCAAAAGGTCAGGTTTTCAGGATATCCTTAATGAATACACAGTGCATGTAAATCTATCTCATGCATATTCACTAAGGAGATCCTAAAAACCCAACCTCGTGGGCTGAGCGTGACAACTACTGGACCTTGGAGATCCTTCCATGAAACTGATCTTATAGTGCCATATTGGTTGCAAGAAAATAAGAATAAAATATGCAATCTATTACATATTGGTAAATGCCAACCAAACATGCTTACTTTGTCATGCCTTATAATGGATTACAGTTTGCTATTTTCTTAAACATGTGACGGTATAGCAGTAAAACGTACACACAAGACATTTGGTGTCATCAATTATGCTCAGACACATTTATGAACGTGCAAAATGGCCATGCAATTGTGCCTTGACAGAATGCACTGGAAGATGACCCTTTGGCCCTACCTGATTTATACACCTGTAGCTTCTACAGTTCTATAACCTGCTTAATAATCATTTGGCTTTTCATGTGTCTTAATTTGGTTCACATCCATTAAAAAAAAAATTAGCAACACATTGAGAATGTTTTTCTTTCTGTGAGTATTGCTGTGTTGCTTAGTTCACTTACAGAATACAATTGCAATTAAGTAGAATTTTCTATAGAGTGGCAAAAATCTTATTTACAGTCACATCAGCTTATTCATTTTGAACAGCAAACATTGTGAGATGCTTCAGTGCCAAGAAAGGGCACATTAAGATGAATGCAAACAGAGAAAATTATCTCTGGAATTTCTTTCTAAAACTGTCCTCACGTTTCATTGCTTGCGATACAAAACAGTAAACCATGTATAAAATGCTTAGGCATAGGAGTATAAAAAGCACAGTTAAAGAAAAGATATGATACTGAGATACCATTACTGATACAGGTAGCATTTAATGCGTCTGCGTATATGTTCAAAGGTAGAAAGCCAATCCTTTTTGCATGAATAATTTCATCATTATTATTTTTATAATCACTGTTATTTACTTTTAGATTTTTTGTCAGCCACCATCCTCAAAATTATAGACCGCCTTACAAGATGGGTCAAAAGAGGCAATTTGCATTTATTGCTTAAAATGTTTATTGGATCACAAAAAACAATAACATTTTTTTAAATGAAATACACATTTCCCTCCTGTATCACATATTGCTTTAATTGGTATAAAAAATGTACAGTACAGTATGCTGTGCTAAACTGTGCACTAAAAGCATTTTATTTGGTTTCACGGGATCCTCTATATTATGTTTTTCTTTTAACATAGAGCTTACTCTTGTGTAATTAGGTAATAATAATAATGTAATATAATATTATACTGCATTTTATATTTCCTTACATGCTTATACATTGGTTAGAATTTAGAATCCATATGGGTAACATGAGATAACATGAGCAAATGTACTATACAACAAATGTGATTCGAAGTTTTGAACTATAGTAGCGAACTATTGACCTGAAAGTAGACTGTAAGCTCCATGGAGAAGGGACTGTCCTTTCTGTATCTCTGTAAAGCGTTGTGTACACCTGGCACGCCCTATACAAATAAATAATTATAATCAATAATAAACTTCCTTATGATTCTAGGTTTCCTCTTGTACAATCAGTAGTAGTTAATCATTTCCTCTCTGCCTTTCCTGATGGACTGACCATTTTCCAGGCTCTGTCCCATCCCCACATGTTTTCTGGAAGATTCTGTGCAAAACTTACTTCTGCAGGCTGCAGTTCTGCTTACTAAAACATTGTCTGGTTGCTTGGAAACTTACCCTCCTTTGCTTTTGTGTTCTATCCGGGTGTCATAGAGCAATTTAGCAATCCTTTTACAACAGTACAATAAGAGATGGTGCAAACATTTCTCTCTGTGGATCACATTCAACCATTTTTTCTATTTTATAACCACAGAATGGCAAGTACCTTCAGAAAAGGTAAAAGACAAAGCATGCATAAAAGCTAGAACTGCTAACTGCTCCTTACTGGAAGAAAAAAAGGTTTTATATTGTGAATTAAAATATATATATATTAAATTCTGGCTTTAGATGGGAGGAGGACATTTTAGTCCAATTATTCATGAATAAACTACTCTTTCACATTATTTTAAGGACTTCTTAACTCTTTAAACCTTTGCTCCCAGGGCCGGTGGAAGCACTAGGCAGATTAGGTAGCCACCCTAGAGCACTGGAAGTCAGGGGGCGGTGGCCTCGTGTCATGGGTGGATCAATGACGGACCAGCTGCAGTTAGGGGTGGAAGATGGGGGAGCATCGGTGACCGTGTCCGTGTGTTGGACGTTAGGAGCACAGGGCGGACAGTGCATCAGTCTAGAGGAAGAAGGGCATTGGTCTGATAGTGTGGCATCTGGTCGGGGCTGCAGAGTCAATAGGTCGGCATTGCGAGAGAGAGAGAGAGAGAGAGAGAGTGAGAGAGAGAGAGACATGCACAAATGTATATGATGTGGGGTGGGACATCCCTGTGGTCCACCTAGGGCACCTCCTAGCCTTCTACTGCCCTGTTTGCTGGTAATGACCTCAGCAGTCTAACCTCAGGAGCAACTGACTCCCTCTACCTCTGGCCCATGGGCGGCATCCATTCTGTTGCTCAGTTTAGTCTGGCAAAATACCTTGCATCAGCTGTTCACAGTGGGGGGCTCCTAGTCTGTTCACCCTGCCACTTCTGAGGGAGCTCAGAGATGTGCTGGCGGGTCCGCTGTGTGACCTGTTCAATAGATCCCTAGAAATGGGAGTGGTGCCGAATGATTGGAGGAGAGCGGTGGTGGTCCCGCTTCACAAGAGTGGGAACAGAGAAGAGGCTGGTAACTACAGACCGGTTAGCCTCACTTCGGTGGTGGGAAAAGTAATGGAGTCACTGTTGAAAGAGAGAATAGTGAACTATCTACAGTCGGGGAGAATTGCTGGACCAGAGGCAGCATGGATTCCACCATTGGAAGATCCTGTCAGACAAATCTGATTGACTTTTTTGACTGGGTAACCAAGGAATTGGATCAAGGAAGAGCACTCGATGTCATCTACTTGGACTTCAGCAAAGCTTTTGACACTGTCCCGCACAGGAGACTGGTGAATAAAATGAGAAGCTTAGGAGTGAGTGCCGAGGTGGTGGCCTGGATTGCAAACTGGTTGACGGACAGAAGACAATGTGTGATGGTAAATGGAACTCTCTCTGAAGAGAGAGCGGCTTTAAGCGGTGTTGTACCGCAGGGATCGGTGTTGGGACCGGTCCTTTTCAATATCTTTGTGAGCGACATTGCGGAAGGGATAGAAGGTAAGGTATGTCTTTTTGCGGATGACACTAAGATCTGCAACAGAGTGGACACACCGGAAGGAGTGGAGAGAATGAGACGGGATTTAAGGAAGATGGAAGAGTGGTCGAAGATATGGCAGCTGACATTCAGTGCCAAGAAGTGCAGAGTCATGCTATGGGGAGTGGAAATCCGAATGAACTGTATTCGATGGGGGGAGAAAGGCTGATGTGCACGGAGCAGGAGAGAGACCTTGGGGTGATGGTGTCTAATGATCTGAAGTCGGCCGAAACAATGTGACAAGGCGATAGTTAAAGCCAGAAGAATGCTGGGCTGCATAGAGAGAGGAATATCGAGTAAGAAAAGGGAAGTGATTATCCCCTTGTACAGGTCCTTGGTGAGACCTCACCTGGAGTATTGTGTTCAGTTCTGGAGACCGTATCTCCGAAGAGACAGAGACAAGATGGAGGCGGTCCCAGAGAAGGGCGACCAAAAAGGTGGAAGGTCTTCATCAAAATGACTTATGAGGAGAGATTGAAGAATCTAAATATGTACACCCTGGAGGAAGGAGGAGCAGAGGTGATATGATACAGACTTTCAGATACTTGAAAGGTTTTAATGATCCAAAGACAATGACAAACCTTTTCCATAGGAAAAAAAATCAAGCAGAACCAGGGGTCACGATTTGAAGCTCCAGGGAGGAAGATTCAAACCAATGTCAGGAAGTATTTCTTCACGGAGAAGGTGGTGGATGCCTGGAATGCCCTTCCGGAGGAAGTGGTGAAGACCAGAACTGTGAAGGACTTCAAAGGGGCGTGGGATAAACACTGTGGATCCATAAAATCAAGAGGCCGTCAATAAAGAGTGGGTGGCTCGCCAGAATGACGGCTACTGCCTGGAGATAATACCCTTATTCAATAAACATACACATGGTTACTGCGACTCCAACATCGCTCTAAGCTACAACAGCAAGAGGAAATGTGGAAAAAAGGATTCGCACTCACAAAGCAGGGAGTAGCTGGCTTGTTACGGCGGTTACTACCCCAAACCAAATAAGCCTGATACTTCACTTTCAATGCATATCCAGCATAGCTCTCTTCTTCAACGGCAGGGGAGAAGAAAAACTGATACTTCACGCATATCCAGCATAGCTCTCTGCTTCAACGGCAGTGGGAGAAGAAAAACTGATACTTCACGCATATCCAGCATAGCTCTCTGCTTCATCGGCAGGGGAGAAGAAAAACTGATACTTCACGCATATCCAGCATAGCTCTCTACTTCAACGGCAGGGAGAAGAAAAAAGGATTCGCACTCACAAAGCGGGGAGTAGCTGGCTTGTTACGGCGGTTACTACCCCAAACCAAATAAGCCTGATACTTCACTTTCAATGCATTTCCAGCATAGCTCTCTGCTTCAACGGCAGGGGAGAAGAAAAACTGATACTTCACTCATATCCAGCATAGCTCTCTGCTTCAACGGCAGGGGAGAAGAAAAACTGATACTACACACATATCCAGCATAGCTCCCTGCTTCAATGGCAGGGGAGAAGAAAAACAACCAATAAGGGCTGAATAACATATTCTGGGTTAAAACAAATAAGCATGGGTGTAGCTGCTTATTGCGGCGGTTACTACCCCTACTACCCTAACTAATCAAGCTAGATATTTCACTTGGATGCAGCTCCATCACTGCTCTCTACATTAATGGTGGGGGTGGAAGGGAAATAGAACCAAAGAGCTAAGAGAAACAGATAAGTATGAGAAAAAATGTGTGAAGCTTGCTGGGCAGACTGGATGGGCCGTTTGGTCTTCTTCTGCCGTCATTTCTATGTTTCTTTGTTTCTAACTTCTAGGTTTGTTGCTATGTGCTCCCTCTAATTCGTTCTCCTCCATCCACCTCCAAACCCAGGAACACCTGATCATGGCCGAAGCTCTAGCACAGCTGCTGCCACTACTACTGACACAGTTTCTAGGTTTGCGCTGCTCTCAATTGTACTCTCCTGCCCTTCCTGCTAATGTGGCCCTTCCTACCCTGATCTAAATCTTGGGGCCAGTCCTAAATTTTTATATTTAAAAAGTCTTTATATAGACTTAGGACCAGATTTGCTAATAATTTTTTCCCATTTTTGGAGCAATTTTCAAACTGTCCACTAGGGGCAAAGCTCACAGAAACACTGGAGGTATTTTTAGAGAAATTTTCAAAGATCCAGTTTATCAAGGTATATCACTGTTTACCCAAGTAAATGGCTTTGAAAATTGCTCTTTATGGGGCAGATTTTAAAACCCCTGCGCGCGCCGGCGTGCAGAGCCTCGGTACGCGTGTAACTCCCTGGTCTTCCTGTCGGGGGCATGGTGGGATGATGCGGCGTTTAGGGGGCAGGGTGCGGCGTTTCGGGGGCGGCGACGTGGGCATGGTTTCGGCCCGGGGGCGTTCCGGGGGCGTGGCCTCGGCCTCCGGAACAGCCTCCGGGACCGGACCACGGAGTGGGGCAGCCGGCCGACACGCGCAAGTTACGCCTGCTTTCAGCAGGCGTAACTTTGCCGACAAAGGTAAGGGGGTGGTTTAGATAGGGTGGGGTTAGGTAGGGGAAGGGAGGGGAAGGTGGGGGGGCGAGAGGAAGGAAAGTTCCCTCCGAGCCGCTCCGAAATCGGAGTGGCCTCGGAGGGGAACAGGCAGCACGCACTGGGCTCGGTGCGCACAGGTTGCACAAATGTGCACCCCCTTGCACGCGCCGACCCCGGATTTTATAAGATACGCGCGGCTACGCGCGTATCTTATAAAATCCAGCATACTTTTGTTCGCGCCTGCTGCGCGAACAAAAGTACGCGCTCGTGCAAGTATTTAAAATCTGCCCCTATGTGTCTATTGGAAAAAATGTTTAGTACCTCTGGCCCTTAATATTGAGTAATATTTTTTTACCTGCAGTGTACAATGGAAAAATGATTATCCTTTCAAGGAGACTTAGTTAATTCCAAAGATTAAGCACATCTCTAGCCTATTAAACAGTTTGAGGTCCATTTTCAAAACCATTTAGCTGGATAATTCACACGTTATCCAGCTAAACGGCTCATTTATAAATATTGGGCTATTATTTGTCTATATTTTAGCTGGATCAATCATTATCTGGTTAAAATGTAGCCAGATAAAAAAAGAGACATTACAGGGCGAGCCTATGTTATTCAGTTAACTTAGCTGATTTTCGTTTGTATCCAGCTAACAGGGTTATTCATCAAAATGCGATAGGGCGTTATCGTGGGTGTTAGGGCCCTAAAGCCCGTGATAGTGCCATAATGCATATGTTATTTTTCACATTGTACAAAGCGTATGCAAATTCCGAAAATGTGGTCAAAGGAGAGGAGTTTGGACGGGGGTGTTTATGAAAAAGGAGGAGTTTAACCTGCGTGATGCACAGTATCGTATGTTTTAACTATGGAAATAAACTACACCTTTTTTCCTGGCATTAAGCTGTGTTATATGTCCAAAAATGGGATTTGTGATCACATTTGTGAATCCCATTTCAGGCAGGGAGGGGAGAAGTGGGGAGTGGAGTGGAGTGGAAAAGAGAGAGAGAGAGAGAGAGAGAGAAAGGCCTCTGGTGGGCATATATAATATATTAGTCATCTATTTATAGCACTAAAGGAGGGTCATCTAGTAACGTGAGGTGAGATTTTGGTGGTGGTCTAGGGTTTGGGGACCAGTATTACATGCACAGTCAGACATATGAACAGCACAGTACACATCAGTGAAGATTTGATGTAATTTGGAATGAGGAAAGGGACACAAAGATGAGATTTCTACCATGTACTCTCGCCCTAGCTTGCTGCACTTTCTTCCTGGATGCTACCAAGCTAGGGTGAGAATACCTTGTAGAAATCTCATCATTGTGACCCTTTCCTCATTCCAAATCACATCAGATCTTCTCTGATAAGTACTATGTCTGACTGTGCATGGCCCCCAAACCCTAAACCACCACCAAAATCTCACCTCGAGTTACTAGATGACCCTCCTATAGTGGAATAATAGATGATTAATATGAAAGTCTTATAAAGAGTTTCTCTCTCTCTCTCTCCAGCCAAAAAATAACCACACCACATATTTTTATTCATGCAAAATGATGAATCTAGGCCTAAGTTAGCTGGTAGGGATGTGCATTTGTTTGAAATAAATGGATAAAGCACAACAAATGAGTCCATAGTCTTTTCATTCGTGATCCCTTGAAAAAAAAATGTAGGGACCCATGAATGAAAAAAAATATTCATCCCATTTGTTTATGTTTCCCCTTCAAGTCTATGGCACATTTAAGTCTATGACTGTGCTCTGGGTAAATAAACTGGTGGAGGTAAGTATAACAATGAACTCTTGTTTTGTGACCTTATAGCCTTTTCAGAGCTGAGTCAGGACAAGTTGGCAAGAAAATCACAGAGATGACAAATCTTGGTTTGCAGCATCTTTTTAAGTAGAAGCTATCTGGATCAAGTGGACACTAACCCACATCCCACAGTAAGTCTAAGCATGTGCAAGAAAACAGTCTATTTCTTCTCTAGCTGTTGGCAGAGAAAGATGTGTTTGTAGATGTTCTCACAGTGTTTAAAAAAAGATTATATACTTTTGGATTTGGCACTGGTAAGGTTGTTTCTTGATCTTCCTGCTGCAGTGGGTCTTTCATGGTCAAATGTGGGGATTGTAGCAGTGATAGTGATTGTTTTTTTGTCTGTGGATAATGAGGTGAGCATAGCACACTGACAGACTGAAGAGCTAAAGAGTCTTACCAAGCTGCTAGTTTAACAGGTTTTTTTTTTAATGTGTGGAGTCAGTCAGCAGTGCATAAAATCAGACACATGTATGTTGCGGGAGCACTAGGAAGCGGTCCCGATTCCGGGGAGATTGGTGTGTGCTTGGACCATGGCGCAACTGCAGAGAGCTCTGTAGAAGCGCCGAGGCAAGCAAGACGTGTCCAAGAATGGGCAGAACAGGCTGACCACCAGAGCCCTAACCTCTGCCAAACCTGCATGCACCGGGAGAGACCCAGCAATGCAATGCTGGTCTCTGGGGTAGCCCTCCGGCCACTTGATAGCACTTTCGGACCTGCCACTTGGGATGGCAGTCGCGACAGGACGGACAGAGTTGGAGGACAGGTGATGGTACTGGAACTTGGAACAAGACAGGAACTTGAAGACTTGGACAAGGCTAAAGACTTGAACAAGACGAGGTTACTTAGAACTTGGAACTAAGACAAGACGAGGATACTTGGAACTTGAAACTCAGATGAGACGAAGATACTTGGAACTTGAAACTCAGACGAGATGAGGACACTTGGAACTTGGACAAGACAAGGACTCTTGGAACTTGGACGAGGATACTTGGAACTTGGACTACACGAGGACTCCTGGAACTTGGTGTTGCATCAGAGGTAGAGCCTTGGGCCGAGGTGGGGTTGACGCAACCCGTAGGTGAGAACCTACGGGCCCCCACCATTGGCAGGTGGAGTGGGCTAATAGGCAGAGGCCGCTGGAGCTTCACCTATACCAGCCCTCGTTCCCCGTGGGTTGAGCATTTGGGTGCCGGGGCCGGCAGGACTTAGGAGGGTCTCGAGATAAAATAGCAAGAGAGGTTGGTTTAGCCCAGAGACAGCAGGCAAGGGATGGTGTAGTCCTGCTCTGGACTGAGTAAGGTTCTGGAACTCGGGCACCAATGGAACAAACGATGACTGAGGGCGCTCGAGCAAAGGTAGGCTGAAGCCTAATAAGTCCACGTCCAGGGAGTAGGCTGAAGAGGTATCCAATGGTAGGCTTGAGTCAGGGCCGGTGGCAATCCAAGGGCTGTGGCAAGCGATGCTGAGGTCTGAACACGGAAATAGTCAAAGGTTTAGTCAATCGACGCTGAGGTCTGATCACGGAGAAAGTCAATAGCGTAGTCGGACAAAGCAAATGCCAGGGTCTGGAGATAGGCTGTAGCGCAGTCAGGCAAAGCAGAGGTCTGGGGTCTGGAGATAGGCTGTTTGTGTGGTCAGGCAAAGCAAGGTCAAAGTCCGTGTAATCAATCCGAAGCATAGGCAGGGCAGGAACAAGGAAACAGGAACCAGGAAACAACGAGGATCAGGAACGTAGATAAGAGACAAATCTCTTAGCAGCAACTAGTACTCGACCAGCGAAGAGACCTGTTGCAAAGGCATGCTATGGAGTGGGGCCTGAGCTTAAATACAATGAAGAGATTGACATCATCATCCGGGGCCGCAGCCAGGTTCCTGCTGCGGTCCCTTCATAAGGATCAGTGATGCACGTGAGCCTAGGGAGGGGCGTGGTGCCCTCTCCACGGGCCATGCAGAGAGGCCCAACGAGCAGTGGTATCCTGACCTGAAACACTGGGGACTGTGTAGAAGCTGGAGGCACCGGAGGCGGCCTGAGGTCGGAGCTGGTGGACCACTGCCACTAGCGAGGAGGAACCAGAGGTTGGAGTTCTTGTAAAAAGGTGAGGGGGCCATGCCGCGGATCGTGTCGGGATGGTAGTGTAAACAGTACACCCACCTTTTGCCCCCCCTCTAGGAGTCGGGGTTTGAACCGGATGGGCAACGATGATAGTTCAGGAGGAGAGTTTTGTCCAGGATGTTCTGAGCTGGTTCCCACAAATTTTCTTCGGGTCTGTAACCCTCCCATGAAAGGAGGTATTCCCACCCTACGGCAGACATCGAGAACTTCGTGTACTTGTAAGTCATATCAGTTTCTGTCACAAGTGGAGGTGGTTCAGGAGCCTTCTGGGCAGGCCAAGATAGGACCACAGGTTTTAAGAGCGATACATGAAATGTATTAAGTATTCCCAGCTGGTATGTAATGGTTCCAATGCGTTGGGTGACCATAAAAGGTCCATATAACCTAGGAGCGATCTTTGGGACAGTATTCGAAGTTGGATATACCGATTACTTAACCAGACTTTCTGGCCAGGGAGGAATTCAGGAACCGAGCGACGTCAACTGTCAGCAGTTTCTCTTGGCCCGGATGCGCCTGACGCAGCGGAGATTGGTCTGCTCCCATAACTGTCTTAAGGGCATCCACAGTAGCCTGTTCCGCAGGGGACGGCACTGATAGAGGTAAGGGCAAGCGGTTGGTCATGGTTGTTTTCCATAGACAATAGAGAATGGTGATGTGCCTGTAGCAGTGGCAAATATGGGAGTTGTGAGAAAACTCCGCCCAGGATAAAAGTTCGGACCAATTATCTTGGTGGTCATTGATTGTAAGCATGCAGGAAGGCCTTCAAGGAGCGATTCATTTGCTCGGCTTGTCCGTTAGCTTGGGATGATAGGCAGTTGTTAGGGCTAATATTAATACCGAATTTCCAGCAAAGAGCGCGCCAATAACTACCAACGAACTGTTGGACCTCTGTCTGAGACAATTTCCTTGGGTAGGCCATGCAATCTAAAGATATGGTGGAAAATATGGCGTGCTAACTCTGGAGCAGATGGTAGGCCCGGGTAGAGGGACGAAATGGGCCATTTTTTAATATCGGTCTATGGTTACCCATATTCCGGTGACCATTTGATGGAGGCAAATCCACGATGAAATCCGTAGATAGGTGGGTCCACGGTTCCTCGGGCACTGGAAGTGGTTGTAGGAGACCCCAAGATCGAACCGACTGGGGTTTTTTGCTGTGCACAGATGTTACAAGGATTCGACGTATGTTTTAGCATCAGAGACCATAAACTGCTGGAGAAATGCCAAGGTCCATTATGACCTGGATGACCTGGATGACCGGCAAATTTGGAATCATGTGCCCAGCGGAGAACTCTTTCTTGGAGTCTTTGGGACATGACCGTCTTCCCAGCAGAACTGGGTGAGTGGCAGTAAACAAATACAGGCTGGGTCTATTATGTGACTAGGTTCTTCTGGAGTATCTTCAGGCTCGAAGGATCCTGATAGGGTATCTTCCTGGAGAGTTTTGTCGGCTGGGCGATAATGAAGTTCAAAATCGAACCTGGAAAAAGAACAGAGCTCATCGAGGCTTGATGGGCATTGAGACATTGGGGCTTGACTCAGATGTTCCAGATTCTTATGATCGGTGAACACAGTGAATTGTGTTGTGGTGCCCTCTAGCCACAGGTGCCATTTTTCGAGGCCAATTTTATGGCAAGTAACTCACAATCTCCTATGCTGTAATTTTGCTCCACGATGAAAATTTACGGGAGTAGAAGGAGCATGGGACTATAGTAACCGGAAGCAGTGCATTGCATGACTCAGGACCACCCCAGCCCACAATGGCAGGAGGCGTCCACTTCCACTAGGAATGGACCGTCTCAGGTCGGGATGATGTAAACAGGATCCTTCTGGAAGGCGTCTTTGAGGCAATGGAAGACTGCGACGGCCTCTGGAGTCCAATTTCGCGTATCTCAACCTTTGCGAGTTAAGGCCATCAAAGGGGGCGGCCAGAGTTGAGTAATGTTGGATGAAGTGACGATAGCAGATGAGGAATCCCAGGAAGCACTGGAGAGCTTTGAGACCCACAGGCTGTGGCCAATTCCGGATTCCTTTAAACTTGGCTGGGTCCATGGAAAACCCTTGTTGGGAGATAATATAGCTGAGGAAAGGCAGGCTGGATTTTCTCAAACAAGAATTTGTCCAATTTTGCAAACAGGTGGTTCTCATGAAGGCGTTGGAAGACGGTTTGGACATCAGTGCGATGGGTGTCGAGGTCCTTAGAAAAGACAAAGAATATCATCCAGGTAAGCCACGACTTTGATATACAGCAAATCTCTAAAAATTTAGTTCATCATTCGTTGAAATTCTGCGGGCGCATTACAGAGGCCGAAGGGCATCACCAGGTGTTCGTAGTGCCCCATCCCGAGTGTTAAAGGTAGTCTTCCAAATGTCGTCGGGATGGATTCGTATCAGGTTACACGCTCTGCGTAGGTCCAACTTTGTAAATATAGATTCTCCCTGAAGACGATCGAATAGTTAGGAAATTAGTGGCAGGGGATACTTGTCCTTACAGGTGATGGCATTTAGGCTTGCGGTAGTCAATACACGGCCTAAGTGACCCATCTTTCTTGGTCACAAAAAAGAATCCCACCCCAGCAGAAGAAGTAGAGGGGCAGATGAATCCCTTCACAAGATTTTATTGGATGTTACTCCATCATGGCCCTCGACTCAGGGAGAGACAGAGGGTAGGTATGTCTTTGAGGAGGCGTGGTCCCCGGAAGGAGATCAATAGGACAATCAAACATCTGAAGAGGCGGAAGAAGGTCTGCTTTTTGCTTGGAGAACACATCCTCAAAGTCTGTGTAAGGGGCAGGTATACCAGAAGAAGTGACAGCCAAAGGAACTACAGATGGAGGTACCACTTTCTAGAGACAGGACTGGTGGCAGGTGGGACCACACTCCACCAGTTGCAACGAACCTCAATTAAATTGGGGAGGAATGCATCTGTAGCCAGGGGAGTCCAAGAACTACCGGATAGAAGGATTTCTCCAACACTAACAATTCGAGTTCCTCAGTGTGTAAGATGCCAGTGCACAGCTGGACAGGTTCTGTAGTAAGGGAGATTTGGCCGGGTAACGGCTCTCCATAAATAGATGCAATACATAAGGAGGTTCTCAAGCGAGCGGGTTTTTATACCCAGGAATTGAACAATGTCCTTGAGAATGAAATTACCTTCTGCACCGGAATCTACCAGAGCAAGAACTGGAAAGGACAGGAATCCCAGATCAGGGGTAATTGGTACAGATAAACTGAGGGGCCGGAGACATTGTGCCCAAGTTCAGGACCTCTACTAAACTCGGGCCGGAAGTTTCCCGGATGGATAGGACAAGTCTGTAGATGGTGGCCAGGTGCTCTGCAATACAGACCAAGACCAGTTTGTCTCTGCCGGAGGCACTCTTCCGGTGGTCAGCCGCCCATGAACCACCTGCATGGGCTCTTCCGTCTTAGCCATCATAGTATCCCTGCTTGGGGCAGGGATGGTGGTCGGTGGCAAATGGGACCAAACCCCAAGAAGGCTTCCCAGTGACGCCCTTGGAGACGGTGGTCAATTTGGCCTGTCAAGTCTATAAGGTCCTCAAGAGAGGAAGGGAAGTCCCTTGCAGCCAGTTCATCCTTCAGCTGTGAGGAGAGTCCATCCAGGTATATAGCTCGAAGGCAGTCTTCAAGCCAGGCGGAGCTCAGTAGCCAAAGTCCAAAACTCGATGGTATAGTTGAGACTTCTTTGACCTTGACGGAGATGTAGTAGGTTGGTGCTTGTCATGACATGCCGCCCAGGATCATCAAAGGTCCATCGAAACACAGTCGCAAACTGAGTTAGTTCCTTTAACAAGGAATTCCGGAGCATTCCCACAGGGGGGAAGCCTAAACCAGTGCCTTCCCCTCGAGACGGGATAAGATGAAGGTGACCTTTAGTCAATTCATCCTGGAAGACGGAGGGCTGCAGAGCGAATTGTATATAGCATTGTTTAATGAACCCTCTGCAGAGTTGGGAGTCACCGTTGAAGCTCGGGGGTGCTAGTAGGGCCAACAATGCTTGAGGCATCGATGGAGATGGCTGTAGAGGAGGAGGAGCCAGAATAGAAACTGGTTTTATTAGTGATAGCATCAATCCAGGCTTGAAGATTATCCATGGAGCAGGCCAAGGCCTCAAAAGAAACTGCTGCTGTTCTTGTACCTTGATGCCAGGCCTGGGATGGCCTGGAGGGCACGCAGCTCCACCAAGCCCATGGCTTTGCAAACCTGTTGCATTGGATGTGGACCCTTGGCTGAGGTGGGATTGACACAACCATAGGTGAGGACCTACGGGACCCCACCATCGGCAGGTGGAGTGGGCTGATAGGCAGAGGCCACTGGAGCTTCACCTTATCCAGCCCTCGTTCCCCCGCTGGTTGAGCCTTTGGGTGCCGGGGCCGGCAGGACTTAGGTGGGGCCTCAAGGTAAGAATAGCAAGAGAGGTTGGTTCAGCCCAGAGACCGCAGGTGAGGGATGGTGTAGTCCTGCTCTGGACTAGTAAGGTTCTGGAACCACAGGCACCATGGAACAAAGGCTGACTGAGGGCGCTCGAGCAAAGGTAAACCGAAGCCTAATAAGTGCCACGTCCAGGGAGTAGGCTGAAGAGGCATCTAGTGGTAGGCTTGAGTCAGGGCTGGTGGCAATCCAAGGGCTGTGGCAAGCGATGCTGTGGTCTGAACATGGACATAGTCGAAGGCATAGTCAATCAAAGCTGAGGTCTGATCACGGAGGTTATCGAAGGCATAGCCAATCGAAGCTGAGGTCTGATCACTGTGAAGTCAATAGCGTAGTCGGACAAAGCAAAGGTCAGGGACTGTGTTGCATCCGTCGGTCTCAGACAGCTTCGACCCTTGTGCCTCACCTTTTTCTCTGCTTTCCCTGCTAGCCTTGGGAAAATGGCTACTGCCGCGTCTGCAAGCCGCGTTCTTCCGGCGTCCCCGGAACGGCTATGGCAAAGCCTCATGCCATGCTTCTCCTAAGGGCCTAGGGTGACGTCTTTATCCATGTCATGGCGGGAACTTCGGGGGCGGGCCCCCTCGAGTGACGTCACGCCAACCAGGTATTTAGCCTACGCTTGTTTGCTAGCTCATTGAGTTAGCAAGGATTGGACTCGTCCGGTCTAAGTTACTCTGCCGCTTCCATGCTGCTGCTGGAAGCTCTCTCTCTGCCCTTCTAGGTATTCTCTAACCTGGGTACCTGCTCCTCGGGGGCCCTTGCTTTCTTTCAGGTGCCTTACTGGGATCAGGTACTTGCTCCTCGAGGGTCTGCTCTCCCTGCATCGGTGCCTGTACCATCTATGTCTGCCTGGTGGAATCGTCAACCTTACAGCTACCATCTAGTGAGTAATCTAATTCTCCGTCTGTCTCATCTACAGCTCTGCCGTGCTGGGAAACCTACATCGGGATCTCCCTGTACCGTCTTGGTGAGATGGGTTCCCTCTGCCAAGGGTCCCTGGACTACTACATCTGGATCTTCTCACTACTGCCACCTCTGGTGGTATACATCAGCTGTACAATAAAAGACAAAAACTCTGTGTTTGTGTATCCTGAGTCTAGCCCAGTACTGTGGCTCCCCACGGGGCCCCTCCCCATGGGCGTGGTCATCTGCCACAGTACCCAAGAATCCACACAAACACCTCTAAACCATAAAGGTCTGGAGATAGGCTATAGCGTAGTCAGGTGAAGCAGAGGTCTGGGTCTGGAGATAGGCTGTAGCGTAGTTAGGCAAAGCGAGGTCAAAGTCCTTGTAATCAATCCAAAGCATAGGCAGGGCAGGAACGAGGATCAGGAACATAGAGTAGAGACAAATCTCTTAGTAGCAATGAGTACTCGACAGCGAGGAGACCTGTTGCAAAGGCAACACTATGGAGCAGGGTCTGAGCTTAAATACAATGAAGAGGTTGACGTCATCATCCGGGGCCGTGGCCAGGTTCCTGCCACAGTCCCTTCATGAGGATCAGCGATGTGCGCATGCCTAAGGAGGGCGTGGTGTGGGCAGCGGCATCTCTCCGCGAGCCACGTGGAGAGGCCCGACGAGCAGTGGTATCCTGACCTGGAATGCTGGGGACTGTGGCAGAGCTGAAGGCATTGGAGGCAGCCCGAGGTCAGAGCTGGCAGCCCACCGCCGCTAGCGAGGAGGAACCAGAGACTGGAGTTCTTGTAAAAAGGTGAAGGGTCTGTGCCGTGGATCTGCCACGGATGGCACGTGTAACACTTGGACAAGCTGAGGATATTTGGAGCTTGGACTCGAACAAGACAAGGACTCTTGGAACTTGGAACTTGGACAAGATGAAGACACTTGGAACTTGGAAACTCGGATGAGACAAGGACCTTGGAATGGACGAAACAAGGACTCTTGGAACTAGGAACAGACAAGGATGAGGACTCAGGATACTCGGAGACTTAGACAGGCACTGTCCCCTCAGGGCGTCCTACACAGCCGACGTGGACTCATCACGGACCACCCACTGCGTGCCCTACACAACCTGAAGAGGCTGGTCACGGACCATGCGGAGAGCGGAAACATGCACAGGACTGACTTGTGCACTGACAGTTCATCAATTTGAGTTGAAAGTTTATTAGGACAGCCATCCAAAGCTGCTATTATAGTTGCAGCAGTGTCTGAGGGGTCCTGAGCCATTTCTTCAGCGGGCTGGTCTGCGTCATTAGGTGTACTTGCATAGGCCATTTTGGGGTCTAGCGGCTTCCGCTTAATGCTATTTTTATAGCCGCTCGCATCAACATACTACAGCTGGCAGATCAGATTCCAGGTGCATTCAAGATCTCGACCCATTTTAAATCTTACACTTGGAGGCCAAGTAAACACAGAGTATATGAAAAATGGGAGTGGGCCCCCAGAGACAAGACAGTACATAACCACTCTCTCTCACAGCATCACATGTCTCTCCTCCGTAACTGATTTAACGAGCCATCCACAGTTTTACTATACCAGCCACGTGCACATAACATGTGCATTGCTCAGTCTTTACAGTCACATATGCTAGTCTGTTGATAGGATCAACCACAATCCTGAAACAGGCATCCCCCACTCTGGCTGTCTTACAGCTTCTATGCAAATCCCATTCACTTATGGTACTTGCTGACTTTTGATCTCGCTCTGGTCATTCTTTGCTTTGCACACCTTCTGCATCACTGTTCAGTTCATGCTACTCCAGGTACCACTTGATCTTTACAGATTAATAGAAGCATATGCTGCTTGTAGGATTAACTACATTTTTCCTACTGAGAAAGACATCACTCGCTCTGACTGTGTTTAGAGCTTCTGTTGAAATCCCCTTCCCAGACAGTACTTGCCAAGTCTTGCTCCTGCCCTGGCCATCTGTTGCTGTGCATGCCTGCTGCACCACTCCTTGACTGGATTCATCCTCTTCCTCAGCCCTTGAGGTACACCTTGGTGGTTTTATGGCTATTCTTCATGCTGCTTTTCTCTGCTCCTACCATTTCAGTTTTTAATAATCACCGGCGCCAATGCTGCAGTCGCTGCTCCAAGCCAGTCTTGATATTTTAGGGTGCTTCCTGCCCTGCTCTGGCTATGAAGTTCTTTTCAAATTCCCTTCCCCTATAGTATTTGCTGCTTGCCCTGGTCATCTGCTGCTTTGCATGCCTGCTGCTCCACTCCTCTGGGTTTTGGTACCATTTTTCCTCCACCTCAGTCCTCAGGATACACTTTGGTGGTTTTATGGCGACTGTTCTCTTTGTGTTGTAATGGTCCTACCATTACAAGTTTAAAAATCACCAGTGTCACTGCTGCCACCGTCATTCCAAGTCAGTCTTGGTACTTTATGATGCTTGCTTCTCTGCTCTGGCTGTCGATGAGGTTCTTTCTAAATCTCCTTTCCCTATGGCCATCTGATGCTTTAACACAGGCTTTACCCACTCAGTTATCTTTAATGGTTTCATGCTCTCTTGGACATTTTCTTCAAATTCTGTTCCCTTACAATTGTTGCAATTATTGGTCTCATCTGTTATTTAGCCTTTGATGGACTATACAACATCAAAAGGCTTGGGCTGCAGAAGTGCAGCACCCAGAATCACCCGGACCTTGCTTCTCCATGATTACTTTTTGAGTTAATGGAGGTAGTATTTGCAAAAACTGTTTCAGAAGAAGAAGAATGGCCTGGATTCCCTGAATCATAGGATATTAAATAGGAAGTGGCTAAAGAACATTTTGTGTCCCTAGTTAGTAACATTTTAGCCTTCAATAAATTCCAATTCTAAGCTCAAACAGCCAGTAACTTCAGAAATAACATCAGGCTTCCTTCACGAATTTCCTCTGGTTTCTTTCTGCCTATGTCTTTATACAATGTGTTAGGTGCTCTTTTCCTCTCATTTTGAAGCCTTAGGGTGTTCTTGCAACTCTGGGTAGATGCTTTGTGCAATTCATGATGCTTTGGGTATTTCATGTTACTCTTTCATTTGTTTTCACCCTCTATCACTGCCTTGGAGGGGGGGGGGTGTTTCTCTGTTTCTTTTGGTGCTTTGATTCCTTCTCATAGCGCCTTGAGATGTTCCTGCCATGCTTGGTGCTGGTTTGTTCCTCTTGTACAGCCTTGGGAGGGTTCATGCACTGTTGCTGGTGCCCTTTTTCCCACTTTTGCAGCCTTGAGATGATCTGGCCTGTCATGCTGCTGTTTTGCTTTTCGCTGATGGTACCTTGGAGAACACCTGCCACTGCAGGTACCTTGGAGAACTCCTGCCACTGCTGGTACCAGTTTGCTTCATTGCAAGTCCTTGGGTTCTTCATGCCACTTTTGGTGCCATGTGGACATAGTTTTGATGCTTTTGCATGTCTTCATCCTTCTTATGATGTCTACTCATTAGTTTCATTAGAAATTAGAAAATCCCAAATTGGGAGCCCATACTAGGCTGCATTGCTTCCCCCATTGACTATAATAGTAAATAAATGAACAAATAAAATGAACAAATGACATTTTTATTTATTTGAAACTAATGAAACAAATGGCTTTCCTAGGAAATGAATGCACATGTTACGATGTTGCTCACAGAGCCCATCCTGTGAGCAGCCTCTCACTTCGGCACCAACGTCTTCTTGTGGCCCAGGCCACTGTCGCTGCTCCTGTGCGGCCTGACTGTACCCGGCAGGAGGGGCCGCACCATTCTTCATGGCATGGAAGCCGCTCCCAGGACACCTCTTCGTGGCATAGAGATGCCGCCGTGATACCGCTGTCTCTTCACTTCTTGTGGCATGGATGCTGCCGCCAACTTCCTTCACCTCCTGGGCTCTAGGCACGTGCATGCACCTCATCACAATATTTAAAAGGCCAGCGGCAGGAAAAGCCCACAGCCCCACCGGAGGTCATCAGTCGTCGCCTCATCCAGCCCTATAAAAGGGCTCAGCTTTCACTCCTCGGGACCTTCGAACAGGATCTTCATGGTCGTTTATGCGTCTCTTCTCCAATCAAGGCCCTCTGTGGTCTTCTCGTGTCTAGATGGCTCTTTGTTTGATGTTCGATGTTCCTGGTCTCCTTCGTCTCATGTCCCTGGTCTGATTCCTCGTTGGAGCTCCTTCGTCGCCTGTTCCATGTCCTAATGTTCCATGTTCCTGATGTTCCTGACATTCCATGTTCCAGCGTTCTATGTTCCTGATGTTTCGAGTCCTGGTCCTGATGTCCTGATCCCATTCTCTGTCCTGCTTCCAGGTTTCCTGCTTGTCCACCTTTCCTGGTGTGCCACCATCATGGTCCGTGACCAGCCCATGGGGGGCTGTGTAGGGTGCTTCATGGCACAAAGCCTGTCTTTACGTCTGCAGCGCAAGTCTTCGGAAGGCCCTTGTTTTTAATGCCGAGGACTGTTCCTGAATCCGAGTTCCGAGTCTTGAATCCTGAGTCTTGAATCCTGTTCCCAGTCTTCAGGGTACCTTGATCCTGCTTCTGTCCATGCTCTAGACTCAAGCCAGAACCTGCTCTGCTTCAGTGTGGTCCACGACCAGCCACAGGCAGCTGTGTAGGGCATGCTTCAGTGCAGGCCTCTCCTGAATCTTTGACATGTTTCCAGTTCCAAATTTTCACTTTCTCGCCTGGAGTTTGCGTCGCTTTTGGCGTGGTCCGTAATCAGCAATGGGTGGCTTTGTAGGGCATGCTGCAATGCAGTACTCACCCTGTACTAGTGCCCGAATCCTTCATTCTCGCCTGAGTCTTCCAAGTATCCTTGTCCAAGTCTTCCAAGTTGCACGAAACCTTGTCTAAGTCTTCCAAGCATCCTGTAACCTTGTCCGAGTCTTCCAAGTTCCACGTATCCTTGTCTGAGTCTTCCAAGTTCCTCAAATCCTCGTCTGAGTCTTCCAAGTCTTCCTCACAATCCCTCTTGTGCAAGCGACGACTCTGTGCTCGCAACAGCACAACCGTATTAGCTGTCTCAGCACAGGTATAATGTTATCTGGCCTTCTGTAGCCAGATAAGATTTAACTATATTCAAAAAAATATAGTCAATTTATTGTCATAGTATATAAAAAAGGTATGCTGTGGGCCTAGGGTCTAATAACCACCCCCTCTCCAATATTTCATAATTGGCCCTGCCAGGCCAAGCAGCCCCCAATTCTCAAACCCCTCTTGAGTTTAAAAACAATGTTATGGGGTCTGCAGGTTAGCTCCCATCCCCACCTTATCCCCTCCTCCTTATTCCTCCCCCCTCCCTCTACCCACCCGTGACCTCAGACCTATGATCCTTCCCACCCCCCATACCTTGAAAACTCCAGCTGGGATGCATACACACAAGTGATGTCATGACAATCAGATAGGTAACAATTTCCCTATCTTCATGCTGGGAAAAGACGCATAAAACCGGAAAAGACGCATAAAAAAACGCTGAGAGCCATGATGAGCCTGATATGAGTGAGTAGCTAATACACGTTTGACCTTTGGTACACAATGTTTAAGTTTTGTTGTTAAAATACTTTTTCGTGGCGCAGATCTTTGCCCTTGAGGAAGGACGACGCACGTCCGAAACCCTGTACAGTAGGGATGTGAATCGTGTCCTCGATCGTCTTAACGATCGATTTCGGCTGGGAGGGGGAGGGAATCGTATTGTTGCCGTTTGGGGGGGTAAATATCGTGAAAAATCGTGAAAAAATCGTTAAAAAAATCGAAAAATCGAAAAACCGGCACATTAAAACCCCCTAAAACCCACCCCCGACCCTTTAAATTAAATCCCCCACCCCCAAATAACTTAAATAACCTGCGGGTCCAGCGGCGGTCCGGAACGGCAGCGGTCCGGAACGGGCTCCTGCTCCTGCATCTTGTCGTCTTCGGCCGGCGCCATTTTCCAAAATGGCGCCGAAAAATGGCGGCGGCCATAGACGAAAAAGATTGGACGGCAGGAGGTCCTTCCGGACCCCCGCTGGACTTTTGGCAAGTCTCGTGGGGGTCAGGAGGCCCCCCACAAGCTGGCCAAAAGTTCCTGGAGGTCCAGCGGGGGTCAGGGAGCGATTTCCCGCCGCGAATCGTTTTCGTACGGAAAATGGCGCCGGCCATACGCGTATGGCCAGCGCCATTTTCCGTACGGAAAATGGCGCCGGCAGGAGATCAACTGCAGGAGGTCGTTCAGCGAGGCGCCGAACCCTCGCTGAACGACCTCCTGCAGTCGATCTCCTGCCGGCGCCATTTTCCGTACGAAAGCGATTCGCGGCGGGAAATCGCTCCCTGACCCCCGCTGGACCTCCAGGAACTTTTGGCCAGCTTGTGGGGGGCCTCCTGACCCCCACGAGGCTTGCCAAAAGTCCAGCGGGGGTCCGGAAGGACCTCCTGCCGTCCAATCTTTTTCGTCTATGGCCGCCGCCATTTTTCGGCGCCATTTTGGAAAATGGCGCCGGCCGAAGACGACAAGATGCAGGAGCAGGAGCCCGTTCCGGACCGCTGCCGTTCTGGACCGCCGCTGGACCCGCAGGTTATTTAAGTTATTTGGGGGGGGTTCGGGAGGGTGGGGGATTTAATTTAAAGGGTCGGGGGTGGGTTTTAGGGGGTTTTAGTGTGCCGGCTCACGATTCTAATGATTTATAACGATAAATCGTTAGAATCTGTATTGTATTGTGTTCCATAACGGTTTAAGACGATATTAAAATTATCGGACGATAATTTTAATCGTCCTAAAACGATTCACATCCCTACTGTACAGTGTCGGGCACAGACACCGGAGAAGCGATGTGAGATTGGTCACATTGCTACGGACCATCTGTGAGGAGAGTCTCGGGCTAATAATATGCAACAGAAGTAACATCATGTTAAGATAAGTATCGAGAAAAAGACTGCAAGTTTTGTAGTAATTCGAGTGAACGTTTTAATACACGGAGCACTAGCACATGAAAAATTATATAAAAAATGGACTGACCAATGATTAAGCATAAGGCAGAGTGACAAAATGGTAAGGATTACCACACTATGACGCCTATTATGAAGGTCATATAACTGAAGCGCCATCAAATATTTAACATTTGTAGTTGGGGATTTGTTGAATAATTTGTAGTTAATATAATTGATCCCTATCTCATAAGAAAACGTAGCGGTTGATGACCGGGGGATATTAATCATTTATATGATCAGTAACAGAAAAGAAGTTAATTTTATAACTTTGCTGATAGGAGGTAAAGTCTGCATGTAACTTTTGCACACAGATTTTACCCCAGATTTTCAAAGTGAACATATGTGCATAAGTTTGCTTTGAAAATTCCTGTGTTAAGTGTCTTGGTTATGCACAAATCCACCCACACAAAGTTACGCTTGCTGTATCAAAGGCGTAACTTTGTGCGGGTTAACTTAAATGTATAAAAAAGTATGAGAATAACTTTCAAACAACTATGCGCTGCAGCATATAGGCAAGTATATCGCCGCAAGTAGTTTTACCATAGTATTTAATAATCCCTATGTATAACATACCGGGGCAGATTTTCAATCCCCGAAAAACTGCACCTGCCTGCCCTGGCACGCGCCAAGCCTATCTTGCATAGGCTCGGTGGCACGCGCAAGCTCCGGGATATGAGTACCGGTATGTCCCGGGGCTTTCAAAAATGGGCGGGCCGGGGGCGGGGCCGGGGGCATGGTGGCGGTTCGGGGGCGGGGTGGGGCGGGGCCGGGGGCGTGGCGGTGCTTCGGGGGTGGGCTGAATCCTGGCTCGCCATCCCCCTGTGCCGGGGGATGGCGAGCCAGCGCACGCAACAAAGGTAGGGGGGGGGATTTAGTTAGGGTTGGGGGTGGGTTAGATAGGGGAAGAGAGGAGAAGGTGGGGGGGATCGCAAAAAAAGTTCCCTCCAAGGCCGCTCCGATTTCAGTGGCCTTGGAGGGAATGGGGAAAGCCATTGGGTCTCCCCTCGGGCTCGGCGTACGCAAGATGCACTGTGTGCATCCTCTTGCGTGCGCCAACCCCGGATTATATAACATGTGCGCGGTAGCGCATGCATGTTATATATCTACGCCCATGCATGTTTAAAAATCTGGCTCACTGTATTATAAGATTGTGTATTTTTATCCTGCAACATACACGCATATGTACACTTACGAGTGAATGCATGCAATGCATTGAAACCATGTACTTTTCCTACCTATTTTAAAAATATACGTGCATATTTTTTGCGCATTAATGTAAACTAGGACTTATTCGCATAAGTCAGCTAATTTTAAAATGTGCACCTTCAAGGAAATTAACCAGTTTACCAGTTACTTTACCAGTTCACCCATTCCTTCATATGCATACTTTTCTGTCCACTAGGACCTGGGCTATTAGATATATATTTGCATATATTGAAGGCAGTGCACATGCTTTTTCATAGGGACATCCTGAAAACCTAACTGGTTGGAAGTGGGGGGTGGGGAAGAACCCAGACGACTGGTTTGTACACCATTGAACTAATTAAAGTGATTATACACAGTGCGCTAGATACATCCAAATATTTTCTCATTTATTTTACAAAACAATTTGGGCCAGATTTTTAAACTTAAGCGCGGGCATAGATTTGTTTGTGCAACCAGGCAAGAACAAATCTACACCCAATGTTATAAAATCCGGGGTCGGCGCACACAAGGGGGTGCACACTTGTGCACCTTCGCACGCCAAGCCCAAGGGGAGCCCCAATGGCTTTCCACATTGCTTCCAAGGCCGCTCCAAAATAAAATTATCCACTAACTTGGCTGAGATAGCTACTGGATAAGTTTATTTGGGTAACTTCAGGACAACTGAATAGCAGCCCTTCACTTACCTGGCTAACTAATGCTGAATATTGGCTTTTATCTGTCTAAACTAGCCAGGCTAGTGGCTCCACTCTGGAATACCTCCAACCTGCCTCTCACTTAGCCAGATAAGTGGCAGCCACTGACTGCATCCAAATATTCAATTTTCTAAATCTGAACTCAACAGACTAAATGATGCTGAATATCAGTCCCACTGATTATCTAATAAGGCTATAAATTATGTACTATATGCTTTTTCTTATTTATGTTATACAATATAAGATGGTACCTAGAAATTTAACATGATTTACCAGAAAAAAGAATTGGAATTCTCATTGTTATTGGGTACATGTGAGATCCCTCATTAACCCGAGAATTCTAATTATTGGTTCCAAGCAAAATCTTATAAAAAAGTATTTTTTATCAAAATTTCAATTAAAATAGTCTGACAAAACAATCCATTGCATCCCAGGGCAAGCACACGTTAATTCATTTACAGCCCATCACAATGGGACACACACTCAAAATATGTTTTTTTTTTTTTTAAATAAAAAACATATTTTTGCAAGGACCAAATCTGATGAGGCTGAAAATCCAACTCAGCCCATGTTTCGATTGTTAATTTGCATCGGGGGTTATAAACCTGAAACAAACTTAAGCCCACAGGTATTTAGATATTAGCCAGAGTCTTAATATTTAGGGTGTAGTTCACTAAGGCTTTTCTCTCATGCAGTGTGTCTATGGGATAAGACCTTGATGAATCAAGCTCTTTGTGTCTATCAGAGAAATGTTTAGTACTTCTGGTCCATAGTTTTCCTTTTTAGTAATAACCTTTCATAATTCACTTGTGGTTTCCCTCTTCTCAGTGCTTAAAAGTTTACAAGTCAATAAACAATGCATCTTCCGCCAGACCGTGGAAGTCACGTTTCATTTTCTTTTCCTCTCCACTGGTCTGCGGTCTTCTATGCTTCCATGCCGAAGAGAAGAACTTGACTAAACGTGTTCTTTAACAGTGTTCATATTGAAATGAAGCTAAGAGGTGCTTAAAAAAACGCCGGGCTGTGTAAATTGCAACATCTGGAAAGGTTTCAGGTGTATTACGTCAAATAAAATATTTGCAGCCCCCTTTCCCCTCTCCTCTATGCAGTGGTTTCTGATGCAGTGTGACAAATCTACAGAAGAACACCGAGGTGAGGGAAAACCGACTTGACACACTACAATAGATTAGAACAGTTTCTTCCCTACACCTATGCGGCACTGAGATGGGCCTGGTTCTGGATTGTTTTCATCGCAATCCAGTGGAGAAGGACTTAACGGCCTTCACTGACTACCTTGATACACTTCTGTTTCACGGTCCCGTAGCATGAGTTTCTGAACCTAAGAGCTACCAACAAAAGTACTTTCCTTCGATCATGGTCATAATATGTTTCCATAACAGATCTTAGGATAGGAGAAGGATGATGCGAGGTGGCAAAACAAAATTGATTTGCGATAGGTATTGGCTTCACTAAGACCCATATGTAGTGTACTAAAATACTTTTCATCATAGAGGCAAATTTGGAAAAAATCTCTTCACACATCTATGTGAATTAATCCACTTTATCAGGATCAAAGCAGTCCACAAATCATTCCATCGCTAATTAAACATAGATGCAACATGAGTAACATTCATAATCTCATAGAATATGGACCTTATTTTTAAAATATATTCCAGCAGACAGAGAGTGGAGGAATAGATTTTGAAAACAGGACCTTGTTCCATCTTTCTTTCTTTGTAGAATCTTACATGTTGTATATGAAAAGTCTGGGATTTATGTATTGGCCTAGTGGTTAGTGCTAACAAGGAATATGTGGCACACTAGGCTCAATATTGTATCATCCAGCGTTATTTCTTTATAAAATTAATAATCTTCCTTTCCTTGATTCAAGGTGGTTATCCAGGTAGAGAATCCATCAAGCTAGGTTGAGAGAACATTGCACAAATGTCATCCTAGTGGGAGTTTCCTTACTCCGAGGGACATCAAATCTTCACAAGAGTGTACTGTTCTATTCATACGTCTCACTCTGCATGTCAAAGTGGCCCCTAACCCCTACACTACTACCTAAACCTCACCTCAAGTTACTAGGTGGGTCTCCTATAGAGATATAAATAGCTAACTACTAAAGGGTATTATCAATAGTCTCTGTCCCTCTCCATCTCCCTCTCTGCAGTGGTTATAGACAGGAAATGCAATAATTGTGGTATTACCACAAAAAGGTTAATGCAGTGATACCTATGCAAAGCATTAAGATAGCACACATTGTAATAAATAGACTATTACCATAAAACATGCCCCTCTTCCTATCACATGCAATAGTTTGATGAATTTAGCCCCACAATAACAATGAATCTAACAGATACATGAATATTACATAACTAAAGAACAGGGTAGACAAAAAATAAAAGGTTAATTTTGTAGTTGGAATGGCTTTCAGTTCTTTTTGAGTTTTCCGGTAAAGTGTTCTAGAGCAAAGGATTAGCTACTAAGAAGTTCTGTCAAGTCATTCAGCTGAGGGAAAAAAACCCTCCAAAAGACCACAGTGTGCCGATTATAATGTACGGGAAGGATTATAAATCATAGGGTTGCACAAATCCATGTAGAAACACTTATTTAATAATGCAGGGCTTCCCAAACTTGTAGCCATTGTGACCCCCATTTTAACATTTGAAAATTCACATGATCCCAGAGGGCATCGTATGAATTTTCAAATGTTAAAATGGGATTTTTTGTTTCATCTCAGAGGACAATCATAACAAATTAGTAGATGTGCAGTCCCTCTCCAACAATCACTCTGCTCTCTCCCTCCAGCACTCCAGCCGATCCCCTCTCTCAACCTTCACTTCCTCCATCATCCTCCCTCTCCCTCTAGAGGACTTCCTTTCTTAACCTCCTCTCTTCCAGCGGACCCCTGTTCTCAACCTCTACCCTTTCAGCTGATGCCCTCTTACTTCTCCCATCTCCTTTTACCTCTCCAGGCCATACCCTCTCTCACCCCCTCACCAGCCCTTTTTGCATCCCCCTAGCTGATGTTATTTCACCCCAAAGCCTTTGTAATAGCTAACTGACCCTCTGTCATCCCCTCCCAATTATACAATCCCCATTTCCTCCTCACTTTCCTCCTCCATCCCTATCTCTTGACTTTCTAGCCTCACCTCCTTCCCCATCCCTTCTTTCATATCACCTAGCTTATCCCCTTACCCTCAAGCTACTCTTCTGCATCACCCAGTCAATCTTTCATTCCCCCTGCGGGATCGAGTAGTAGCATAAATCTATACCGACTTCCCGCCTTTTGAAAACACTTTACCTTTATTTTACAGCTGCAACCAAAAAATATTAGTAGGCTGTTTAATTACAGAATAGTGTTACTCTCAATAATCACAGCTTCCTTGCAGCATCTCTCAGTACTCACAGCTTTGTTAACAGCTCAGTGTTTGGACAGCTTTATTCTACAGGAGCTGCCTTCTTCCTCGAGACCTGTGCCTGGATGGACTATCCTTCATGAGTCCCCAACTCTTATTCCTCTCCTGCTGTGCCCCACCCCACAGAGCTCTCTCTCTTTAGGGGAATATTAAGGTGGGCCAGGCTAAATGTCTAGGCGTGCACCAGTTACAGATGGAGATTAGGGTCATTCTGTCACATATCCTCCCCCTCAGGTTGCACCTATTGTGGCAGGCATCTTTAAACTCCTGGTTCCTATCCATGGAAAATGCTACCCCTTCGTACCCCCTTCAATTAGCTTCCACACTACTAGGCTCGGGATTCCTGGGTCACGTTGCTCCCCCAAATTAGGGCTAACTCTGAAAACTGCACCATTGCCACCAGGTTGTGCCTTCTATCCAGGGTTCACCCCCAGACTCTCAAACAAGACAATTGCTGACTCCAAGTTCCAACTCAGTCCCCAGCTGGACTTCCACAATTCGCTCAGTGTTAGCAGGCGGTAGTCTCTGAGTCACCCATTGTGTATGCCTCTCTGGCACATGCTACCTTGTCTATAGTATCCCTTCCAGTGCACTCTGGCCAGTTTATAATGCTTCTCGCTGGCACAACTGTCATGCTTCCTAGTGGGTTTTTCTTGGGTCGTCCCAGTTGATACTCCCATGGCTTCTCTCATATGCCTCCCCATGGCCCATCTCTCTTGGGCTCATCTTGATGCCTTTTCCTGGGTGTTCCAGCCATGGCAACATCCCCTTTTGGCTTCTCTGCAGGCATTGCCTCTGTGCTTCCAACAGTACCAGTCTCTGGACCCTCTGTGGTACCACGGGTTTTTGTGATATGTCTCTCTGGGTGCTCTGTGGCACCTCCTTCTGAACTCACTGCAGCCTTTCTCCTAGGGTGCCTTGTCAGAGCTCATTGAAGCACTTGGTCATGTCTCTGCACAATTGCCTTTTTCTCTGCCACTGTCTGCACCCATCCATCTCCTGTACCGCCAGGGCATCCAGGAGTGGCTTTCTGGCTTCCCAGCCTCGGCTTGTCTCTCAAGCATCCATACTTCCAGCCTCAGGTTCGTTTTCTTTTCCATCTGGCTCTAGAGATCTGGGACTCCTGCCAGCCAGATGTACTTGGCTGTACTTCTTGTCGCTTCTGAAGGGAGACTCCCTGCCCCCCTCCACAAATAGCACTCACACAGGTCCGATACAGTAAAGGCCGCGGTAGAAACAGTGCGGCAGTGTCAGGCGCACCCTTCCTCCCCGCACGCACAGTTCTCTTCACTAACTCCCCGATACTCTCTTCTAATTGCATGCAAATGCATGCCGCGGCTGTGAAGCGATAGGGAAGGGTTATGCCCGCGCAACCCATTTTACTGTATAGGCGCTGAGTACAGCGCCTATACAGTAACCTGGGTGCGCTGGTACCTGTCATTTCAAATGACATTTCAAATGACAGGTACCAGGAAGTGTAAAAAACAAAAAAACAAAAATATAAAAACCTGAATGTTATAAAAAAAAAATAAAAATTTTTACATACCTGTCACTTTCCGAATCGTATGGTCATCCAGGCAGCGGCGGGAGCCGGAGGGCCGCGTGGGTCCAGGCGGCCCGGCGGCGGGAGCCGGGTGTTCCATCGAGGCCAACTCTGGTAGCTTTTCCAGGGCCACACCCTACTCAACACAGCCTTGCTGCACCACTATCTCACTCGCTTTTCCAAAGGCAAAAGGGTAAAAAAAAAGCCTGCATAACCTGAATTAACTTGCTTACGTTTTATTCTCTATCTCAGGCAGAGCTTCTCTCTTTAGCTGGTTTAAAACCTTACTACTTTCTAGTTGTCCCTACAACCAGACTATTGAATCAGTTTCTTCTCTAACTGAAACCTTTAGTGTGGGGGTTTTTTCTTCAGTGCTGCTTTCTGAGCCATTTCCTTTCACAGGCCTCTGTGTTATGTGTACTCCTGCTGTCTGTACTGAGGGCGTCTGTGACTCTAAAACTGTGTGCCGTATTTTATTTCAGAACTACAGGTCCTCTTCACAAGTCTCTGAAATTTACAGACACTTTTCCTTTCTCTTCTGCAGGCTGCCTAGCTTCCAAACTCTTACACCAGGGCTCCAAAGACTCAAACAACTTGGATGAGGTGAAGACTCAGAAGACTTAGACAAGGAAACCGACGAGAGACCAGGAACATGGAACAGGCAAAATGAAGGAGTTCCTATGAAGAACAAGAAACAGGAGACCTTGAAGAAGCAAAGACTCCTGGAACGAAGAGATGGCACAGGAATTCCAGGAGCAAGACAACTCCTTGCGAAGGCCAAGCTGAACTGGCAGAGAAGCCTTTTTATAAGGCTGTAGGCGTGACATCATCAGAAAGGGCCACAGGGCTTTTCCCGCCATGGGCCCTTTAAATTGTGAGCAGAGGCGCGTGCACCTAGAAGAAATCAGGTGCAGGAGAAGCAAGACAGCGACATTTCTGGGACACACAGAGGAGCCAGCGTCAGCGGCATCCAGGCTACGAAGATCGTCAGCAACACTCCTGGCCACATGGAGAAGTGGCAGCAGCGGTGACCCCATTGCAGGGAGGAAGGAAGGATGCAGAGTATGACAGCGGCATCTCCTCAAGCCTACAACCTGTTTCTTCTTACTATGCTCCAGAGGTTCACCTTGCGGTGTGCAAGCCATTAGCCTTATCTCAGCCATCAGTCTATCCTGGCCCAGACTTCAGCTCCTGGTTTTGGAGGAATTAAAACTAGTGGTGCCTCTGGGTATTACTAGTTGCTTATTACTCTACCTATTGGACTTCAGCCCTAGAAAGTCCAGAATTGTGATTCCATCTTTTTAAAGAATACAGCAGATTATTAACCCACCATTTTTTCCATGACACCGTTGTGGAGAGTCATCTCTAAATCTGAAAGAACTTCCACTACTGCTATTCTTAAGCTAGCACCATCCCCTTGGAGCTCTCCCATAGCAGGCATGACTTTGAGACCTGGCTGGAGGATACTGATTTGTTTCCCAGTTTTACTATCATCGCAGATAGTGCTCTCTCCATTGACAGCCAATGGACTTAAATAACAGCATTTCCATCTTGTCTTGAAAGGCTATCATTGTCCTTTACAGTACCAATCTTGGGATCTCAGCGTTAACAGCTGTTTTTCTTCCAGAAGAGTTTTTGGGTTACAGCACCTTTACCCATTGATCAAATCGAGGGATGTTTCTGCCATCTTCTTCTTGGGCTTCTTCTTGCCTGCCTTGCTTGGCAGCAACCTTTCCACGCTGGATCTTCCGTACTTCACTTTCTGCAGCTCAATTCCTTTAGTTAAGAAACCATGCTTTCTAACACAAAGTTTCCAAAGTACCACCTCGGCTAAAATTCAACATGAGGACATGTATTTATTGTCTTGGAGTGATGAAACTTTGACATTACATCTTCGAGCACTGGGAGATGTAAGCAAGAACTGTTAAGAAATGTTTAAATTAGATATGTTGATGGTTGAGGTACCACCGTTCCACCCTCCAAGACTAATTGGTCCTGTTCCAGCCTACTTCTATGTATACAGTGGAAAGCAGAAGAGTCAACTTCAGCCTTTCATCTATCTTCCTGCTATCGTTTCAATTATAAATTTGAGCCCACTGATGTTGTGCCTGTTCAAACCTATGGACTAACAAATTAAGGGTTAAGTTCTCCTTCTAACCATCTTTCAGTCAGCCATCACGTTTCCTCCCAATCTTGGTACATAACTTGTGACTGTCTTTACTGCCTAACAGCAGAATCCTCTGGGGGGGGGGGGGGGGGGGGGGGGATTCATTCCATTGCAAAGCCAAGCTACATAGTCTCATACCATCTGCCTGTAATAAATGCATCTCAAATCTGGACCACAGCCCACTAGGGATGTGAATTCTTTTTCTGACGATTGAAAATATCGTACAATATTTTCAAAGTCGTCAGAAATCGGGGGCTCCCTGAAACCGATAGGAAAACCCCACAAAATTATTTGTGGGGTTCTCTTATCGTTTTGGGGGAGGGTGGGAAAAACGGCACACAAACAATTCCTAAACCCACCCCGACCCTTTGAAACCCTTCCCCCACCCTCTCAACCTCCCCAAAACTTTTTAACAGTACCTGGTGGTCCAGTGGGGGTCCCGGGAGTGATCTCCCGCTCTCGGGCCGTCGGCTGCCACTAATCAAAATGGCGCCGATGGCCCTTTGCCCTTACCATGTGACAGGGTATCCATGCCATTGGCCGGCCCCTGTCACATGGTAGGAGTAATGGACGGCCGGCGCCATCTTTAAAAA
Source organism: Rhinatrema bivittatum (assembly GCF_901001135.1). Lineage (NCBI taxonomy): Eukaryota > Metazoa > Chordata > Amphibia > Gymnophiona > Rhinatrematidae > Rhinatrema > Rhinatrema bivittatum. The sequence goes on from NC_042621.1 coordinate 56,272,168, forward strand.
TGGCACGGGCCCACTGGACTTCAGCAGCCCTGGAGGTAGATTCACCCTTTCCTGGTGCCAAGGTCTTCAGTTATGCACCCTAAGTTCTCTGGATCTTTTATGTCTCTTGAAGCTGTAGTTGCAAGTACATCAGAGCAGTAAGTGTTCTCTTGATGACTAACATAATAATCTCTCTTTGAAGGGTCCTCTGTCCCCCAAGAGCCTGTTATTGGTAATCCTGCGATCCAGTCTACCCATTAGTCTTGAACCCATACAGCATCAGCTGCCGAAGGATGCAATAATGATTCTTTTCAAGATCAACTTTTACTATTGCCTGAGGGATTCAGGGCAATAATTCTAAATTGATCCTCATTCCTTCAACAATCAAGTGAGAACCCAAAGAGTTGGATCACTTTCCTGGATATTGTAAATTGTTTAAGCCTGTAATCATGATGTCGTCATCCAAGCTTACAGTAATGTCTTCTTCCTGTCTTCAGCCATGTCTTGTCCAGTATGTTCCAAATGATTCCTCGCTTCAGTTCCTGAAACCAAGTATCTTCAGATCCTGTGTTTGGATCCTTGATTACCTCTGCTGGTATAAGGAATAAACCTTCGTCACCTCTGAAGCCAAAGAAAAGAGGCTTGAGGAGGGGGCTTAAGGAGGGGGTATGGTTGCATTTCCATCCCATGGAGGCCCACGAGCAGATCACTCACCCCAGCGCTACTGCCAGTCAGTTGTGGCTTAAGGAGACACCACTGTTGTGGCTCTGCATACTGCCTTCCTCCCGTGGTGGGCTGCCACCGTTCGCATCTTCTCCATGCAGCCAGGAGTGCCAGTGAGGTTGTTATTTGTAGCCTGGATACCACCGATGCTGGCTCCTCTGTGTGGCCTGGAAACGTTGCTGTCCTTGCCTCCTTCTGCACTTGACATCCTCTAGTGTGTGCACGTGCCTCTGCTCGCAATTTAAAGGGCCCCATGGCAGGAAAAGCCCTGCGGCCCTTTCTGATGATTGTCATGCCTGCAGCCCTAAAAAAGGGCTTCTCTGACAGTTTAGCTTTGCCTTTGCAAGGAGTTGCCTTGCTCCTGGAGTTCCTGTGCTATCTCTTTGTTCCAGGAGTCTTTGCTTCTTCTAGGTCTTCTGTTTCCTGTTCTTTGTGAGATCTCCTTCAAGTTGCCTGTTCCATGTTCCAGGTCTCTCGTCAGTTCCTTGTCCAAGTCTTCTGAGTCTTTGCCTTGTCCAAGTCATTCTGAGTCTTCGCTTTAGTCTTCTGAGTGTTTGCCTCATCCAAGTCTGAGTCTTTGGATCCTTGCACCAAGTCCTGCATTTGGCAAGGACTGTGACCAGCCCATAGCGGCTGTGTAGGTCAGACCATTATCCAAGTCCTGGGACTAAGTCTTCCAAATTTACAGAGTCCTGTCTCTTGTCTTCAGAATGTCCGTCCAAGTCTCCAAGCTCCAAGTGTGCCGTGAAGTGGTCCATGACCAGCTCTTGGTCAGCTGTATATTGTGCCTTGTGGCACAAATCACATCCTGCAGGTGTGCCATTCATCATGGTCCACAACCAGCCCATGGGTGGGCTTTGTAGGGAACCTTGTAGCACAAGGCCTGATTCCTTCTTTGCTGGGTCAAGTCCTCGGTGTCCATGATTGTTTTTAAAGTTCCAAGTTCCAAGTCAAGCCTCAAGTTCCTAGTCTTGTTCCTCGTTCTGGTCTCAGGGAACTTATCCAGCCAGCAAATCTCTATGTTCCTCATTTCTAGCCATGTTCCTTATTCCAAGCTTTGTTCTTCACTCAAAGCCATGTTCCTCATATCAAGCCATGTTCCTTGTGTCAAGCTATGTTTCTCATTCCAAGTCATGTTCTTCATTTCCAAGCCATGCTCCTTGTGTCAAGCCGTGTTCCTTTTTCCAAGCCATGTTCCTCATCGTAAGTGATGTTCCAAGTGATTTTCCATGTTTTAAGTCATCTTCTGTCATTGACCTTCGTCTGTCCTGACATACTAGCCATTCCCAAGTGGCAGGTGTTAAAGGGCTACTCCAGAGGCCAACATTGCGGTTTTGGATCTCACTCTTGGTGCATGCAGACTCAATGGAGGCCTGAGTGATCCACGGTCCAAGCTACATTCCAAGTTCAGCCCATGCCTAGATATGCTCTCCTCCCATGGTGCGTGTCTTGCAGCCTCACCCTGAGGTTGTGCTATGGTCCAATGGCCATTCTCTTGAGCAAGCGACCACACTAACCCATGCTTGCAACACAAATCCCCATGCATGATACCATATGTGGGATGTGAGTGGTGACCCCTGGCTAGAGGCACAGATCTAGACTCACTCCAACCTTTTCAAAATACTTTATCTTTATTTTACAGCTTCAACCATACAGCATTAGTAGACTATTTAACTATAGAACAGTGTACTCTCAATACTCACAGCTTCTTTGCAGCTTTTATTTATTTATTTAATTTATTTATTTATGTAAACGTTTTATATACCGCACAATGGGTAGATAAACTATCCGTCTAGGCGGTTTACATGTTCACACACACATAGCTTGAACAATACTTAAAACTTAATACAATACTTAATACGAACAATTTAAATTATTCAGATGAACATTGTAAACAGATATAATGTAATATGATAGATTTTAATATAGATTGTATGCTCTGGTAAAAAGGTGGGTTTTTAATAGTTTCTTAAATTCTGCACGATTAGCTGTCAGTTGGATATGTTCTGGAAGTGAATTCCACATTATTGGACCAGCTACAGAGAATGCTCATTTACGAGTTAAAGATAAACTAACGGATTTTATTGATGGTACTTCTAAAATACATTTATCAAGGGAACGGAGTTGCCTAGTCGGTCTGTAAATTCTTAAAAGTGAACATAACCAGATAGAGTTATTTTTGTAGAGCAGATTATGAATTGTAGATAAGATTTTGTACGTTATACGATGTGAAATTGGAAGCCAATGCAAATATTGTAAAATAGATGAAATATGGTCTCTCCGGGATACATTACACAACATTCGGGCGGTAGCATTCTGTATTAGCTGTAATGGTTGTATAGTTGATTGAGGTAGGCCAAGATACAGCTTCATTACAGCTCAGTGTTTGGACAGCATTATATTACAGGAGTTGCCATCCTCCTGGAGACCTGGGCTTGGTCTGACTAACCCACCTGGGTCCCCAACTCTTATTTCCTCCCCTGCTGTGCCCCCACCTACAGAACTCTCTCTCTTTAGGGGAAATTAAGGTGGACCAGGCTAAATGTCTGGTCCTGCACCATTTACAGAGAGAGATTAGGGTCACTGTCACACCCCCATCTCTTTCTATCTCACCACAGCTAATCCCTTCCTAGCTGATCCAACTCTCAAACCCCTCCTTCATCTGATCCCTCCCTTCAAACCTTCCCTCATCCAAACATCCCCTGGCGGGGTCAGCAGCATTATTTTCCTTTTGGCCCTAGGCCAAAGATGGATGACAAATGGTGGAGAAAAGAAGGCAGACTGAGGGGCAATGTTTTTCTCTTGGGTAGGTTCAGTGGTGAGTGAGGAGAAAGGAGCAGTGGCAATCTCCACCAACCTGTGCACACTCAGCCCTCCCTTCCTCTCATGATTGGTCCCAAGTCTGACAGTTTTCTGCACTTGGTGGCAGCATTAGTAATGAAAGTCAGCACGAGGTCTGTGAGCCAGTGCAAGCTCACAGGCCCTGTTGCAGTCCGATTCCTCTTCATGCAGGGTTTTCTGTTACCACAGAAACTCATCTGAGGGCAGATCCACTGCAGGGCCTGTGGGTGTGTGCTGGCTCACAGGCTCCATGCTAACTCCCACTACTAATGCTGCTGCTCTGCCTGAAGAGCACCACTGTTTGAGGCTCTGGTGACCCCAGCTAAAGGTTTTGTGACTCCATTTGGGGTCCCCACCCACAGTACATACAGTAATGTATGAATTAATGATAGAATGAGGTTGTGGGCTGTGCAAGTGCATTCTGAAAGTGAGCTATAAAAGGACCATGGGGCCCACTGGAATTCAGGAAGACACTGAACTAAAAAAACAAACAAACTGGTTTTGGAATACAGGACAAAAACATGAAGAAGTGTAACCAAATTTACAAATTCTGCCTGGAGCAAAGGAAAAAAAAAAGTTAAAAGTTTGATCCCTGAGGTCCAGTCAGAGAGCATTACTTTCTTCCACACCATATCAGCTCTCCAGATAAATTTGTGACGAAGGTTAGAAATGGAGAAAATATGGCAACCCCTGGATAACTATTTAAAACCATCTATTGGCTAAATGACATATTAGGTGTCCGAAGATGAAGACACACAACGGGGAAGGGAAAGGGGAAAAGGGGGAGGATGGGAGGGTTGGGGGTAGGGTTGGTTCTCCAGGGGTAACTCAGCTGGATATGCAGACAAGACGGAGTATGGGCGCTATATTATATTATGTTTATATTTTGTCTATATTAGGTTTATATATTATCTCTCCAATCCCTTGGAGACAGTCCATAGGGATAGACAAGTTGAATGTTACAGAGGCTAAAGCTTGAGACATTGAATGTTCATTCTGTTCCTGCTGATACTGCTGTTAATGTCGTTATTAAAGTTGACGCTTCTATGTTCGGATTATGAGGCCCTGTTCGTTATCTGCCCAAGACTGATGTATCTCACTGTCTGTAAGACTATGAAAAAATGAAAATGAATAAATATAAGTTACAAGAAAAAAAAAAAAGTTTGATCTCATCTGACCTATTTCCTGGGGCAGTTAATTTCCAGTACCATTCGTGATTTCCACCAGCATGTTTTCCCTATATGCAGACCATTGGGCAAGCATTTATACCTGAAATGTCCCTTTTTATGGTTTTTGATTTATTTGATGCTTGCCCATATTATCATACATAGCATAACGGAGGAACAACATAAGCATTCAGAATTCTCAAACAATTTATAGCTAGCACTAAGAGGCCTATACACTAAAGCATACACACTGAAGACTTTTTAGTGTACACTCATGAAATCTGTTAACGGGCATGCTAAAAAGTCATGTCATGGATGATGCCCTAAATATTTTTGTGTGTCCGGTAAAGTATCGTGTTCATAGCATGCACATACTTTTAACATGCACTCTAACCCAAAATACTTAGCATCTACATGTGACCTCCTGCTGAGCACAAAATAGAATGGAGATGCTACACAAATGAGTGCATATGTGCTAAACTGAGCATGCACACCTCACTTTTCTCATGACTCAGCCCTCTTGCTGCCAACCTGTATAAAAGTAAGCCTGGAAAACAGGGCTGCTTGTCAGTGCTGAGTGCAGAAGCCAGAGAGCAACTGGATTCCAGAAGTAGTGAAAGAAGAGAAAAAGACTTCCAGGCAAGGAAAACAATATGAAAAGCATGAACCTGAGATGTCTACCAATGAGGTCAAGGATATAAAGGAAGCAGAGAAATTGGAATAGAAAGATGATGGCATCATTCTGCAGGCTGTGCCTCACAGCCTCAGGATGACTGAGCTATTCCCTCGTATGACTCTCTGCCAGGAGAGTCCGCAAGAGGAAGAACTGGCATCATTAATGTCCATCCCATTGATTCCAGGGAGGAAAATCTGACAGCCTTGACTCTGGAGAGGATTAGCATCTGACCATCTGCCCTCTGTGAGCCAGGACTGGCCTTAGCTCCAGTGATGCTCTGTGATGGTAATCTGAAGACATATGGGAAGAGAGGGTTGAGAATTTAGTGGATGAATGCCCAACAAAGCACTGCCATCCATGGATGGAACTACAACGACAGAATGACACAATCCAGGAGGGGGCTTAAAGTTCTCTGAAATGAACTCTAAAGTCAAATAAAAAGAATTGTTGAGCTCAAAGAAGTCCTTTTATCACACAGACCACTGTTCTAGGTCAAGACTCAGAAAACCTGCAATGATTTTCGGACTGACAAGCCAGATCAATGACAGCAACAACCATCATATTTATGCCATTCTCTTGCAGAGTGGCCCTTTTTAGAGGCAGTCATACCAATTGTGCCTTATACAGTGTGAAGTATACAATGTTTGCAAACCATATTTTCTTTCAAAAGACATTTTTGTTGTGTCAAGTTGTGTAGGATGGTCCAAGTGTGCTGATGTATTTTTCTTTTCCAAATAGAAACTGTCTCTAGGTAAACTTTTACAGTCTCATCTCTTGTTCAAGACCTTCTGTTGTGTTCCACGGCAGTGGACGGCCATGACTGCAGCCCCCTACCTCACCGTGGCGGCAACCCGCCACGGCAGCTCCCAGCATGACCGCTGAGCCGGTGCCCGTCGCTTCGGCGCGGGTCCCCGGTCTGACCGCCGGGTGGGGAGCTGTTCCTGCTCCCCTCCTAAGTCCCAGTGGCCTGGGTTCCTACGGGCTCCTCCCGGGGGGACCGCGGGCTTCCAGGGGTGAAGCTCCAGTTAGCCTTGCACCGAACTCTCGACTCCTTGACCTCTCAAAGGTCCACCTAAGTCCCAGTGGTCCAGGTCCCTACGGGCTCCTCCTGGGGGGACCGCGGACTTCCAGTGGCGAAGACACAGTTCCTCTCCTTAACGTCACGACTCTTTGTCTGCCTCCACAGTTGTCTCAGTCTCCAGTGCCGAGGGTCAGCTGGTCGCATCTTCTGTTCTGCCTCGCCACCCGACGGGAGAACCTACGGATCTTCCTCCTAAGGTATACCATCCTCCCGTCAGCCAAAGGGTTCACAAGCCTGAGCATAACAGATTGCCAAGTCCATGGACCCAGTGGAGGTATCTGCCCACCAGGCCATTCCTGGAATGGCCTAGAGTCTGAAGGACCAGCAAAAGACCCTGGATGCCCTTGTCTCTGCTGTGGAGGGCCTGAACCAACGCCTCGAGGCGTTAGGGCCCATGAACCCCACGCTGCCGTCCCCACCCATGGCTCAAGGGGGCCACCCTACTCAGCAAGGCCCCGTGCAGGCCACCGTTGGTGATCTTGGGCAGGTAATTCCCACGCAACTCCCGGCGCTCTCTCGATACACTGGAGACACAAAGTTGTGTCGGGGATTTCTTAGCCAGTGCCAGGTTCGTTTTACTTTGTTGCCTGCTCAATTTCCTAGTGACCTAGTCAAGACCAGTTATATTATGTCCCTACTCGACGGGAAGCCTTTAATCTGGTCCTCTCACCTATGGGAGAGAAGATACCCGGCGTTTGGAGACTTGAACCAGTTTCTGTCCGCTTTCTGTCAGATTTTTGATGAGCCTGTCCGCAAAGCTACTGCTGTCTCAGAATTACTCCAGTTGCGACAGGGTACTCGGACAATGGCCGAATACGCAAAAGAATACCCTGGCCGCGGAGCTAAACTGGAGAGAGGATTGCCTCCATGGGATCTTCTTGGAGGGGCTAGCCTCACGCCTTCAGAATGAACTAGCAGCAAAGAACTCCTGGACGATCTCAATGGCATGATAGATTTGGCCAATCGAATGGATTGTCACATGCGGTTTCGCCTTCCAGAAGTAAAGACAGCGAGGAGGCCCTCGCCTTCCCCCAAGGGCGCATCGGGAGCCATTCGAACACCCACCGAGGAGCCCATGGAGTTGGGCCGTGGGAGAGTTTCTCCACAGGAGCGCCGGCGGCGAATTAAGGAAGGACTTTGTTTTTACTGCGGCACAGCGGGCCATCAATTAGCCACATGTCCAACACGGTCGGGAAACTTCCGGGCCTAGGACCTGAAGGAGGTCTCTTCCTGGGCCGTACTTCACCTGCACCTCCACTAACGCTACCAGTGGCGTTAACATCTGCTGACGGTGAGTTCCACACCTTAGCCATGGTGGACTCCGGCGCCGGCGGCAATTTCATTATGAAGAGCCTGGTGGAACACTTAAAGATCCCACAGGTTTGTCTTCCAGCTCCTTTGGTCATCTCTTCGATCCAAGGTAAACCTCTTCCGGAACGTGTGACACAAACCACGGTTCCCATCCAGTTGAGAGTTGGAATCCTTCATCGGGAGCAGATGCCATTCTATGTTTTGGAGTATTCCATACATCCGGTCATCCTGGGCCTTCCCTGGCTTCAGGAACACGCTCCTCAGTTCAACTGGAAGACCTTGCAGCTATCTCGCTGGGGACCGAATTGTCACGGCAATTGCCTCCAATCAGTGACTCCAGTTTCCTGCTCCATTGCCTCCACCAGTCTTGAGGGCCTGCCGGCCCCCTATGCCTTGTATGTGGACGTTTTCTCAAAACAAAAGGCCGAGATACTCCACCTCATCGATCGTTCGATTGCGCCATCAACCTCCTCCCCAGCACTGAGCCTCCTCGGGGGCGCACCTATGCCCTCTCGCTGCAGAGATGCAGGCCATGACAGAGTACATCAAAGAGAACCTGGAGAGGGGCTTCATTCGGAAGTCTACGTCCCCAGCAGGGGCTGGGTTCTTCTTCGTCGGGAAGGACGGAAGCCTTCGCCCTTGCATTGATTACTGGGGCCTGAATGCTATAACGGTCAAGGACCGTTACCCCCCCTTGCCCCTCATCTCCGAGCTCTTCAATTGGCTGCAAGGTGCGAGGATTTTCTCCAAGTTGGATCTCCAAGGGGCTACAACCTGAATCCGAATCAAGGAGGGTGATGAATGGAAGACGGCCCTTCAACACCTGAGACGGCCACTATGAGTATTTAGTGATGCCGTTCGGGCTCTGGAATGCTCCAGCGGTGTTCCAGAACACCATGAACGAGATATTCCACGACCTCTTGTATCAGTGCGTGGTCGTGTACCTGGACGACATTTTGATATTCTCGGACTCCCTGACCGCTCACCGTCCAGCACGTCGTCCAGGTATTGCAACGCCTCCGAGAACATAAGCTGTACGCGCAACTTGAAAAGTGTCTTTTTGAGCAGGAGTCCCTTCCCTTCCTGGGGTACATCATCTCCAGTGAGGGATTCCGTATGGACCCCCAGAAGCTGAAAGCCATTCGGGAATGGCCGCAGCCATCCGGACTAAAGGCACTCCAACGGTTCTGGGTTTCGCCAATTATTACTGATCATTCATACCACATTATGCATCCATCGTTGCCCCGATGACAGCCCTGACCCAGAAAGGCGTGGACCCCAAAAATTGGCCTCCGGGAGCGGAGGCCGCCTTTCGTTGCCTCAAGGAGGCGTTCCTGCAACAACCGTGCCTTCGGCATCCGGATCCGCAGTGGCCATTTGTCATTGAAGTGGATGTGTCCTCAGAAGGCGTAGGGGCCATTCTGAGCCAGACTTCCGAAAGTCATAAGTTACGCCCGTGTGCCTTCCTCTCCCGCCAGTTCTCTCCAGCAGAGAGGAACTACGCCATAGGCAACAACAAGCTTTTAGCTATAAAGGTAGCCTTAGAAGAGAGGCGCCCTTGGCTAGAGGGGGCACACCACCAGTTTATGGTCTACACAGACCATAAAAACCTAGAGTACCTGCATCGGGCACAACGACTCAACCCATTGGGCCCTATTCTTCACCCGATTCAATTTTATTCTCCGTTACAGACCTGCCAGGAAGAATATCAAGGCCGACACCTTATCACGCCTATTTGAGTCTACGAAGAATTCTGATGAAACACAGTTCATCATCGAGCCATCACGCATTCTATTGTCCGCCACCACGACCATCCCTCCTGGGAAAACTCTGGTCCCGCCACACTTGTGGAAACAAGTCCTGGCGTGGGCTTACAATTCCCGCTGCTCCGGTCATCCAGGACAATCCCGGACATTACAGACCCTGCGCCTATACTACTGGTGGTGGAAGGTCAACAAAGATGTCCGGGCTTACGTAGAGTCCTGCCAGTCATGTGCTCGCCACAAGAGGATCCCCGGTTTGACCCCAGGCTTGCTTCAGCATTTACCAGTGCCCTCGGAACCATGGACCCATTTGATGACCGACTTTGTGGTCGATCTGCCACTATCCAGTGGCAACACAGTTATATGGGTGGTCGTCGACCGGTTTAGTAAAATGGCACACTTCGTGCCACTCCCAGGACTGCCGTCCGCACCACAGCTGGCCCAGCTGTTCGTCCAGCACATCTTCAGACTACATGGCCTACCAAGAAGTATCCTTTTGGATTGGGGGCCTCAATTTATCGCCAGGTTCCAGAGGGCCCTCTGCCAGAAGTTCGACGTTACATTAGACTATATGTCTGCTTACCACCCACAGACCAATGATCTTGCGGAGAGAATGAACCAAACCTTAAAGCAGTTCCTCCGTATTTACATCAATGAGAAACAGGATGACTGGGCTAGCCTGCTACCTGAGCAGAATTTGCACTTAATTTCTCTCTCTCCATGGCCACGGAATCCTCACCATTTCAGATAGTGTATGGGAAGCAGCCATGTCCGCCCGCTGGCCAGTTCCCATTTCAGTTACATCCCCGGTTAGCCCAACTCTCTGCAGACGAGTTACACCGCCTGTGGATCTCCACACAGTGCGCACTGATCAAAGCCAGTCAGGTGGCAAAAAGTTATGCCGATCAGCGAAGAAGACCATACCCGCCTCTCAGGTCGGGCCACAAGGTATGTCTGAGCCACAGTTCATCCGCCTGAAGCTGCAATCAGCGCGACTGCCCCGCGATTTATTGGGCCATTTCCCATCATTCGACAGGTGGGTGCCGTATCATATCAGCTTCGTCTTCCGCCTTCCCTCAAGATACACAACACATTCCATGTTTCCCTCTTGAGCCCCTGGTGTTATCGTGGCCTTCCCGCACGCCTCCGACTCCCCAACCTATTGCCCTCCGAAGATGACCTAAACTATCAAGTCTGAGAGGTCTTGGACATGAGAAAGCATAAGAAGAAATGGGAGTACTTGTTAGAGCGGGAGGGGTTCGGCCACCGAAGAAAACACCTGGAGCTGTTGGCCAACATCTTAGACCGGGACTTGCTTGAGCAATTTCACAGAGACCACCTGTCTAAGCCCAGGCCCTCCGGGAAGGCACTGGTAAAGAGGGGGGTACTGTTGTGTTTCTGTGGCCTCCCACCTCGCCGCAGTGGCGGACCCACCGCAGCAGCTCCCAGCATGACCGCTGAGCTGGTGCCTGTCACTTCGGCCACAGGTCCCCGGTCCTGACCGCCGGGTGGGGGAACCATCCCTGCTCCACCCCCTCGCAGCGTCCCTGCAAGGCTTTCCTCCATGGAGGAAATCCAAGATGGCCACCACTATCTTTAGGTGCGAGGGCCGCCGCCTCCTCATTAGAATTAAAGGGACCTGATCCCTTTAACCATCTACAGCTGTTCCCTATGAGCCAGAGCAGAAGAAGTATAAAAGGAGGCTTCCTCTGCTCATTCCTCGACTTGGCAACGTCCCACGTAGTCAGGTCTGCTTGCTTCGGTGAGTCTTCTTACACTTTGGATCCTTGTTCCTGATTCCTGTCTCGTCTTGGTGCCTTGGTTCCTGACTTCGGATTGGCTAGCGGTAATTCCTGGTGAGTGACTTCGGACTGGCAAGTGGCAATCCCTTGGTGTAAGACCTCGGACTGGTAAGCGACGACCCTCTGGCACCTGACTTTGGACTTCCTCTGGACCATCGTCTCCAAGGGCCCATCTAAGTCCCAGCAGCCCGGGTCCCTATGGGCTCCTCCCGGGGGAACCGCGGGCTTCCAGGGGTGAAGCTCCAGTTAGCCCTTGCACCGAACTCTCGACTCCTTGACCTCTCAAAGGTCCACCTAAGTCCCAGCGGTCTGGGTCCCTACGGGCTCCTCCTGGGGGGACCGCGGACTTCCAGTGGCGAAGACACAGTTCCTCTCCTTGACGTCACGACTCTTCATCTGCCTCCACAGTCGTCTCAGTCTCCAGTGCCGAGGGTCAGCTGGTCGCATCTTCTGTTCTGCCTCGCCACCCATCGGGAGAACCTACGGATCTTCCTCCTAAGGTATACCATCCTCCTGTCGGCCCAAGGGTTCACAAGCCTGAGCATAACACCTTCATCTTTCAGCCACAATGCTTGCTGGCAGCTGAGCCCTTTCAAAAGCATGGACAGTAAAAAGTTAATATCTGGTCCAAGGCATGCAAAATAGGGAGTGGAGAAGAGCTTAACTGTATTATTTCTGCATGTCTGCCAAATCCCAATTATTATCTGATGTTCCTTCATTAGCATGCATCTACATGCAATTTATAGTGCATATGTGCTAACATCTTCTGCATGCTAAGCTTTAGCTCATAGGCCCCTAAATAGCATCAGAATCAGTCATTTGTCCCAGTTAAGAGATGTCTCCTATGCTTTAGTGTGACACAAAGCCCTAAGGGTCAGTACTCAACATAATTATGTAGACCCCTATAAATAATGCAGAGCTGTCTAGAATCTTTATATTTACTCCTAAAATACCTAATCTATTGCTAAAATGATCTTTTTTTTTGCCACTTATGAACTGAACTTGCTCATACAAAGAAAGAGACATTGTGACATTAGTTAACAGGTACAGTGGTTATATGTAACTTATACAGTGCAATCAACTTATTGTGATCATAGCCACAAAATCTGGGCACACTGTGCTGTCAGCAAAATAAATAAATACAATATTCCTTGATGCACAGAAGTCATAACTTTAGTTTTTTTTCCTCTTCTTAGTGGAATTTTTTTTTTAAGCAAATGCTCTTTTAGCACATTGCATGATTTGAGTGAAATTAGGCCAACCAAATTTTCCTGGAATAATAAAAAAAAAGAAACACGAAAACCCAGTACTTTGTCATGTTATGCGCAGCATCCATCTAGCAAATTTATAAATGTGGCACACATCTGAGTAAAGTTGCAAATGATAATGAATGGTTCAGACAGCATCATCATCAATTTTCTGCAGGTGCAGCTGTGGGAATCAGTTCCTTCAATCAAAGCCTCCGTCAGCTTTCATGGCGGTGTCATTTTTTATATTCAAATACTGCTGAAATTCACAAAAAGGAAAAAGGCAATGCTTGGACCATCTTTGCATGTGTTTCACCTTTGGGTGGTGCTTTTGAGCAATGCTAGACTATAGTTCCTTTACTGACGATTTAACAGCATTCATGTTATGTATGTGTGTGTGCGTGTGCGTGTATATATATATATAGATAGATAGATAGATATATTATTACCTCTTCTCACATGATATTTCTTTTGTGAGATTATGGAGACAAAAATTGTACTGTGTGTCTTAACATATACACTACAAGAATCTCTTAAGGTAAACAGTAAACCCATGCAAATGAGTTCGAGAAGTGGAAAAAAAAAAACTGTGCCGAGCTTCTCATTCACGGATGGGAACGGCATTGGGAAGCCTGTGATTCCTTCCTGCAGATTCAGATCATCTCTGAATTTAGTAACGTCTTTTGCAATTTGTTCATGGCAATTGAATATAATTTGAGCATTAACCTTTCAAAACACTATGAATGGACATCCTCTAGGAGATGGCAGGATTTACAGTAAGCTGCTTGCTTTCTATTAAGTTCTTGCGGTAAGTGCTGACATTGGTTTTGGAGCCTGCATTTTTGCAAGCTGTTGATTACAATCCAAAGCAATTAATCCGGTTCTGCCACCATTTTATAGGTTTATATGTTTGCAAACTGTTTTGTTTTTTTTCCCTTGCTTTGTAGAGGGCATCTTTTCAAGAATGCAGAAGCACATTTAATAATATGTCAAAAGGGGTACGTGCCATGAAGATCTTTTGAGCAGCCAGGTCCACTGATCAGCTTGCATGATCCACAGAACAAACTATTCTATTCAGGAGGGTACTTTTCAAAGGCTTATCCATGGTTGGCACAGGGTTTACACCCGCAGAAATGACCTTTCAAAATTGCAGCCCCAGTACCTGGGTAACCTTACACGTGCATTGCCTGTTCATTTGTGAGTTTGCCCAGACTGTGAGAGGAGGCCCTTCTCACGGGGGGCGGAGATGGGGAGGGGGGTTTGGACTCACATGCCGATTTCTGGATTTGCAAAAGTATTTGCGCACATTTTCAGGGAAATGTTCCGCTGACATATTCAGCGGTTGCAATTGCGCACGGGTTCATTTGGTAGGAGACTTTTCGAAGCGGACCCGCGCGATTATGTGCACGGGAAAATTTCGGGGAAATTTACGCCCCCATCTTTTGAAAACCCTAAAAAAAGTGTGCACGTAGCTCTGTCCCTGGGAGTTCCTCCCTTCGGTGTGCATGTAAATTTATCTGCATAGCGGGTGGGCCATGTTGTAAAAAGCCATTTCTGCAAATCCTGAGTAGGATTTGATTTCCTTGAACAGCAAAATGAATTTGCAAAGTGGTAAATTGCAGACACACACACACACACACTTGCTGTTTGCTTAAAGTAAACAAACCAATGCTGAATATAATACATTTGGCCCAAGTATTATGTCGGAGTTTTATTATTTTTCAAGGTTCACAACAGGCTGTGAAGTAGTTATCATGCTGTGTATATGTATCAACAACGTACTCAGCTTTTACTAGAATTCTGTTGATGAAGAGGCTGAATTTAACCTCTTGAATAGCAGCAAAAAAAAATTGTTAATAAATATCTAAGCTGAAATTTTCTCTGCCTTTTTTTCGTGCTTAAAGATACATTTGGGAGCTAATTTTCAAAGAGTTACTTGTGGATGTGATTGTGTGTGTGTTTGTGTGTTTGTGTGTGTGTGTGGGGGGGATTTGTGCTTAAAATTGGGACATATACGCGTATGTAGGCCTGCTGCACGGTAAGTTCATTTTCTGAAGGTAGGAAGTTCGCATGTATTTACCATTTAACATATAGTTCTTTGCGAGTAAAAAAGTTGGCATTTCAAGAACATATTGGTTTCAGAAGCAAACGTGCAATAAATATTTGTTTGGAGCAGGTGTACATGCAGCTTGCTTGCACGTTTTTTACACCTGCTGTTATACGAGTCACGGAAATGAAATCGCACTTGTCTTGGGTCTGCAGTTTTTGGATGGGAGGTTTGGGTTAACTGATGGGGACTCAGGATGAAGTGGTGGAGGATCTAGGGGAACTGGTGGAGTGCTGGGCAAACTGGTGATTAAAAGTGCATGCACAGGTGGAGAACGTGAATAATTATAAACTACCTGCCTCTGCGCACAAACTGAAGGTTATTAATGCACAGGTTACAATTATTTCCCTCATAAAATGTGTACATGTGCTTTTATAAAATAGGATGCACAAACTATGGGATGCCATTGCCTACATTAAAAAATGTGCATGCACTAACACATACCCTTGTACTTTCGGGGTAGAGATCCATGGTATTTATAACTGGGCAACTACTGCCACACAGTTTATAAAATACTGCCTTAACTTTAGATGCACCAACTTATACATGTATGTGCAGACCTATATGCACTATTGAAAGTTTACCTCCTTATGTAGTAAGTGATACTTTTTATAATTGTTAATAGACTGCTCTAGTAGTCTCTCCACTTTGCAGCTGATTTTGATGGAAGATTTTTTTTTTTCTTTTGGTTGTAAATGTAGAAGTCACATCTGTGTCACATCTACCTATATTTCTGATACCTTCCCAGAGAGAGTAATTAGGTTGGCAGGAGTGGTTGAGATTTCAGCTAATATTCTGCATAAAATAAAAAAAAATTGTGTAATCAGTCATGAATTAAAGATAGGCTATGGAATTTCATAAGCTAGCATTGTTATTTTAAAATAGTCTTATCAAAGATATTTCTAACAGCATACTTCTGTGAATCAGTGCAGGAGATTTTATTTTCAGTGAAAAAAATGTGCCAAAGTCCATTAGCATTGTTGAGCTTCGGTGGTTTACATTTAAGGCCTGGATTGATGGGTAGCATAATGGAGGACATCTCCCGGGCATATCAACTCACTCTGCTTGACTTTTCTTTGGTCACTGGGAACAGAAGAGTTGCCCAAGGTATCACTCCCTACTTGGACTAAAGGGGTCATTTTCAAAGGCTTATCGCGTGCGATAAGCTTCTATCGCAAGGGAAAAGGCCCTTTTCGCGTGTGATAGCATGCTGGGGGCAGAGTTGGGGCAGCAAGGGGAGGAGTCGGGGTGGTGAGGAGGCAGACACTGCGATGTCTTCGCTGGTGGTGATAACGTAAGCAATGTTATTGTTGCCAGTAGCGCGCCCAATAGCACCACCTTTCACGGTGGTGCTATTGGGCGCGAAAGCCGGCAGGAAAACACCACGGTGGTGCAAAGGCTGCCGGCTTTCGCAGGCCCGCCCCCCTTCGCCCCCCGTTTTCACTGGATTCACCATTCTGCGATAGAATGGTGAATCCAGGCCTAAGGGAGGGAAATATGGAAGATTTGTACCTTGTTTCCTGTTCTAAGACCTTTAAGAAAATGTTAAAGACTCATTTGTTTAACTCTGCATTTGGATGATGTCTTTTTGCTAATTAGTTTCTTATTTTACATAGTGTTATCTTTTAACCTTTTTTATATAAAGTTTTTTGTATTTATCTTGATAACCTTAGTTTATGAATATGTTTTTAGTTTCATTATTGCAAGTTTTTAATTTATTTATAATTATGAATGTTTTAAGATGTGAACCACACTGAGCTGTGGCAGAGGGTGGTATATAAATAGTAATAAAGATAAAAGATAAAGGCAAAGAGGGAAACTGTGAAAACTGATGAGGAATAGAGGAAGGGAGGAAGGGAGGGGGCTGATAGTGCTCTTTGTGGAAAGGCAGATATGGAGAGAAGTGGGAAGAAGGGAGAGAGAAACAGATGGTTATTCGGAAAGGGAGAGATAGATGAGGAGGCAGAAAGGAATGGGGATTATCGATAATTGGAGAAAGTAACTAGGATATTGCAGGAAAAATGAACAAAAGATGAAAGGTTGAGATGAAAGGTTGAGATGAAAGAGAGGTGAGATGAAAGGTTGAGATGAAAGAGAGAAAGGAATAGAATGGGAGAGACATGAAGAGCAAGACTAGGGTAGGATAGAAAGATACAATATCATAGGATGACAGAAAGTGTTTGCTAATATTACAATATATGATGGACCAAGTTTGATTAAGATGGGCATGTGTGTCTGAGTGAAAGTGTCCATGCCCAGCCAGTCTACCTCAAGTTGACTCAGAGAACTATATTGCAGAGGGAGAGCTTTGTGAACTTGGGCTCCAGTTTGTCTACAAGGTTAGGTCCTATAGGAAAGCACCAGGAGTTGTTCAGCCAATCAATTTGACCAAACTGGATTGACTTCACTCTCAGCTGTATTTTCTGTATAACACATATAGTTGCACTCTACCAGAAGCACATGGATGCATTTTTCTCAAGCAATTTGCTAAAATAGAACCAAAATAAATGATTGGAATGTGACTATAAATGAAAATTCATAGTTGCTTTACTAGAAGATAAAATATGCTAAAGGCAATGCCTCTTACAATTAAAAAAACCCCCAACCACTTATATGTTGATCTTACAGAACTTGCTGTACTCAACTCATCACCCTTTGGCAAATATGATCTTGGTGACATTCCATCTTGTCTTAAATTGCTGACATTCTAGCTTGTCTTAAATTTTATCAGATTTGGTAGGGTGATCTGTTTCCCAGTAACATGGGTAGGAAGGAGAGGTGAGTCTTGAATCCTATTTCACAGAAGACCCATCGGGGGGCCACACAGTTGTAGAAGATACAAAGAACCGGTGACTCGGGGAGTTAGCCTCCATTAGGCCTGCAAAAATCCGAATCTTCCCACAAAAGATGACAGGAATGATTTTTTTTTTTAAATTGCAATTAATTTACAGACTTGCAAGAAATAAGATTCAGAGGGCAACAGGAGACATGTCATTGCCTAAAGGATTTCTAGGGCAGGATGCGGCAGAAAAGTACTTACATTGGCAAACGTGTCCACAAAAATGTGTGGGAGAAGAGAATATCCAAAAGGAATGTAAGGTGAAAGCATTCTCAAAGAGGGTCATTTTAATAACAGTCCACAAAGGGCTAAGGTCCTCGTATACAAAGTGCAAAGGGACTTCAGTCCTAATTTTCGATGTGTAAGTCTGCTTTGAAAATTAGTGGTATAAGACTACAGAAATTGTTCCATTTTTAAGCCTCAAGCAGAAGACATTTACCCCGTTTCCCTAACATTTTTGCCTTAACCTTATGTCCCCTACTGACACATCCTGTTAGCTTCAGCTTCCCCCTGTGCAGAAACTCTGGACATGCCAGGGATTGATTTTGTCCCACATTGTTTAACGGCACTCACTTGCTACAATAACTTCTGTATTCTTATTCTTAGTATTATTGTATTGAAATGAGAGAAACAGATGATTAATTCCACATTCCAGTTCTCTTAGCACGGTTTCGTATTTTTCACTTCGGTGTGAAAATGCTAAATGCTTGTCCAACATGGTTTTCCCAATAAATTATAAAGCACTTTATCCCAACTGCAAAAGAAATGCTTCCAACGGTTACACTGATAAATTCACACACCCTAGCAAAATGTCTTCCTGCACACCCAAATATTTTTTTCTTAATTTAAAAAAACAGATATAGTAGGTTTTATTTTCTGCAGAGATCACAAATGTGTGTCCTGGTTTGTTCCCCCGTCCCCCGTAGTACCAGAAACATTAGAAAGCAAAGTGTATGAAGCAATCTGAAAGGAGAAAGATTGACATTTAAGTTAAACGGTGTCAGTGCGAAAGATAAGACGGAATGCACCACATAAAAATGTTTTATTAATTACAGTAAAAATGAATGCAGTACATCTTTAAAAGTGCACTTGCATTCAGGTAGGCTGGGATATTAGCAAAAAGTGTTGACCAAGCAGAATGTGACTAGACAAATGTCTTTTCATTGTGCGAATGCATGAAGTCCATGATAGATGATTTTAAACAACAAAAGCGCAGCCACTGAGAAAAAATTAGTGTTGTTTTAATTACCAGTGTCAGTAATGTTATCTATCCATAACTGTCTTGAAATAGACTGTCATCGGAGAGAACAGAGAGGGAGAAAAAGAGAGACGGGAGGGAGATCAGAGCTAATATTTCCGCCTAGGATCTCTTATCGTCCCTAAGTCCCAACAGCATGTTTGTTTAAAAGAATGCTAGGAGCTGTGCTTATAGCATTTACTAATAGGCAAAAAAATGTGTTTCAGACTTAGAAGTACCTTTGTCTGGCATTAGAGGAGGCGAAGTCTTGCAGCTCCTATTAAAATGCTCCTTGGAGGTCAGAGCAGTGGGTAAGGGGATGGAAGCTGGCCCTGGCATTCTTTAGCGAAAGTTTACACTCTCCAAGCTGTGTTTTTTGTCAGCATTATGACACTAATAGTAAAGAAGATATATATATATATTTTTTTTAAATTCTTGAAACATCCATTAGCTCAGACGAGCTGTTCTTCGTACATTAGCGTGAGGATGGAGCATGACTTACTTTCTGGGCTTGCGGGAGATGAAAGATAGGCCGGCTTTTGAAAATGGCCTGTGTGGCACATGCTACAAATGAGCAGGGAAAGCAATCGAGCTAATAGATTACAGTAATTATCCAATCTTTGGCTAGTTTGTATTGGCAAACTATAAATACAGTACACATTAGAACAAGGTGCTTACAGAATGTACATGAAAGGTCAGTGTAATTTGCAAGTCGCAAGTCATTAGAATATGCTAAAAACCATTGCTTCAGGGCTCAGATTTTTTAATGATGAATACATTGATTATTAAGTAGCAGAGGAAAAATGTACCAGAGCTACTGGAGTGCAATGATAGGTCGCTGTCTTTTGAGAAAGGAATCAAGTAAAGCTTCAGAATGCGTGCGTTGAGAAATATAATTGCAGCGAGGGGGGGGGGGGAGGGGAAATTCCTCAGAGGAGCTTGGCACATATTAAAAGCAAAAAAAAAAACTTGAGACATGTTTGTGATAAGATTACTAATAAATCTCTAGTAAGTCTTAGACTCCTGACAATAACAGAGCAACAGAGCACTTCATCTTCTCCGTGCTTTAGAATTTAAGATCGGTCACAAACAATCTAAATTACGACTGATACGAGGCAGATGCAGCGTTGCGCTGTGTTGCCCATCATAAATCTCTGGTTCCTTATATGCAAATTAAACTCCATTTTAAAAGATAATTTTTCACAGGGTGATCGCCTTTTATTTGCGAAATGCTAGCAATTCGAACTACTTGGGGGGAACCCACACCGGGTACGCGCAGCTGCTTGCACGCTGAAGTGGCCTGTGTGCGTCCCAGGGTGGAGTTGCTTCAGAGGAGATTTGGCCAGGTTTAGACACTACAGCAACACTATCTGCGGCCTGGTTTTCTTCCGCAGCTGCCCAGGCTGCCTCATCTTTGGCCCTGGAGACCTGTCTTTTTTATTTTTTAACATCAGCTTCTTCTGCTTAACTCTTTGGTTTCAGCCCCTGTGCCAGAAATCTACTGTATTAAAGGAAGTATTTTTTTATTTTTTTTTTACAAAATCCCTCATCAAAATATTTTTGTTGTTTTACGCAGCAGGGGTTTTGAACCTTCAGCAGCTCATCTCATTTCTATATTGACAGCGTACACACGTACATGCAGGAATATTTATGCTACAATCAGGTGTAAGGCCAACTTAATCATATTTCCTCTAATAAAAGTAATATTAATTCTATCACTAAAACTATTGCTAAAATGTTGTTACTACTACTGAAATAGTTCAAAGCATGCTAAAATAGAATAATCTCCAGAAAGTAGTATTTGATGATAGGACACTGTAGGCATACTGCACGCGGCTGAAAAAGGTGTCTGAAAATAATCATAGTGAATGTTTATACATAAAAACTTGGATTTGATAATATCCATGTGCACTATAGCTGCCTCTTGGAATCTTGAACACAGAACTGCATATGTGCCTTCTTTCTAGCTCACCTGACCCAATAAACCAGTGGTATTCACTTCCAGTTCTTGAAGGCCTAAAACTGGTCGCGTTTTCGGAATATCCCTAATGAAAATGCATGAGAAAGGCTTGCATGCATGCTGCTTCAGTTGAATGTAAATATATCTCATGCATAGTCAACAGGTGGATCCTGAAAACCAGACCTGTTTGCAGACCTCAAGGACTGGAACTGAATGTCACTGCAATAAACAATCAATGATATATTGTGTTATGCGATATTGTGTCATGTTATAGAGGTGACATAGGTGGCTTCTATACGTTACTCAAACATATATATTTTAAATCATTGGTAAACAGATGGTACAGGTCCGGATTTCATGGTTCTGCTCTTCTTGATGGACTGGTACCTTGTTTTATCCATGATATATAAATGCTATATTCATATAATGAGCTTTTATTTTGAAGGGCAGTGCATTTACAGCTAAATTGGGTTTGGGAAAATACTAGATATTGTCCACACAATTCTCTTAAAAGCTCAAAATCTGCAGAAATTCCAGTTTTCTGCTGGACTAACTCATTTATTTACTAGAACTCTGTGCACCATGCAAACCTTGAAAATGTCAGAAAGTTTCTGTCAGTGGCTCAGTGGCAGTGCTGGCCTGCTCCTTACACTCCCTATTCCAGGCCTGCCTAGCAATCCTCTCCCTTAAAAACAATGCATCACACAAGCACCAGAAAAAGGGAGCTTCTTAGGATCTGCCTCAACCCTATTGAACTCCCTTCTGCCTGGCATCAGACTCACTCCAGATCTCCCATCTTCCAAAATGCTGATATTAAAAACCTTGCTCTTCGAAGCAGCCTTCAGCCCAGGCTAGAGACATAAGCCCTAGTTGAACTCTGCACATACCCAAACATCCTACTCTATTGTAAGTACCTTTGAAGCCCCAAATTTGATATTTCTCTCTACAATATTAAATCATAGTATTACATATTATCTTCTGATATAGTTTCAATATTTGTCATATTTATCTCTACAAACAGTACATAAAATATTTGCCTTATTAATTTTATTGTTATTCTAGCCTACTGTGTTTGGAATATTTGTACTCTTATATTGTCATACTGCCATATTATATTCTATAATACTTTTGCACGTACTTCTGTAACGTGCCTTGAACGCTCCAGTTGGAAAGGCATGCCATAAATACATGTTGACTTGATTACTGTGAAGGACCTAGCTTTACTTTCCAGGTCAGGCCTCCTGTTCCCTGGGCCAAGCAGAGCTGGAGATGCATGCAGCAGCAGCAGCAGCAGCAGGAGCAGCATTCACAGCCCTCTGGAGACATTGCAATGGGGACGCCTACTGGTTGGAAGAAGCCCCGGCCAAGGGCTGTCTCTACAATGACTGGGCTAGGTGAGTTGGAAGAGGAAAAAAAAAATCCATGAATAATTGTGAATGAAGGCTCACGATGCTGGATCCCAGCCCCAGTTCCTGGAAGATAAAAGAAACGGAGGAAAAATAAAAATGTATATCTTGCTCTCCGATCTCTGAGGAAAAGATATACAAAGTACAAATGTGTCTAATACAGATCCCTCTCTTACTCCTCTACATGAAAATGGATTGTTTTTTTTCTACATTTTAACAGTTTTTCTAGCAAATAACTGCTAATTGGCAATTTAATTGTTGTGTTACAGCTTGTGGCATGAAGCAAGATATGAGCTGGGGGCTGATGCCTGGTCAGGCGACAGGTTGCTGTTCCTCTATGGCACCTGACCCGGGATATAGAAAGGCCTCTGCTGTGTAGCCAGACTAGCCTTTCCCCTCATCCCCCGATGCCAATGGTGGAGGAGAATCAAGGGAGGGTGTGCGGTGGCTATAACGGGCCTGCCAAAGCTGATTCGGACCAATTGCTGACCTCCCCTGCTAACCTTTCCTTCTTTCTGGGTCCCCATTATGATATTGGGGCTCCTACCTGCCAAGCCCTGTGTTCTTCCAGGACCATAGGGTCGTCAGGTTGGTTAGTGGAATCTCTCTCCTTCTTTTGTGTTTGGAGGTATATCAACAGGACACGGAACTAGAACCAGAGGCAAGTGGTGAGGGCAGCAGGATTCAGGGCTATATTTGTCCTCTTGTTGACAGTAACAAAGTGTATGTGAACTCTGGTTCATGGTGAGCAGGCTGTGGTGGGGCCTCTACTTATCTTTTACTAATGGCAGTTAGGTACCCCCTCCATAGAATATTGGAATGGTTGAACTTCTAGGGGGACAATATTTAAAAACCATTTAGAAGGATAACTGAAAAGTTATCCATCTAAATGGCTAAAACGCGATTTTAGAACTCTTAACTGGCTATATTCTTATCTGGCTAGAATATAGCCGGCTAAGTTGGGGACATTTCGAGGATGGGCAATAGGCATTTCCAGGAGAAGTGGAGGTTAACTGGTTAGGTTAACAGGATAACTCTGATATTTGGAGTTAGCTGGTTAACCTAACTGGTTAACCTAACTGGCCATACCGTAGGGCTGGTCTAAAGTTAGCCAGATATAGGTGTATCCTGCTAACTTAGCTAGCTGTTCAACGGCTGAATATCAGCCCCCACGGTCTACTCCTATAATGGGCAGATAAATGAAGTTTCCTGCATATAGTCTTTATTTTATTTTTTTAAGTAAAAGAGGATTTTGTCATGTGCCTCTGTGAGGGATTAGATTGCAAGTGTCATATTGCAATGGCTGCTTATATAATGCATATATTAACTCAATATGTTGCATACTGTTTTATTGAAATATTCTTTTATGCTGCAGCCATTCATTTAGTTGCAAAATATAGCAGGCAACTTATCAAATGTATAGGAAAATAGTAGTAAAAATAAAAGCTAAATAAAGAGGATAAACATATCTAGGAAATGCTGATAACGACAGAATGAAATAGAAATGAGCAATATAAATAAGTGATAATAAAAAATGGAAAATCTAAATAATGGCATCAGCAAGTAAATTCATAACTAGATAGTAACTAGGTATATCATACAAATAGATACATAACTAGATAGTAACTAGGTATATCATATAAATAGATTCATAACTAGATAGTAACTAGGTTTTATCCTAAAAATATTTCAATTTCCAACATAATTCTTTCTTTTTAAACCATGGTCTGTGTTGTATTACTCTGAGGTGAGGGTTTGGAGTACATGAACGGATTATAAGAAGGAAGGATAGCCAGGGATTGTGCTGGAGTTGAGATATTTAGGTAATGTTTAAGCTATATGTTGATGTATTTGTGAATCAGGTTGACAAAGTGAAAATGATAATTTAGTTCACTTTATTCATGTTAAATATCATCCTCATAGAGAGGAACTAACTACATATTTTACAGCTATTAAAGTATCTTAAAGTACGCTCTATGACTTGCAGATGGGATATGTCCTTGGCAGTGTGAACAGAAATAACTAGATAAACTGAATAGTCCAATTTGTCTTTTTCTGCTGTCATCTACTAGAAGAGTTTGTACAGTAAATAGATGTGAATTTCCAACAGATGCTTGAGCATTCAGACAGATTTGTGATCATAAGAACTGTAGTATATAATCTGGTGAACGACTACGTGGAGGATGCATCTGATAGAATGTGATAATGTTGCTTTTTGATAGATGGAATAACAGTTTGAGATATTATTAATCAAGGGTAGTTAGGTCATCTAGGGCAGCTCAAAGCATTATGTAAAAAAAAAAGGTATTAAAGAGGAAATATCATCAACAAAAAAAACAAATTGAAAATCCTTGCCCTTTGTTTTCAGTCTCTCAGGTATTTGGATCATTTTCTGAAGCTTCATTTGGGAATAAAATGGTGACAGACGGGAAGCCATCTGTTTCCCCAGAGTCCTGAACTCCCATGGTGCACTGTAGCTGATGATGTCGCAGTGCTTAAAGTTGGAGGATGTACACCTGAAAGTCAGACATAGAGGGAGAGAGAGCACTGTTAGTGCTAATTGTTTTGGTGCAGTACAATGATGTTGGAAAATGCTGAATTATGGAAACGGATGAGAAGAACTGTCTGCTGAAAAAGAAAAGAAAAAATGTACTGTGATACTGCACGATATTCCTCTGTCAGTATTGCCAAGAGCAAGGAGACTGGCTGCACTATTTTATACATATGAAGAAAGGCTGAATGGGTGAGAGCTCATCAGAAGACGCAGCTGAGAGGGCATGTCATAGGGGTTTGTAAAATCATGAGTGATATGGACCAATTCAATGGGAAACGGTTTATTTACTCTTGCAGGGGACACCTCATGAACTAACTGCTAGCAGATTTAAAACAGATTAAGAAGCATTTTTTTTCAGCTAAACTATAGAATTTTTTTGCCAGAGGATGTGGTCAAGGTTAATAACATAGCTGGGTTAAAATAAGTTTGAACAAGTTTCTAGAGGATGATAGTAGGGAAAGTGCATTCATGTCTAATGAAATAAAAAATGCAATGAAAAACCTTGTTTTGTTTTGTTAGAAAACAAAGCAAACCCTCCCATTAGCATTCAAGCCCAGCTGACAGTAATAATTAGCAGTATATTTTCAACTCTTAAAGACTTGGGTGCGATTAGTGATTATGTCAATAATTGTTTTGCAAACCAGAAGCATGACCAGTCGCCTTAGCTTGAAGATATTTATTGGCACATATATTTAAAACAGAGCCCAACTCTGGCTGAGTTTCGCCCAGAGGCTGCATCAGAGGCGTTTTTTTAATTTATTTTTTTTTAAATGTTGTACCTTTTATAAGGTATTGGTATGAATCAATCTCCACACGCTGTTGTGCAAATCTTTTGAACAGCAATGTTGTACACAAGCACATCATTTGGCGTCTGATCTTGCCGGTACCCAATAAATTTTTAAAAAAGATCAGAAAATCACATCTAGCAAAATGATTCATACCAATACCCAATAAAAAGGTACAACATTAAAAAAAGAAAACAAAAAACAAGCCCCTGATGCAGCCACTGTGCGAAACTCAGCCAGAGTTGGGCTCTGTTTAAATATATGTACAAATAAATATCTTCAAGCTAAGGCGACTGGTCCGTCATGCTTCTGGTTTGCCTTCTGGCTTTGACAAACCATCTTCCGGTCTGCTTTGTGGGACTTCCCTCCCCCTCCCCCCAATAATTTGTTTTTGCTGCAGGAAAGATTATTCCTGCAGTAGGTCTTGTTGTGTTTTATTTGTCACATTATGTTTTATTTATGATTGTTACTTTGTTAACCACCTTGAATGTAGTTTAGAGCGAGCTATACATTTTTTAAATACTTAAGTTTTTTTTCATTTCTTTTTATGTCAGCATTGCTGACCTTTAAAACTGATCCTCCCCCCCCCCCCAGGCCTTCCCCTATGCCACCCCTTACCCTTCCATGTGCCTCATATCCCAAAGTTGAAATTAGGCAAGAGTAATCCCCCATTGCATCTGTCTTGCTGGGTCCCATTTTCAAAACCACGCTGGCCAAAGACCCCATGGAAAAAAATAAGAGACATCAAGGGAAGTGGGAAGACACGAAAAGGCCCGATGCTGGTTTTTTGTTTTTTTTTCTGACAGGGGAGGGTCCTTCCTTTCCTTTCCTTTTTTTTTTTTTAATTTCCTTTTTGCTTTGGGGTTTATTTAATTTCTGATAAACAAACCAAACCAAAATAAACATCAATGAAATGAATAAACAAATAAAAAAAAACCCACGAAATGAATGAAAAAACAAAATAAAACATTATTCTCTCTGCACACTCCTAGAGAACAGGTCCCTTGGGGATTGCCACCTCTTCTGGGAGTAAGCGACATGAAATGGACTTCCCCATTAGGATCTGCTGCTAGATACTCTCAGAGACTCATGGACCACTGCTCTAATGCAAGAGTAGTACCACTTATGTTCCACAAGAACACTGATCAAGAAAGTCTATTAACCACAATGCCCTGCGGAATAGTAGGGGCTTCTCATGAAATGTAGGTTAGCTAAATTACTAGCATAGGGGAAATTCAATGAAGAAAAATTGTGGATGCTACTCAAGGTATATACAATAGGAAAATAAAACATTTGAACTGTTATCTTTATTCTATTTAATAATGCTGAACCCTTCACACTGTAAAATGAGTTAGTATTTCATATACTGTAACCTGCAGTTCCTATTTGTTTGAACAGCACTGTGTAAACATTTATTTTAGGGAACTTTACATTCTTGTAATCGTTTGACTTTATGCCATTACTGAATCGGACAGTCTGAATGTATATCCTGATTGGCAGACAGGCCAAAAAGACAGGATATTAATTGCCAGAAAGTGATTGTCTCCCTACCCACCTCGTTTTTCTCAATAAAAAATGAGTTAGAAAAATATTCAGATTCCTGAAAGCAACAATAACCTCGGGGTCAGATATATCCTGTTAATGCCCTGTCAGGTTAAGTTCAACTCCTCCAAGAGGACATTAGCCAGCAGCCTTCCCACATCCGTCATTACTACTTAACTACTCTAGTACCACACTTTAAATATAATTAAAATGCAAAATCTATCTTGTTATTGACTTCAAGAGCTGTATTTGCCGAATTGGATTAATATTGCTAGATAACTACTGTTTTGCTTCAATATGCAAAATAATTAGGTTCTCCCTCCTTCCTAGATGTACATAAGTTCCAAGGCATAACTACGATTTCAATGTCTGTCTTGATTTGCAACACTTTACAGCACTAAAATCCAAACTCCATAAAATCTTTAAGGTTTGATTGTATGATGCACTTGTACAGACAGTAATTAGCCTGTTACAGAGATATTAATTAACATGTTAGAAATGTTTTCTTTATTAATGAGAAATTCACACATTCTATTTAAATTAATTTATATACTTTAAAATTAATTATCGTGGCCTTCAATGACCTCGGAGCTGCAGAGACAAAGCTGGAGTATTGTACTAACTGTTAAGCCATTCATTAAACGCTTTATGCAAATAGTGTTTGTTTATAAACAAATTAACTGCAAGGATTTCAAAACAGGTGCTGTGTTGTGAATGCGTACTAAATGATGTGGTGCTGAAAGAATTAATTAGAACCTTCAGATGTAATTAGTTGGCAATAATTTGCGTGGATTAGCGGCTTGGTTAAGAAGTAAGACACACACATTGTAATGCATGGAAGAGGTCACTGCAGTAGCTTCGTCTTTCACAGGGAGAAGATGAGCTTTACCCATGTTTGGGAGATTTTTCAAAAAAACAAAACAAAACAAAACTGCTGACATAGCCAGAGTTAATTGCAAACTGTGCTGTAGGGGGGTAATGTTGTCCTGTTTTTCCCTAGCTTGTTGCAAAGCACATCAACTGGAAGGAAGCATATGCAGTTTGTTTGAACTGCTATGAATTTTTAAAGCCGAAAGTTGTTAACCCTAGATCCTTTATCCTCCAGAGGAAATGAGAACACTTTTACCCTTTCTGGGTTAAAAGACAGACCGCAACTACGTTAAAACCTATCCTGCAGTTCAAAAGATTGAAAATCAAATTACCAGTGTTCAGGAAATGTTTATTTTCCTCCTGCGGTTGTGTACTTAAATTCTTGTTACATTATTTGCAAATGCACTAAACTATTTAATGTATTGTGTAATAACAGTGTGATCCTCCTGAAGCTGGTCATTGTCCCTGTTGATGACTACTTTAAACTTGTCATTAATACTCTACACTTAAACTTTCAAATATCCAGTGATATACTAGTTTAGAACCTCTTTTACATCCTGTCTCTGACTTAATTTCTGGTGGACAGCTGGGACAGCTGAGTTTTGAACATAAGGATCCTAAGATGAATTTCTGCACCTACCTCATATGGTGGGCACTGGGCAATAATGATGGGTTCTCACTTACTGGACTGCAGAATGACAGAAAGGGAAACCCATTTGTAGACCCTGCAGATCCATGTTCCTAAGCCATGGATAAATTGCAGCTGGATGGTTCAAAGGGAATCATCACAGCACTACAAAGACTTTTACCCCTAGTTTATTAGTTCAAATCTATCTCAAATTAAGAAAACATGGCCTAGGCGATATGAGTTGGTAGTCTCAATTCAGTTCCAGGGGTGATAGCAGAGGCAATCAGGTTCCTATGAATTCTGTGAAGTCTATTGCACGCCTTATCAGTGATTTTTGACAAGGACACGTGCAAGTTCTGTGTAGCCTATGAGAGGGAAATATGCCCTAAGATTATTTTGCTGTCTGCAGATGGGAGTCTGGAGCCAGTCTTGCTTGAAAATAGCCATAAAATTCTAGAAGAAAAAAATTGTCCATATGCTGCTGTCCAGTAAGAGATATCTTGAGATGAGATTGAATGTCATTGGTTCTGATGAGACACCTTTGCAAAATTTCTGACCCCATTTAATTCTGGAAAAACTTGAACTAGCAGGTGTCTGTCATGTAGTATTTTTTTTCTCATTTTAGTACATTTTTTTTCTTAGTTATCCTCCCTTTATAAGGCTGAGTGTCATATTCTTCTATTTGCATCCTAAAGTAACTCACTGCAATGACATCTAGGTATAACACTGTGATTTATCCTTAAAAAGGCTCTATTCAACCTCAGAAAGCTATGCATCAAATTCATTAAATAAAACTAGTTAGATCTTATGTTAAAAACCTGATTCAGAGATCCTGTCTATCTCAGGAATACCAAATAAACCTGTTTACAGCAGAAACACGTAATAATATATTAGCAACTTCATTAGAATACATGTGGCCCTCATTATCCCTTTTTAGAATGGTTTACCTCATGCTTACTGAACCGTCCTCAACAAATAAATATTGGTGCACACAGTTCACACTGGTATTACGTTCCCTCTGGTGTTTCACAAGGCTGCCTTACACTTTAATATTTGCCTCCTTCCACTATGTCGCCTTCTCTCTGGTCTGGGAATGGATTTTTGAATTTATGCCGATGACATATAATTCTTCATTCCTTTCAATGTTTCTTGGGAAAAAAACCATTTCTCTGGTCAGTCTTTGCATAAAATCTATAAATATTTGGTTATCTCATAATTGCTTGAAATTGAACACATACAGTTAACTACTATTCCGAATTCCTCATATTGTCCCCCTGGTAGTTTGAAAGTTGATGGACATTCGATTTTAATTACTCAAAAATCCCAAGATCTTGGTGTTAATTTGGATGTACAATTGTCAATGACTCGTTAGATTTCTGCTGTTGTCAAATCTTTCTTCAAAATTCACCTTCTGAAATGGCTAAAACCACCCCTTTTCGATCAGTCCTATAGGCTCTGATTCTTATTGGCTTAGATTACTGTAATGCTCTTTATAGGCCTTTCAGCCAACTCAATTCATCTGCTCCAATTACTCCAGAACATAGCTGCCCGTATTCTAATGAATTCCATTCGTCATGAACAGATCACACCTATCCTCTACTCTTTGCACTGGTTACCGATTTCTTTACATATACAATATAAAATTCTTACTATGAGTCACAGCTTGATACACAATGCATCCTCTATCTGGTTATGCGTGATACTTCGCATTTATAAACACAATAGATACCTCCATTCAGCAAATACAAATCTCCTAGATATTCCTACCACGAAAATTGCTAAACTTGACCTTACCAGAAAGCATGCCTTCTCGATTGCTGGAGCAACCCTTTGGAATGCTTTACCTGACTCGCTTGCCTAACACCAGATATTAAAAAGTTTTAAAAGAATCTAAAAACTTACCTCTTTAAAAAGCTTTCCATAGTTCATGTTAATACCTTACTTTTTATGATCACTTTTATTTTGAGGCTTGTCTTTTGTTATTCTGTAGGTTTGCTTTAGTTTATTTTTTATTTTAATGACTATATATTATTTTAACTTAACTGTTATGTAACACTGTGAATGTGACATTGTAAACCATCTTGATCAAGCAGTTTGAAAGTGCGGTATATAAAAAAAAACAAACTGCAAATAAATAAATAAAAACATAAATAAATAAATATGCAGTCACTTTTCTAGGGCTGCCAACATCTGGAATTGAATGCTCTCACACAGAGCACATTTTTTCTGAGTCCAGCCAAACTCAGGGTTAAACAACTTTCTTTCTTACATGCACCAAGTACATCACCGAGAGTGTGCAAAAAGGGGTATTGGCACAGACTGCTTTGCTCCAAAAGTGCTGAGAGCAATTTCCCCTCCTGTTAACTCCAGTCCAAAATGCAGACTACTCTCTCCCAGGTCAGCACTAGCTTTGCTCTTTTCACTGCCCTCCCAGCAGAAGTTCTTGCTGTCCACTGATCGGCAGGCTTCGGTGCAAACTTAACCCCAGCCTCTGTGGGTTTTTTTTTTCCTGCAGCTGTCCTTCAAGAGTCTTCCTGGACCTGGGACACTTAGATGACCCGGCCTGGTTCTTGTCCCAGATTTCTGGGGGTTCTCTCCTGCTCCACTGTGATCGCCCCCGATGCTTAGAACATGGGTTGATCCCGTGTGTGTGTTTGAGAGTGTGCGTGTATGTGTGCGGTGTACATTCAGGGACTTGTGTGTCTGTTGAGGTACAGTGCTGGGCAGCACTGTCTCATTTGCTCAGGAAATGGTGAAAGGATTAGAAGGGTCACCGTAGGCTATTTTCACTGTTTTCTTTTCTAAATCCTTCCAATATGTTGGCCAAATAGTAAAAATGTATCCGATGTGACCAAGTACAATACAGTTTTCTTTGGACTTCTGCTTTTTGATGCTTCTAATTGTCCGTAGTAGGCTCCTTAACCAGGTATCAAATTCATATTTCCCCACGTAGTATCACAGAATACTAACCTTTGGTGACCATTCCCTTTTTGATACCTCTGCCCCCAAGAAATCCATCCATTTTTCTTGACAAGCACTTCTCTTGAAAGTAAGATGTTTCCTGAATCATTTTTATACTGTACATGTCTCTATTACATTTGAGTTCAAACAAAATTAACATTTGTATGTTATCAGTCGTTGTAATGCATAGCCGAAGGCAATGAAGAATATAAAATCAAGGAATATGGAAGGCTTGATTAAAATTAATGAGCAATGAAAGTTTTTCAGAGATGGATACATATAGCCTCCTGACTAATTAATTCATACGCTTTCCTTGTAGGAGGTTGGAAATGATTTTTTCCCTGGCATGTATGACAGTTTTAGAACTGGAACAGTAAATATGTACTTTGCTCAAATGGAGTAAAATATATCTGGTGTGTTGTTAAAGTTCAGCTGAAAATCACATGCTCATGAATACAAAGCATCTTTTGAATCTTTTTAAAGATGTTATGGACTATATATTCTATTCTTAGTACCGTTAACTTGGTCTTTGAGAGGTGATGAACTTCTGTTGCCTTTGGCACTGGACAGGCCAGAGAGCTGGTGAGTAGATATCAGAAAAAGATGGAATACGCTGTATATAAACGTATTCCAGCCAAAGCATATGCCTTGCATATCTAGAACAGTGATGACGGATTGATGATATGCATTGCCTGTGCCAGTGCACGGGGTAGAAGGAAGGTGAGTCCTTGAGTAGTGAAGGGGGTGGAAGAAGGAAGATGAGTGATTGCAGCCTGGTGGACTTCATTCCCCCCAAACCACAATGGATGTTTTGACCATTCTAGGGTCTCCTCCTTGCTCCCTCCTTGGTCTTTGGCGTGCACTCTACTCTCACCTTCATCTCTGGACAGGAAACAAGACTGGAAAAGCAGGTGCAGAATAGAAAGTCAACTTTCAAAGACCTTTGTGCAGCCCCATTTACATACATAGATGGGCATGTGCAGATCTACTACAGTATTTTATAATCTGCAAGAATCCAGTTGTCACAGGTTATAAAATACACCCTCAACATACAAATGTATGTTTCAGTACATGTGAATATTTGCAATGCATTGAAAGTGCATACTTTACCTGTTTTATAAACATACATGCATATATTTTACGTGTGAAAAAAATATACTTTATATGTGCAAATCCTTGAATTACATGTGGAATTAAGTACATTTTGGGAGGAGGAATAACCTAGTGGTTAGAGCAGTGGGCTATGAACCAGGTGACCAGTGTTTGAGTCCTGCTGTTGCTCCTTGTGACCTTGGGAAGTCGCTTTACCCTCCATTACCTCAGCTACAAAACTTAGATTGTAAGCCCTCAGGGGATAGGGAAGTACCTACAGTACCTGAATGTAAAAAAATATGATATCTCAGATTGAATGTTGGTATATAAAAAAAAAATGTATAATATGCTCATGTACTTGAAAATACCAGTTTGCAGTTACCTCATCCAGTCTGTCTCCAGTTCACCAAGACCCTGAACTTCCCCTATTTCCCCCACACCTCCTACCCAAAAATAGCTGTGACCTGGCTTGGGCACTGTTGGAAACAGGACGCTGGGCTTGATGGACCCTTGGTCTGACCCAGTATGGCAGTTCTTATGTTCTTTTGATATCAGTTGTGCTAGTTAATTAGCAGGTGTAAAGCTGAATGAATAAGTTGCCTAATGTATTTGTGTAAATCTCTTATGTGCATACCTTGGTAACACCCTGGAATGCCCCTAAACCGCACCTTTTTTGCACAGACTAATGTGCATGTGAAACTGAAAATACGTGAGCACTTTTGATCTTTATAAAATAGCATGTACCCGAATACGTGTGCTGTGTATAGCTAATTATACTTGCGTAAGTCCTTTGGAAATCAACTTGTAAGAGTACACTTTTGGGTCTCATGAATGCTACTTCCCACGCATATCTGTTTTACAACGATAGGTTGGAAAAATAACTGGAACTGGGGGCACCTGCTCGTATAATGTCCCCCTTCTTCTGGCCTTCTGCGATTCCCCACTATGGTGGTGAGAAGGAGCCTGAAGGGAATGTATGATAAGACAAGGAGCTCAAAGGGAGGAAACAGGAGGATCTGTAGTGGAAACATGTGGGATAAAGGAACTTGAGTAGGGAAGATGGGGAGAGAGAGAGAGAGAGAGAGACTGTGGCTGGGGGAGAAAAACAGCTCAAATCTCCCAGATCCCGAGGCATTGCTAGAAGATACTTAAAAGATCTGAAGCTTGGGCAGATAGTTGCCCTCCTCACCGCCACCTGAGATACAGCTAATTAAATAACTGAACAATCCTGATCAGTGACCCATCTCCCTGAAAACGATCCTGTAAAAAAAACACATAATTGGATATCAGAATGGGAATCTTGAAAGCTGATTTCCCACAGGTAAAACAATTTTTTTTTTTTTTTTTTACCTGGGTAAACTGGCTTTTCAAAAATTGCCCACCCACAGTCCATGGTAAAAGTATGTGCCTTGTTCTGCAGCCTGCACACTCCTCTGCACACTGCAGGAGGCATTCCCAGGGAGGAAAGTAATGTGCAGGGATTGCCTTTTGAAACCTAGATGTGTAATATTATTCCTTAAACTGTATCCCTGCAGAAAAAGGAGGCGCAAATGCTACGGCTCCTTTTCGTCCTCGGCAATAATCCAATGAAAAGAAAATCCTAGATGCACAATTTTGCTTGGATTATTGGCGCAAGCTCCACAGGCTTAAAAAGTGAAGAGCCTATGTTATCGGCACCGATGCGGGCAGTGGCCTCTGCGCTTTAAGTGGTCTCTGTCCACATTCCCGTGTGGCCTTCATCGGGGAGCCGTGTTGCACGGACTATGACCCACCCCCATCAGCTAAGTCCTGGCAGCCATCCCAAGGCTCCCCACTGAGCTACAGCGGGGAATTGCGCGGGGACAAGAAACCCCCTTGCCTCTAAAGCCGGAGGTACTGCCACCGCAAACATTTTCTCAGCATTGTCAGGGGTTGCTGGATATGCACTTGGCTGCTATCTCTAGACAGAAGTATTTAGGAGGGTAGGGGTGGGGGAGGAAATTAGGAATGTAGAGGTGCAAGCCCAAATGACATTTCCACTTGTCATGACCACCCTCACGCCCCCCCATGACACGGCTCCCTACCTTTTCTGCATGCAGCCCTGGTGTGCCCCTTTCTGTCCCATCCTATGCACATTGCCAGGGGCCATAGCAAGGGATTTTGGGGGCACAGGGCAAGCTGTCAGTTTCAAGATATCCATCACCCTTATAAACCGTAGGATAAACGGGAACAACCCAGGCAGGAGCAATGAGTACCACAGGGATGCAGCTTCAGTCAGTCCCACCCACTTTAACGTCTACAGCAGTGATCTCCCTACGCTACTGGAGAGGTCTTCACCACCAGGACCGAAACCAAAGAACCAGAGCGTCAAATGCCCGCCGGATGCAGACCATCAGGTCAGTTTGTTCCATCCCACAAGGAGGTTTGCACAAGGAACTGCATTTGCTGGAGACCTTATTGCAAAGCTTAGACCATGCAGGCGAATTTGGAAAAGGCAAAAGGTGTTTCGATTTTCCAGACAAAAGGATCACAAATACAAATTCAAATTTTCCCTAAATAATCAAGAAATAGGAGTGTGAATCAAGGTATGCATTAGAAAAAGGCTTGGTGTCTGATGACAGCATGAGCAATGGGTTATGACAGGATTTTCTGCAACTTGTCAAGAAATCATTAACAGTGACGAGGTGTATAAATATTTCAGACATGTTTTGTTCAAAGGGTTCCAGCATGGCACTGGTCTACCTCCTCTCAGGGGAGAACAATTTAAATGGAGGGGGATCCACTTCTGAAACTTTTAATACCTTGGAGACATCTTTGAAGATTTACAACTGCGTGTGGGATGACACTTATGCTCCACTTAGTTCCAATCAGGCTGATAACACGTCTTTGTCTGGTAAACAAATGCTTCCTGCTCAGAGGGACAGAAATCTCACCACTTACATGTTTTTTTAAACTTTGTTGGACTATTTGGAGAGTTGCCCTCTTTTCGGTCTCCCTCCTCTCTGACAGAGTCCTTAGCGTCACCGTATGCTAAGGAAATGACACCAAATCATATCTTACACACTAAGAAAAATGTATTTGATAAAAGAAAAAGACAAATGGAGATATGTATATATATATAGGAACAGTGCAAAGGAGGAAGCTCAGAGCTGGGGCCTCCCTCTCTGATTCTCATGGCCTCAGAGACTGCAGCAACTTCCTCCGTGGCCTCCCTGGGTGAAGCTCTTAAAGGAGCAGCTCCTTTTTTCCTTCTGGGTGGTGTGGATTCTGTTCCTCTCTCCTCCTGGGCCTCCCTTTCCATGGATTTTTTAAAATGCTTGCATCAAGCCTTCTGTATAGGGCGGAGTGCAGTTCTGGTGTCGCTCTCCTATGGTTTGCCCTCCCTACTGGGAGCTCAGGTCATAGTATGCCTATGGCAATGTGGCCTTGGCCATAGGTGCTGCTACCTGAAGGGGCACCATTGTGCCACTGGTGCAGAAGGAAAGATGTCACCTGCCGCTGCCATCAGGAGCCGCGCGGCCCTGGCAGAATTAGCTGCATGGCTGGCGGGGCCCTAGGAGAAAGAGCAGTTCAGCCTACCCTGCTAGAAGGAGCAGAAGGTCAGAGCTGGGTCAGCTCTCTCCACCCAAAGAAAAGGTTATCCCATCAGCCATGGGGGTTGAAGGAAGAGACTATTGCTGCTGCTACCACTTCTGCTTCAAGAGGGGGAAATGTGAGTGAGAGAAGTGTGTGTAGGTGAGTGAGGGTATAAGAGAGTGAGTGAGTGTGTGTGTGAGTGAGAGAGAGCATGTGTGTATGTGGGTGTGTCTGTGTGGGAGTGAGAGAGAGAGCATGTGTGGTATGTGTGTGTGTGAGCATATATGTGAGAGAAAGAGAGGAGAAAATTTGGGGTTGATTTTAGAAGTAGTGTGTGTGGCTGTCCATGTGTGCGCGGTTCCTGGTGTGTGCGCACATGGCTGCCCCGATTTTATAACATGTACGTGCCGGTGTGCACATGTTATAAAATCCGAAGGCCACGTGCACATGCGCGCCAGATTTTAAATTCCACGTGCACACGTGCTGGCAGCGCGCGCTGGGGGGGGGGGGGGGCAAATTTTCCATAAATACATGTGGTGATGCAATCGGGCCTCTCCCAGTTCCTCCCAGTCCACTCCAATTAAGGAGCGGAATGGGAGGGAACTTCCCTACCCCCTTGCCTAACATTCCTACCCTTTCCCCTCTCCTCCCCAACCCCTAACCTCCACCTCTTACATTTTTTTTTTGTTACCTTGTTGTTCTCTGGAGCAGCAGTACAATAGTGTTGTCCTGTCCCAGCCCCAGCCCAGACCCCGCCCCCAACCTGCCCCTTTTTCAGGGCCCGGCACTTGTGTGCGCTCCGAGGTTTACGCACGTAGACCTTTGAAAATTTG
This sequence comes from Rhinatrema bivittatum, assembly GCF_901001135.1. Lineage (NCBI taxonomy): Eukaryota > Metazoa > Chordata > Amphibia > Gymnophiona > Rhinatrematidae > Rhinatrema > Rhinatrema bivittatum. The sequence continues at coordinate 56,309,126 of NC_042621.1, forward strand.
GCCTTTTGTGCACAACAACCCCCATTCCTCTGCATGCTAATCCACAACAATCTCAGGGCATTATTTATTTATTTCTATTTTATTTATCAGATTTTTATATTCCACTTTTTGGCACTTCAAAGCATCTGGAAATCAAAAGTTGCCAGGTATGGAGAGCTAGGAATTTTTAAAAATCCTTATTACTTTTAATTATTGGGTATTATTTGATATATCTGTTTTGAAATATTTTATTTGTGTTCAGCAAATTTTTATATGAGTTTTTAATCATTGGATGTTATTCTTTTCATTATTTTTTTATTGGTATGGTTTTACTACTGATTGATATTTATATTTCTTGATTTTGTTTTATGAAGAATGACAAATAAAATATTTCTGTTTTATAAATCGCAAACACAGAAGCCAACTCTATTATTCTATGATACCGTCTCTGCTTACTGTGAAAACTTTCTTTATAATTGAGTAAATAATTGATTGGGAGATTTATTTTCACTCTCCTTGTTTGATTTGATTACAATATTTCTGTTTTTCCATTTTTGCACTTCATTCAGAATTTGGGGCTGGATTTTCTAACCGCAACGTTTTGTGAATCGCGCGGTAACGGGGGGGGCGGGCCTGAGTAAGCCGGCAGCGATCGCACCACCGCGGTGTTATCGCTGCCAGCTTTCGCACCCAATAGCGCCATCGTGAAAGGTGGTGCTATTGGGCGCGCTACTGGCAGCGATAAGGGGTCTTACCTTATCGCCGCCAGTGATGTTTCCGCAGAGTCCACCCCGACGCTGCCCCGACTCCTCCTCTTCCGGTGCCGACGCCACCCTGACGCCGCCCCAATGTAGCTATCACATGCGAAAAGGGACGTTTCGGGTGCGATACGCTTACAAAATGACCCCCTTGGTTTGTTGCAGTTTCCAGTTCAGTTTTTGCCTGTACATTTCTATTTATACTTTATTCTGTATTTGTGAGTCTGTCTGTGTTCTGCATGAGTGACCAAGGTGAGGTATTCTGCTAGCATGTAGTTTCTGTGTAGGGATCTATAGCAGCTTGGCTTCTGTTTTCCTAATAGGAGATGTATTGGTGTTTTATGTCCTGCTGTAATATTTGCAATGTTGCTTTTCATAGGTAGAGTTGTTACTGGTTGAGGTGTTCTCTCTCTCTCTCTCTCACACCAATGTTCACCAGACTCCTGCACTTACAGAGGAGCTGTAGCAAAGTGGTGCACATAGGGGTAGATTTTATAAACTTGTGCGCGCATGTCCATGACCTTGACATCTCGGCGGCATTCGACACCGTCAACCACTCCATCCTCCTGAATCGCCTGTCAGACATAGGCATTTCCGGAACAGCCCACAGATGGTTCAAGTCTTTCCTTAGTAATAGAAGCTTTAAAGTCAAGATTAATAATAAAGAATCGCCGTCGACAAATTCTTCCCGTGGTGTACCCCAAGGATCATCACTATCTCCCACTCTATTCAACGTCTACCTCCTCCCCCTCTGCCATCTGTTAACTAGTCTCAACTTAATTCACTACATTTACGCCGATGACGTGCAGATTCTGATTCCCATAACAGAATCCATTACCAAATCACTCTCGATCTGGAACAACTGCCTACAATCTATCACCAGTCTCCTCAGCAGTCTTAATTTAGTTCTCAATGCCTCAAAGACTGAACTACTCCTCATTTCCTCCAACCAAGACAACCTCACTCCTCAGACCCAACGCAACTCACACCACAACTCCCATCTCACCCATACTCATGTAAGAGATCTCGGGGTCATATTAGACAACCGCCTCAATCTAAAGAAAATGATCAACACCACAACCAAAGACTGCTTCCACAGACTACAGGTACTAAAAAGACTCAAACCTCTCCTATTCTTCCATGATTTCAGGACAGTTCTCCAATCCTTAATATTCGCTAAAATAGACTACTGCAGCGCTCTCCTCACAGGCCTTCCCAGCTCAACCACCAGGCCGCTGCAGATGATACAGAACGCCGCGGCCAGAATTTTGACCAGCACCAGCCGGAGAGAGCATATTACTCCCATCCTCCGAAACCTACACTGGCTACCAGTCAACTTCAGAGTCCTGCACAAATCACTCACTTTAATACATAAATCCATCCATAATCACCTTCACCTCGATCTCGAAATCCCTTTCGGACTCCATACCTCCAGCAGACCGATTAGAGAAAACTACAAAGGAGCACTTCAACCCCCCACAACCAAAGCTACGCGCCTCATCACGACCAAAGACCGAGTGTTCTCTATAGCAGGCCCAGCCATCTGGAACAACCTCCCAGCAGATCTCAGGCTGGAACCCTGCCTAGTAACATTTAAGAAAAAACTCAAGACTTGGTTGTTCCGCCAAGCCTTCCCGGACCCCTCAGACACACATTAGACGATGAACCGGCTCATGAGCAATGGAACCCAGATCCTCTCTAAATACTTCACAAGCATCAGTACTTTCATAACAGCTCAACTAGCACTAGCACGGACTTTTAGGTCTTAGTTTCTTAACTTACTACCCTTTTAAGCCTTCTTTCCAGCTGTTCTAAGCTTCCAAGTTTTGCAGTCCTTGTTAAATGTAACTTTGTTTTTCTCCTGATTATAATAAGTTGTTTATGTTTACTGTTTATGTCCCTGTTCGATGTAAACCGACCTGATAAGGTATTTAACTTTGAAGGTCGGTATAGAAAAATGCTAAATAAATAAATAAATATGAACACCTGAGTTCAAAACATGCGTGCACTGGTGCACGCATGTTATAAAATTGGGGGTCGGTTCGTGCAAGGGGATGCACATTAGTGCAACTTGCGTGCACCGACGCCTGCGGCCTTCCCCCATTCCATCCCAGGCCGCTTCAATTTAGGATTGGCCTGGGAGGGAACTTCCTAACCCCTACACTAATCTCCCTTCCCCTTCTCCTAACCTACCCCCCCCCAGCCCTAACCTAGCCCCCCCCCAAAATTCTCGTTGTACCTGTTGTGCTTGCCTCGGGGCAGGCGCAGGTGGTGCGCGCTGGCAGCCTGCTGGCATGCGATCTCGGGGGCCTCTAGCCCCGCCCCGCCCCCGGACCACTCCACCCCCTCCCCATCCCTTTCTCGAAGCCCCGGGACTTACACGCGTCCCGGGGCTTTACACGTATGGCTGGGCCTTTTAAAATAGGCCCGGCACACTAAGGCCTCCTACACGCGTAAATCCCATGGATTTAGGCACATAAGGCTTTTAAAATCCGGCCCATAACATACATGTGTCAGTGCTGGCCTCGCCTCTGCAACACCCATGCTCTGCTCCTTTTCTGCCTACTTTTTCTGGGTGTGCGTACATCAATGTACGCTCGCCCTTCCCAGCAATTTAAAATTTGCGTAGTTCCCACGTGACCCACTTCCGTGGCCGTTTTTGCACGTGCAAGGCTTTTAAAATCTACCTCTTGCTGTACAAATACTTAACGGAGTCTCCCAGCTCGTGGTGTCAAGTGTTGTGTAATGTGTGATGGCACAGTTTTTCACTTGACCATAGGTGCCAATTCAGGTCAAAAGAGAATAAGGAGATTATACCATGTAGTTCTACTCCTAAACATTGCAATTGTAGCGTAAATCCGTTGTAACACGCTTTGAACTTAGCTGGAAAAGCATGAAATAAATGAACTATTCTGCATATGTACAAAGGATATTCTGTTTACAGATCCATTTTAGAAATGGTGCATGTCCCACCTTCATATTTTATAACATTTAAAAAATCGACATCAAACTTTTTTTTTTTTTATTTGTCCAAAAAGGACCTTTTTATTTTCAGCAGCTGCTTCTTGTGCTGGTACAATTTCACGCAAAAGTGGAGCATGAAAGAACTTTTTTGAATTCTGTTGTTTTTTTTTTTTTTTAAATGTGTTTGGAAATATCGACCCTCACAATCCTGCCACCTGCGAACATTTTCTACTTTTGAATCCCATCTGTTAAAAGCAGCACTCACAGAGATTTGTTATGGCTGCTACACGCAGGACCTGAATTCTTAAGCTTTTTTTTTTCTCATACAGACATAGGTGCCTATACATTAAAACACTGTGCCCATCAAATGCCAGTGTATGCATTGCTAAAAAATTTACATGTATGCTTAAACACCACTTAGTGGGCTCTGCATGAATTTTTAGTATGAGTGTACAAAAAAAAAAATTGCCTTCATAGCATACACATAGTGTTAGTGTGCACATTAATAGAAAAAACTATACTGAGCTCAGCGCTAAATAGCATGATAATGTCAAATGGCATGACCACTCAAAACCGAGCGTGCTCAGTTCTCCTTTCCTCACTGCTACTTCTCCTTTTTTAAAAAATGGTATATGTAACCCCCCCCCTGCTGGGGTACTTAAAATAAAAGCCTCTGTGAGCTCACGATCCTGGCGTTAATCTCCGCGGATTGAAAAAATTTCACAAAATGCTCCACCAGATGCTTAGGGACCTTCGTTTTCGGTTTTTATTTTATTTTTCTTGGAAATTTTTTCAGTTGTTTATTATAACGAAAAAAAAAAAAATCAATCAGCGGAAAAAAATGAGTTGTCTTTTTTCCCCGACTGATTTCCTCCCATTTTTTGTTTGTTATAATAAATAGTGAGAAATTGCCAGGAAAATAAAAACTGAAAATAAAAGTCCTTACAGATGGTGTAGTGGGCTTGGCCCAGGAGGGGTCGAAGGCCGAGTTCTCTCATGCTGGACAGGGAAAAGCAATGAAAGCCTCCCTTTTCCCTGTGTGATCATCTGGCTGTACCCTGCTTACAAAATCCTTTCATCTTCAATCCCTTAGGTGGCAGGCTCATACCTTTAAGCCACGGCCCTGGGGTAATCAAAGTCTCACTCAGTGGAAATTGTTGGAAAAAAATTATAAGCTTTTATACTTCTGGCAATTACCAGCAGTCGATTTACAACAGTAATAAAAAATCACCAAAAAAGATGAAGCACAGGAACCAACAGCAGAGATGAGCAGTGCAGCAAAAAGTAAATATACGTTTACATTACCTAGACTTTCAATATAGCATCATGATCATAATTAGGTTCTCAAATATCTTGTCTTAGAGGTTCTTATCTCACAGCTCTTCTGACAATTCTTCTCATCATTTGTCTCAGCGGTACAGCTCAGCAAATTCCTGATTAATTCCCACAAGGACATTGTGGTCCATAAGTCCCTGAGGTGCCACAGGGCTTCATCTAGGAGCTTAGCGATGGCGCTTAGTGTCCACCATTGTAGCGTGGCCTTTCTGGGCTGGGTGGACCAGAAGGTTCATAGAAACATAGAAACATAGAAATGACGGCAGAAGAAGACCAAACGGCCCATCCAGTCTGCCCAGCAAGCTTCACATTTATTTTCTCATACTTATCTGTTTCTCTTAGCTCTTTGGTTCTATTTCCCTTCCACCCCCACCATTAATGTAGAGAGCAGTGATGGAGCTGCAACCAAGTGAAATATCAAGCTTGATTAGTTACGGGTAGTAGGGGAAGTAACTGCCGCAATAAGCAAGCTACACCCATGCTTATTTGTTTTACCCAGACTGTGTTATTCAGCCCTTATTGGTTGTTTTTCTTCTCCCCTGCCGTTGAAGCAGGGAGCTATGCTGGATATGCGTGAAGTATCAGTTTTTCTTCTCCCCTGCCGTTGAAGCAGGATATGCATTGAAAGTGAAGTATCAGGCTTATTTGGTTTGGGGTAGTAACCGCCGTAACAAGCCAGCTACTCCCCGCTTTGTGAGTGCGAATCCTTTTTTCTTCTCCCCTGCCGTTGAAGCAGAGAGCTATGCTGGATATGCGTGAAGTATCAGTTTTTCTTCTCCCCTGCCGTTGAAGCAGAGAGCTATGCTGGATATGCATTGAAAGTGAAGTATCAGGCTTATTTGGTTTGGGGTAGTAACCGCTGTAACAAGCCAGCTACTCCCCACATTGTGAGTGCGAATCCTTTTTTCCACATTTCCTCTTGCTGTTGTAGCTTAGAGCGATGTTGGAGTCACAGTAACCATGTGTATGTTTATTGAATAAGGGTATTATCTCCAGGCAGTAGCCGTCATTCTGGCGAGCCACCCACTCTTTATTGATGGCCTCTTGATTTTATGGATCCACAGTGTTTATCCCACGCCCCTTTGAAGTTCTTCACAGTTCTGGTCTTCACCACTTCCTTCGGAAGGGCATTCCAGGCATCCACCACCCTCTCCGTGAAGAAATACTTCCTGACATTGGTTCTGAATCTTCCTCCCTGGAGCTTCAAATCGTGACCCCTGGTTCTGCTGATTTTTTTCCTATGGAAAAGGTTTGTCGTTGTCTTTGGATCATTAAAACCTTTCAAGTATCTGAAAGTCTGTATCATATCACCTCTGCTCCTCCTTCCTCCAGGGTGTACATATTTAGATTCTTCAATCTCTCCTCATAAGTAATTTGATGAAGACCTTCCACCTTTTTGGTCACCCTTCTCTGGACCGCCTCCATCTTGTCTCTGTCTCTTCGGAGATACGGTCTCCAGAACTGAACACAATACTCCAGGTGAGGTCTCACCAAGGACCTGTACAAGGGGATAATCACTTCCCTTTTCTTACTCGATATTCCTCTCTCTATGCAGCCCAGCATTCTTCTGGCTTTAGCTATCGCCTTGTCACATTGTTTCGCCGACTTCAGATCATTAGACACCATCACCCCAAGGTCTCTCTCCTGCTCCGTGCACATCAGCCTTTCTCCCCCCATCGAATACAGTTCATTCGGATTTCCACTCCCCATATGCATGACTTTGCACTTCTTGGCATTGAATGTCAGCTGCCATGTCTTTGACCACTCTTCCATCTTCCTTAAATCCCGTCTCATTCTCTCCACTCCTTCCGGCGTGTCCACTCTGTTGCAGATCTTAGTGTCATCCGCAAAAAGACATACCTTACCTTCTATCCCTTCCGCAATGTCGCTCACAAAGATATTGAAAAGGACCGGTCCCAACACAGATCCCTGCGGTACACCGCTTAAAACCGCTCTCTCTTCAGAGAGAGTTCCATTTACCATCACACATTGTCTTCTGTCCGTCAACCAGTTTGCAATCCAGGCCACCACCCCGGCACTCACTCCTAAGCTTCTCATTTTATTCACCAGTCTCCTGTGCGAGACAGTGTCAAAAGCTTTGCTGAAATCCAAGTAGATGACATCGAGTGCTCTTCCTCGATCCAATTCCTTGGTTACCCAGTCAAAAAAGGTTTTTTGACTTGGTTACCCAGTCAAAAAAGGTTCACCATGAATCTTTGCTGATTACTAGATACAACCTGTCAAGAGCCAAAGTCTAAGATCCCGCTCTCCCACGCTAAACACCAGCTTATAGTGAACCAGAACACATTCCCCCTTGGAGATCTTTCATAACAGAGAAGGTAGCAAGGACCATGCCATGCTCTCCTGCAGTGGGAAGAATCACAGCCTAACCGAAAACAGAGGCTGCGTGACAAAATGTAGAATCATAGGACCAGTTTTAGAGCTTGGGTCACTGAGCTTAACACAGGGGGGGGAGGGGGGGATTGGTTGTCAGTGTTGACTGGAGGAGTGGGAGAGCAACTGGACCTTAGGGGAGAAGGAAAAAGAATAGCAGAGAAACTGAGGCGAGGGAAAGAGATGTGTGCGTGACTTGTCTTCTGCCTCATTCACGTTTTGCATAACACTTTTAAATTGCTTGTCCATTGCTACGGGTTTATAGGGGGCGTGACAGAGCTGGTATATGTTTTTGTCCATACGACTTCCGTTTAAGTCTGGACCTGAAAAGAATAGATTAAAAGGATGTGGATATGTGTGCAGGCCTAGCAGGGAGGAGTGGGAGTGTCAGCAGGAGAGCGGAGGCTACGGGAAGGAGGCCTAAAACCGTGCAGGGAGAGGCAGAGAGGGGACGACGGCGTGCCTGGGAGTGGGCACAGCTTCAAGCAGTCAGGTCACAGGGCTACAGAAAGGACGCTCCCCCCTAGCCCAGCTTAAACCCATTCCGCACTGGTTGCAAAAAATGCAGAACAGCACAGCAGAGGGCAGACGAGATGGGAAAAAGGAAAGGGGGCAGATGCAAAGGTTGCAGACACTTTACCAAAGCACGTGCCTCCTATGTCTGTCAAAGAGGCAGAACACGATGAAGAAAGAGGAGGAGGAGGACCTGGCAGAGGCAAATATGGAGAAGGAGGAGGAGGCTGCACCACAAACAACGTGGCAGGGATATGGCCACACCAATGGATGTGGCTTACTCAGTAAGAAAACACCATATCCTGGAGTTGCTCCTAGAGAGCGACAGCATGGCCTTTGGCAAGCCCTACAGTTAAGCGCTGCGTTTGAAAACAAATTGCATCTCATGTCAGCAGCCTCAGAGTTACCCTCAGGGCAATAGCTCATGTGGAACATTGCTAGAAGGACTTTAAGTGGGCAATTTTCAGAAGATATTTATCTAGGTACAAAAGTTTGAACTACAGCTCTAAAATCACTAGCTACACAGCCAAAAAACAAGGAAAATAAGAAATATTTTAAGTCCATTTCTTTCCTAATAATTCCTAAAATTCTCTCTGCTATTTTGATCACCACTGCACACTGAACTGAGGATTTCACAGTATTGTCCATTATAAGGCCCAGGTCCTTTTCCTGGGTGGTAACTTCTAATATGGCTCCTAATATCGTGTAATTACAGTGTGGGTTACTTTTCCCCATGTGCATCTCTTTCCACTTGTCCCCATTAAATTTGCCTTCTAAATGCCCAGTCTTCTAGTCTCATAAGGTCATTCTGCACTTTTTCACAATCCACTTGTGGTTTAACAACTTGGAATATTTTTGGATCGCGTGCAAATGTGATCAGCTCACTCGTTCTCCAGAATATTTATGTGGCAACTATACTGGGTCTGGCCACTAGATGCTACTATCCCTGTCCTTATAGCAAAACTTAGCAGGAGGCATCCATCACTTCAGGCCTTTGCCACGTTGGGAAAAATTTCAAGTTGCAGACTGAAGATAAAAAATAATGAAACAAAACAAAATAAACAAAATGAAATGAAAATCTCTTTGCCATGCACACCTCTGCCATCAACTGCTAGGGTATTTTAACTCCCACTCTTTAGGTAAAAGTGTAAGGATGAGGGGCAACTGGTGCCTCTCATCTAACCTTCGATAGTTTGGACTTAACAGCAGTTCTAGAAACGACTGATTGGTTACATCTGCCACTTTAAATGTGAATTTTGCTTTAGACCCTGATACAGGCTTGAGTTTTCAGGGTGTATTTTAGGCATTGGGCACTTACACTAGTTCATTTAACTGAGGCATGAGGGAGAGCATTCTTAGTCATGGGTCCTCCATTGTAGAACTCATTGTCTGCTTTGTGTGGTAGAATGTCACAAGCTGTTTAAGAAACATCTGACAAATTATTTGTTTCGATAGGCATTTGATGGAGTTGGTCAGTAGAGTGTAGATTTATTTTAAACCTAGGTTTGTCAGATGATCAGTTTTGCTTGATCTTCAGAGGGATAATTGTGTACAGTGTTAGTCTGGTGTAGCAAAAATGACAAGAGGTAGGTGGCACCTTATAATCTGACCAATTTATTGAAGCACGAGCTTTCAAGGACAGAGTCCTCAAAATATAATGGGTAAAATATAATGAGATATGGCAGGGGTGGGTGATGGGGGGAGGGTACAGAACAAAGAGAGGGCACTGAATTGGGCCGAGCAGGGTGTGGAGAGGGAGTGTTAATAGCATTATTGCCCAGCCTACCGACAACTGAGGTAAGTGTGAAAAGTGAAAAGACAGAATGATCTCAGATTATTTAAGTTCCTAGATATTTGTAGTGTGCCATAAAGCTATTGTCTGTTCAGATCTAGGGTGATGGAGTTAAGATTTTTTTATGAGTTACAATTCATCAGCTTCACAGTGGGAGCATATCTTGCAAGCTCCCTTGTAGGCAATCTTAAAATCAGATAGAGAATGTCCTGAAGTTTGAAATGTTTTCCTACTGGTTTCTGAATATTGCCCTTTCTAATCTCACATTTATATCCATTTATTCTTTTCCTTAGGGATTAACCTGTTTGTCATATGTAGACAGCAGAGGGACATGGTTGGCAAGTAATGGCATATATTACTTTGAGAGCAGGTGAATGAGCCCCAGATGTTGTGGTTGATGTTGTTGGGTCCCTGTGATGGTGTTGACTGGGTTAATCTGTGGACAGAGTTGATGTCTGGGTTTCTGGCAGGCTCTCAGTGGTTCCTGAGTTGGTGTCATCGTTTTTCAATTTGTGGTTGTTGGTGAGTATCTGTTTGAGACTGGGGGGCTATTGGTAAATCAGAATAGGTTTGCCTGTGAGAGGGTGGTATCATTGTCCAGGATGAGATGTAGAACCTTGATGATATGTTTCAGTGGTTTCAACTGGGAGCCATAGATAACAACCAGAGATGTTCTGTTATTTTCTTTTTTGAGAAGATCCTGTAGCAGCAGAGTGTTCCTGGGTATTTTTCTGGCTCTGTTGATCTGTTTTCTTATCTGATTGGGTGGGTACTATAATTCCTAAAATATCCATTGTAATTTCTCCAGATGGGAGTCCTTCTACGAGGGGTCAGAACATATGCAATTGTACCTTAGAGCTTGGCTGTAGATAATGGATCTAGTAGTAGGGGGTGGATGGAACCTGGAGGCATGTAGGTATCTGTGGCAGTTGTTGTTTCCGGTATAATGTGATTCTCATGTTGTTGGATAGTGGTGTTCAAAAAGTGGACTTGCTATGTGGATTGTTTGTTTTTAATTATGAATGATTTTAGTAATTCACCATAAACAGTTCCATGAGTAATAAATGATTAATAATATTATTATTGTTATTAAGAAACCAAAAACAAATTATTTTTCCTGTTATTTCATTTAAAATGACATAAAATAAAATGCCAAATGTTGGTATTTTAATGCCTTTTTCAATTGATAGCACACTCCAAATTGGCAGGAGAGATTGTAGTGAAGATTGAGAAAATGTGGACCCCTAGCCCAGTGAGGAGTTGGTACTACCTGAGGAGACAGCTCCTCGGTTTCCTCCGTTGGTTGGCGAGGCTGGATCAAAGCAGGAACCGGTTGAGTCTTTGCCACTGGAAGCCCACAGTCCCCCCCGGGAGGAGCCCGTAGGGACCCGGACCGCTGGGACTTAGGTGGACTTTTGGGAGGTCGAAGGTTCGTGAGCAAGGGCTAGCTGGATCTTTGCCCCTGGAAGCCCGCGCCCCCCCAGGGAGGAGCCTTAGGGGCCCGGACCGCTGGGACTTAGGTGGGCCCTTGAGGATGGAAGACCTGTCAAAGTTCAGTGCAAGGTCAAACACCGGAGAATTCCGCTTGCCAGTCCAAAGTCGAATACCAGAAAATCGCCGCTTGCCAGTCCGAATACCAGAGATCTGTCCAGGAACAGAGGCAGGAGGAAGGCCACCAAAGGCACCAGAAGACTCACAGGAGTGAGCAGATTCATTGCCAAGTCAAAGGACAGGAAGAGGAAGCCTCCCTATATATTTCCCAGGTCTATTAGGCAGCTGAAGGTAATTAGTGATCAGGCCCCTTTAAGAGTAGTGAGGAGGTGTGGCTGCACGCCTAGGGGAGGGCCAGCCTGCTGGAACCCAGAAAAGAGCTGCATTGCCCGATGATGAAGAGAGGAGGTTGGCGCGCGCAACTTCAGCACTGACCTGCCCGAGAAGGCACGCTCAGCCCGGAGAGGTTTTGGGCCTTCCCCGGGGACGTCTTCCCGCTGCCGCCGCAGCTCCAACAGCGGTCCCGGCGTTGCGTCGAAGGTGAGCAGAGGCCAGCCGCAGTCACCTGCGGTTGGAAATGCTAACAGAAATTCTGGTGAAATTTTAAGTATTTATTTTAAATATGTGTGTGTGTGTGTGTGTTTATACATATATATGTTATGTTATGTGTTATATTTGTATATCACTTCCTTAGACATAGTATTTTCCTTTATTGAATACATTTCAGGCTGAAATTTTTAAATTCTTACAGTGGCCCAGAAAGACAGGAAATCTTACCCACTCCAGCAATCACCTTCCATGGAAGCCCTTGGACCTCTCAACTTCCAATCCAGGAGGATCCTGTCAGCATTGATTTCCAAAGGCTTCTGGGTTAGCTGAAGAAAAGCCCCCCGTGCCACAAATATTGGTAAAGCCAACAGTGCTTCAGTTCTCATCAGTGGAAAGAGTCATCAAATTGCCCAGTCTTTACCAGAGCTCCTAATACTCCTTCCAAATATCACTGCTGTGGACCACGTCAAAACTCTTTGGGTGGCTGCTGCTGCTCCTGCGATTCCCTATCCATTGACACCAACAGTGAAACCTCATCATCCATAACCAGTGAGATAGGACCACTGGCAGAATCTTTGTTGTCTGGGGTCATGGGGGGGGGGAGGTTCTGCATTTCCAGATGAAAGGTAGTGCCAAAATCTGGCCAGACTTGCGGCACTATTTCTCCCCAAGGATGCTGAAGAAAACACTTATTTATTTATTTATTTATTTACTTAATTAATTAATTAATTAATAGTGTTTATAGACTGCTTTTACAAATATAATTTAATCAAATAAGAAACTCACACAATGATGAGATTTGTACAATGTTCTCTCAACCTAGCTTGATGGACTCTCTACCTAGGTAACATCAAGCTAGGTTGAGAGATCATTGTACAAATCTCATCTTTGTGTGAGTTTCCTCATTCCAAAGGTCATTAGATCTTCACAAGAGTGAACTGTTCTGTTCGTACGTCTCACTCTGCATGTAAAAGTGGCCCCTATAGTAGCATAAATAGCTTACTTTGGTGTCACCACTGGAAGTGCTCTTTCTTTCTCTCTCTCTCTCTCTCTCTCTCTCTCTCACACACACACACACACACACATGCACACACACATCTCAGGCCCTTCCCCAGCCTAAAAATGCCCAAAATTGAATTTGTGAAAAATTCACAAATTGCGTTAAGAGCATAACATGTGTAATGCCATAATGCATTTTGAAGAATGATGCGGTAAAGTAGGTTGATATAAGGAATCAAAGATAAAAGCACAGAGTTTTGGAGAGCTAATAAAAGCAATTTTAAAGCATTTTTGTTGAATCTGAGAACATTTGGTCTATGGCCTATGCCCTATGATATCTTTAGAATCCTCTGCCTTTGTTAAATAATTTGTCTTGGGCAAACCAACCAACTAATTGAACCTTTTGGAACAACACCCAACTGGCTGCATTGCTCAGTTTAATCCAGTGAAGAAGAGCTGCCTGCTGCTGAGCATTTTCTCTTATGAGAAAAAATAATGTAGCCTTTCTGCACGTGCAACTTCACAGGGAAAAGCAATCGAATTTATTATCACAAGTATGAAACCATACTAGTAACAACAATTTCTTCACCACCTGTCTCCATTCATGTGCTGGCTAAAAGACATGAAACAGAGAGTAGGATTAAATGGACAATTTTCTCGGTGGAATTTTCTCAGTGGAAGGGAGTGGACAGTGGAGTGCCTCAGTGATCTGTATTGGGACCCTTACTTTTCAATATATTTATAAATGATCTGGAAAGAAATATGACGAGTGAGATAATCAAATTTGCAGATGACACAAAATTGTTCAGAGTAGTTAAATCACAAGCAGATTGTGATAAATTGCAAGAAGACCTTGTGAGACTGGAAAATTGGGCATCCAATGGCAGATGAAATTTAATGTGGATAAGTGCAAGGTGATGCATATAGGGAAAAATAACCCATGCTATAATTACACAATGTTGGGTTCCATATTAGGTGCTACAACCCAAGAAAGAGATCTAGGCATCATAGTGGATAACACATTGAAATCGTCGGTTCAGTGTGCTGCAGCAGTCAAAAAAGCAAACAGAATGTTGGGAATTATTAGAAGGGAATGGTGAATAAAACGGAAAATGTCATAATGCCTCTGTATCGCTCCATGGTGAGACCCCACCTTGAATACTGTGTACAATTCTGGTCGCCGCATCTCAAAAAGATATAATTGCGATGGAGAAGGTACAGAGAAGGGCTACCAAAATGATAAGGGGAATGGAACAGCTCCCCTATGAGGAAAGACTAAAGAGGTTAGGACTTTCAGCTTGGAGAAGAGATGGCTGAGGGGGGATATGATAGAGATGTTTAAAATTATGAGAGGTCTAGAACGGGTAGATGTGAATCGGTTAATTACTCTTTCGGATAGTAGAAAGACTAGGGGGCACTCCATGAAGTTAGCATTGGGCACTTTTAAAACTAATCGGAGAAAGTTCTTTTTTACTCAACGCACAATTAGAACTCTGGAATTTGTTGCCAGAGGATGTGGGTTAGTGCAGTTAGTATAGCGGTGGTTTAAAAAGGATTGGATAAGTTCTTGGAGGAGAAGTCCATTACCTGCTATCAAGTTCATTTAGAGAATAGCCACTGCCATTAGCAATGGTAACATGGAATAGACTTAGTTTTTGGGTAGTTGCCAGGTTCTTATGGCCTGGATTGGCCACTGTTGGAAACAGGATGCTGGGCTTGATGGACCCTTGGTCTGACCCAGTATTGGCATTTTCTTATGTTCTTATGTTCTTATCTGTGTATATGTGTGTGTGGGGGGATGTTTCAGAATGGTAGGAAAGACAAGCGATTGGGGTTTGTAACAATCAATTTAGCCTTGATGATTGGTGCTTCTGCTTATGAGTTTCAAACCTGTTGCAATCTTATATTCTTATAAATCATTATTAAGGTGGCGTTTCAGAAATCTACTGCTTATCCCGGGGATAAACAGCTTGGAATATGTCTATCCTCTGGGATCTCCTGCCAGGTACTTGTGACCTGGATTGGCCACTGTTGGAAATAGGATACTAGGCTTGATGGACCTTTGGTCTGACCCAGTAGGGCATTCTTATAACCAGGGCCGGTGCTAGGCTTTTTTGTTGCCCTGTGCGAACAATTATTCTACTGCCTCCCCCCCCCCCCCCCCCCCCCCCCCCCACCCCCCCCAATTCATTCAGTCTGTCCCTGTCCGTCAAATAAAGCTCTTTCCTCTCCTGCAATCTATTTTTTAAAAACTGACACACCCACCCCAGAACCCATGGCAAACCTTACAGCCTTGTACACATGCCACCCACCCACCCACGCACACACACACAAATAAACACACACACATATACTCCCACACCCTTTACAGACACAATTATATTATGCATTTATAACAAATTTTACATAACAAAGAACATTTAAAAATACATTCTTCGGAGGCAAAAAATATTTCTTACAACATGCATATTATATTTACATGCACTCCTGTGGTGCAAACCAGAAAACTGTGCAAAAAAAAGATACTTGGAACTTCTATGAAATTAGACTTTTTGTAATGTATGTTGGGTGTGAACTTGGCCCTCAGAAAGCCATGAATAAACAGAATTACCATTAGAATATAGTAAACCTCCCCTACAAAACAACCCTAACAGCCTTATCTATGAAAAGGCAACACTGCACACATTACACCAGGCTCTAGAACACCAATACAAGCTCTGATAAGGAAACCAGGCTGCTATAGATCCCTACACAGAAATTACATGCCTGCAAATTCCCTGACCCTGACCAAATACAGAATAAAGAGATCAGAAAGTATAAATAGAACATGCTGAGAAGAACTGAACTGGAACGCACAACAAGCCAGCCTCAATATGCAGAGCAACAATGGAAAAATAGAAACATTACATTCTTCATAAAACATAAATAATAAAATAAATACAAAACTCAATCATAATAGTAAAATTATATTCATAAAAATAATGTCAAACCAGGGTTGCGCTCCTGCCACGGTGCCCGCGGAGAGGGCTTACCTCTGCCATCCCGCAGTTCAAACGCCATCTTGCCGGCACGGCAGGAGCTCTGCCGGGCCTTCACCTCGCAGCCCAGAGGCCGCCATCATGCCACTGCCGTTTCCCCGTGGCCTGGCCCGGAGGCCGCCGCAGCCAGGTCCTTTCCTGCGGCTGGGAAGCCGTCCTGGAGCCGCCTCCTTCTGCGGCAGTGCGCCGCCGTCCGTCGGGGCCTGCTCTGAGGCCCAACTTTCCCCTGCTCGTCTGCGGCGGGGATGCCGCTGTCCAAGGTCCCGGACTTCCTGTTTCCTGCCCCTCCTAGGGGGCACGCCCGCGGCTCTCTTCCCTTCTTAAAGGGACAGAGAGGTGTGGTTCTCTAAGCAGCTCCTCCCAGGGATTTGCCCTCTCAGCACTATAAGAAGGCTTTGCTTCATTCCTTCATTCCTTCGTTGTCTTCGCATCTCTCCAGAAGCTCCTGAAGATGTCTCTTACTTCTGATGTCTGTTCCATGTCCTGATGTCTGGTCCATGTCTTGATGTCCGTGACTCTTCAGCCTGATGCCTGTTCCAAGTCCTGAGGTCTGTGTTTCCAGATCCTGATGTCTGTCCCATGTCTAAACGTTCGTTCCATGTGCTGCTGTCCATGACTCCGAAACCTGTCTGTTCCATGTCCAGATGTCTATGCTCCACGAGTCCATGCCAAGATGTCCATGAGTCCGTTCCAAGATGTCCATCACTCCATTCAGAGAGAAGTCCGTGACTCCATCCAGAGAGACGTCCATGACTCAATTCCAGTTATGTCCAAGTTCCTTGATGTCTCAAGTTTCCTTCATGTCCCAAGCCTCCTTGATGTCCCAAGTCCCTTGATGTTCCAAGCTTTCCTTGATGTTCCAAGCCTTCCTTGATGTTCCAAGCCTTCCTTGACGTTCCAAGTTTCCTTGATGTTCCAAGTCTTGTGTCCCAAGTTCCGTCATGTTTCTGGTCCTAATGCTCCAGGTTCTGTAGGACCTGTGCTTCTGGAGATTTCCTGTTTTTAATCCGAGTTGTCAAGCTCCAAGGATTTAGCTTGTCTTCCTAGTCCCGATTCCGGAGGATCCAAGGGGTCACTGCAACCCTGCTCTAAGAGACTTCCTGAGCCTGCTCCATTCTCCTCGTGGTCCGTGACTAGCCAACCAGCTGTGTAGAGCGCAATGGAGACAGTGTGGTCAGCAACCAGCCCCAATTGCTGTGTAGGGCACCTGAGGGTCTTGCTTATCCCTCCTTGTAACCTGTCTTCGTCTCCTCAGTTCCAAGTCTTCATTTCCTCAGTACCAAGTCTTCGTCTCCTCAGTTCCAAGTCTCCACATCTCCAAGTCTATGTCCAAGTCTCCAAGTCTCCATGTCTACATTTCCAAGTCTACTCCCAAGTCTCCATCCAAATCTCCACATCTCCAAGTCTCCACATCTCCACATCTGCGTTTCCAAGTCTACTTCCAAGTCTCCAAGTCTACATCCAGGTCTCCATGTTTCCAAGTCTACGTCCAAGTCTCCAAGTCTCCACATCTCCACGTCTATGTTTCCAAGTCTACTTCCAAGTCTTAAAGTCTACGACCAAGTCTCCACGTCTATGTCCAGTCTTCCAAGCTCCGTCCAGCTCTACTCTTGTGCCACCCATTCCTGCACACACACCTCACCACGGGTGTGACTCGTGTCCCAACCTGAGCCGCTCCATGGCCCAAGGGCTCCGCTCTCCTATGAGCCTAGTGATGCACACCGAGCCCACACCATTGGCTCCCGAAGGCTGCGCTCGCAACAACCAGTTAATGAATAAAATATCAAAATTTTTCCAAACACCAATAAAATATTTCAAAACACCTGATCAATAAAAATTACAATAATCAAAAAATGTTCTATTCCCCTAAAAAATAAAATATTTCAAAGAGTAGAAACATCAAATTACACCCAATAATTAAAATAATAAGGATTAAAAAATCTCCTGTTCTTCATACCTGGGATCTTTTGATTTCCAGTCATCCTGAGATTGTTGTGGATTCATGGAGGGTAGGGCCGCAAAGATTTTATCATCTCTCTCACACACAAGCACAATAAACACATTCATTCTCTCACACACACTCCCTCTCTCTCACATACACAGGCTCCCTCTCACTCACAGATACATTATGTGGGTTGTTTGTGCATGCCTGTGAGAGCCTATATGTGACACATAGGTTCTCACAGGCACCCAAACATACACAAACACGTACACAGTCACATTCACAGGCACACATACTCTCACACAGACAAACACAAACACCCTCCAGGTGTGCTGCCTATGCAAATGCATGGTATGTAACCCGGTTGTGCCGGGCCTGCTTTTATAACCATATTTTCTGTGTCCTTGTATCAAGAAAAAAAGGAGTTAGTTTGAAATGAATGTGTTTTAGCTTTACTGGTTTAATTCTTTAAGTAGAAAACAGTTAAACATTTTTTATGAGATTCCCAAAGACCTCCCATTCATTGGATCTTAAGGTGTTGGAAAAAGTGGCACTACTGTTTTGAAATCATGATTTTATAATATTGTAACCCAGGCACCTTTTCAGGTTACCAGTAAGCTCTGGGGCAATACATGTTAGTGCAGTTAAAGAAGGATAATTAGGGGGAGGGGATATCCACTTGTTGGCAGCCGCTTCCGTTGAGGGTGCTGTAATGGATACCCCTGCAGGGGGGGTTTTATAGCAGAGGGCTCTGGGGGGCAGTCTAAGTTGGCAGTTTCAAGAGGAAGGTTGGAGGCTTTTGGCCTGCCTGGGGCCTAGGCTCCCATCCTGCCTGGGATCCTTCAGGGTAGGTCAGGGCTCCACCGCTGTACTTCTCCACCGGAGGTGCAAGAGTGGCTGTCCGGGGAATATTTTTGCATTTTTGGACTTTTCCTTGTGCTGGGGTCCCACGACTCAGAGAGTGGGGACCCCAGTGTCCATGACACCTAGGGATCGGGAAGCCCTGCCCCTGAAGTGGTGGTGACCCGTTGTGTGGGATCTCCAGTGCTATTTACCTTGGGAACCAGAAGATGTTAACTTTTGAAGTCCTGGGAGGAAGCGTCTTTTTTGCCCCTCTTCCTACCCCTCCGTGGACCTGTGAGATGATCCACAGTTCCAGTCAGGATCCCTCCCATCAGGGAATCCCCATCAAGACAAAGGACAAGTAACTGTGAGTAAGATCTGTAATAGGGGGACCCTCATCCGGAGTCTTCACAGCCACTGGGGAGAGAGAAAAAAAATCGCTCTCTGTGCAGAGACAGTTTTTGCCATCTGGAAAGGGGATTTCTCTGCCACTAAAGGATTGCTCTGCCCACGGGGACCATCGCTTAGCCTAATCCAAGAGGGTGAGTGGATCCGCAGCCGGATTAAAAGGATGCTTGCATGGGTAGAGGACAAAGATTTGCGCCAAAGAGCTAGAAAGGACTGGGATGCTATCGTTCGTATTTATGGCACCATCAATCCATTATTGTCTGCAGTAAGGCTCCGCCCGGGGAATTAAAGGTAGGAAGTCAGTCACCCGCACTGGGACCTGAAAGGAACCCTTTCTTCCCCCCAGGCAAAAGTATCCATGCCCTTGAGGAAAGCTAGTCAGGGTCCCTACCCTAAAGAGACTACAAATAACTTTATGGCCCCTCCCATGCACATGGGGGGGTAGGGTTACAATATTGTGAATGTTTTCCGAAAAAGTTGAATTTCCAGACACAGGAGTTTCCCCAACTGCTCAAGACAAGACAGTACTTGCTGTTTGCAAAGGCTAAAATAAACCCCTAAACTGATACTATTGTATGATTATTTCTTCATTTATCATAAAACAGAAGCATTTTTTATAGTACTGTCTGCACAGATTAAAACTGCAAGATAACAAAATACTCTAAAATGGTTTCTGGAACCTGGTACAAAGGCTCGGGACCATGGTATCACTTTCCCCTGATTATAGGAATGGTATTTCTGAACATTTATATTGCAATAAATACATTTTTTTTTTGGCACTTCAGAAATATAAAGCGTTTTTGCCATGTGAAATTCATAATTTGCGGTGGGGTGTGGGGGACTGAATTGCCTTATGTGATGGGCAAATTATAGGCTAAGATACACGATCAAACAGCAGCATGGAAGACGTAAAACAGGACGTGCCCTAAGGACAAAGGCTGGTTAAAACTCCAGGGGATTGAATAAATGGGAGTTTTAGTAAAGCCATCTCTGATTCCGGCAGATAAATTATGTTCTGCCGTTTTTTTTTTTGTATCTCTTTGGGACTGTACTACATAAATTATGACCAAATATAATTTAGGCTATCAGCATATATTTCTGAACATCCCATCTTCTACACTTTAAGTACAAAATTACCATTTTGCAGAAGTATAAAATTGAGACAAATTTTTTTTTTCATCTGTGTACTTAACTTTTGTATGCTTTATAGTAGCCAAAGGGTTACATGGCACCTCATTATCATCCTGAGGTTAAAGTCAGACAGATAACAGCATTAAGATCTGCATGAAACATGAATAAAGTTCGGGGGAGGGGGCAGGGGGGGGCCCAGTGGAGTTATAACATTAGATATTACTTTGCAGTGGAAATGTATCTCTCATACCTAACCATAGATATGTTGGTTTTTATGAGTACAATCTTGGGGGGGTCAATTCAGCCCTGGCAGTTTTAGCATTAGTGAAGGGAACAGCAGCCAATATCATGTTTTTTTTTTGCAAATATCTACTGCTCTAAAAGGAGGTATTCTATTATGAACATTTTGGAACTTTCTAAAGATATTCCTAGCAGGTAGGGGGGCCCTGCTCCACCTCTGCTCCTGCTCACAACCGTCAACTCACCTCCTAGATAAGTGATTTTTATCTTGACTTCCCGAAGCCTACTTTCAACAAATTTGCTCCTGCTCAGAGAGCAGACATACGTTGGGCGGCAGCCTCCATTTTGCTCATGCATATTTTATGTAGATGTTATTTACGCCTTTCTCTCTTTGTATTTAATTGTTACTGTATGTACAACATCATCGGTGAACACAGTGTGCTGCAGAAGCCATCTCACGTGGTTCCAGTATTTCCATCCCAAAGTGTCTAATCTTGTTAAATGCCACAAAAGGTTTGAAAACTTTTCAACAGATCCGGTTTAACCACAGATCAACAGAAGGCACCAACAAACTTTCCTAAATATTTTAATTCCCCCGCTTTGTAAGCATTTGGATGGTGATTATTATACAGTTTATCTTCTGGTAGTCTGTGATGAGGGTGTTGTCAACGTACAGTACTGCATCATTTACTGCTACCATATGCCATACCTAAAAAGAGTGAAAAGTGGGAGCAGAATTGATGAAGAGCAAAACAAGAGTGGAATGGGCTTCATTTTCGGGTCATCCCATCTATCTGTTGGAAATGTGATATTCCATTCTGCTTGTCAGAAGTGTGATATTACAGTCTGTGCTCTGTGGAAAGATACATTCACTCAAACAAGCCGCACCAGCTGGAGCTCTACAATAGAATTCTACCGGTTAACACAATCAAAGGAATAGACAAAGCAATACTTTCTGACTTTCTTATCATTAAGTAGTTTCAGGTTTGGCCTCTGTTTTCTGCACAGAAGGCATGGATTCAATTTGAAAGGTTGCTATGACTGCATTGCAATCCACAAAGAGGATGGAGGTATACTGGGAGGATGTGAGGTAAAATAAATATTCTGGGTAGCAACAGAATTCTTTTTTTTTTTTTTGCATTAAAGAGAATTCAGGCTTTTAGGATTCAAAATATCTTTTTTTCAATACAACATATTTTGTGTATCTACTGTGTATTCCTGCTATGCCTGGAGGAGGCTCCAAGGAGATTGGTCAATCAGCACAACTAATGAGACATGTTTTCCACTGGATTTCAGATTTGGCGACCATGCGGTGTGGCTGCTATGCACAGATGGATCACTAGATGTGACGCTCCTATGCTATCACTCATTCATTTTGCATATGACTAGTAATTTATAATGCTTTTTCCATTGCTTCATTCTATGCAAAGTGTTCTCCAGTTCTTTCATTTTATTTACAGACCCTTTTTTTTTTTCATTTTTCAGGAAAGAATAAAAAGCAGGGAATCAGAACTTTGGGAATCCTTGAAGGAGCCTGGCTACCAACCAAGACAAAGTCTTTTCTCTCAGAATGAGAACAAATAGCATTTCACAGAAAGCATGTGGCCCTCTGTAGGCATTTATCAAGAGTCCCTAGTGTTGACTGATTCTGCTTTCATGCAACTTTGTTTATTTCATCTGCTTGGTTGGTATTTAGCAGTTTCCTACTTTGACACATCCATGCAGGACGTTTCCATGCAACATCAAAGAGAAGCATATCAGTACTCAAGTTGCACTGGGAAAGAACAGGTCAAAAAAAAAAAACCCACCATGGGAAAAAAGGTGCCAGATGGAGCAATGTTGGAAAACTGTTAAAAAAAAAAAAGCAAGGAAACAGCTGACAGATTTACTCTTCGTGAAATCTCCTATTTTTGAAGAGGATAGCAGTGCAGCCTGTAGATGATATCTGCTAACATTCCCTAGCATGCCAACAGTTGATCAGTCAGTTGAATGATGTTCTCTTTAGGATATGCATAGTCAAGATAGAATGGGATTAATATTTTTGTACTTCACTGCTTGAAAAGATTCTAAACACTAAATAAGAGCCTTCCTCTTTCTCCATTCCATTTCATTTCCATCAGAAAGTAAATGTTTGATGTTTTTGAAAGGTAAAAATACAGTACTAGCACCATACCCATAATGACCTAGAGCCCTCATGGCATTGTATCTTTATAACATGCTCCACTGTCCTGGGCACTGGGTCTCCAGTCCTAGGTTCGTTCTCTGTCTTGTCTCTTCGCCGGGGCTCACCGTGTCGCTGTGCTAGCTCTGAATTTGTAGAGCCTTGGAGACTGCATTTTCATATCTCATATTCTGGATCGCACAACCTTGTATAAAAACATTGCCCCTTGCAAATTAATTCCATTTATTGTACCACTGTCCATTTGCAATTATTGCCACTAGCGATGATCTTAAGTACTCGTAATGATCACAGACTCTAACCTACTTCACTTTGTGGTACTTTCAGCAGTAATGTTTTCTCATGGCATACAGAAAAGTAAATGCAAACTTTAATAAAGATTCTCAAAAAGAGAACATTAACCACAGTCCTGAAAACGTTTGAAATACAAAGGGCCTCGAAGGCAGTAATATAAGGCTGCTCTGTTTCCCTAGTCTGGAGTTTATTTGTTGATAATTGATAAAACTGTTGCTGCTTTTATATATATATTACACATTTTCTTACCTAAGTGCTCATGATATAATGAAGTTGCTGTACTTTTTGTGCTTCCAGAAGAGACCTCTGTAGTTCCTCTTGCACTACCGTGTAAAATACTCAGATTTTTTAATTTACCATGCGAGAAAATTGTATCCTTTTGCTGTTGCAGGGTTGAAGAACTGGGCTTTTTAATGATTCTCCCGCTCAGGTTAAGGAGACCAAGATGCCATGAGCTCATCCCTAAGGAAGGGCCTTGGTTTTATTATTATGGAACATGCTCTGTCGTCTGCTGCAATCCACAGCAGTGGGCTGACTGCCTGGCCCCCGAGTCAGAAGGCACACGCGGGTTGCTGCTTTTCGGGTTTATTATAGCAAGAAATTCTAAGTATGCTTTTCAGCTGAAGTTGAAGAAACGGAGCCAGCTCCCAGTTCCGCATGACCTGGAGCCCGAATGTTGCTCCACCTGGACCCCATTTCCTAGCAAATTTTGAGCTACAGGAGATGAGACATGAAGGACTCCCACAATGATTATTACACGCAAATAAAAAAGAATTATGAATCAGGCCAGCTCCAAAATTGTCCCAGCCTCTGCTAAGAGATTTATCTAAGTGGTGAACTGGTTACATCTGTGGAGAAAGGTTGGGCGGGGGGGTGATGGTGGGAAGAGAACCCGGGCCGCAAATGGAAAGGATTAACAGACACAAGAGGGAGGAGAGGAGCTGATAGAGCAAGCCTTTTCTCCTTTACTGATAATGTGTATCAGGTATTTCAAAGGGCAATTCATTGCAACATTGGAAAATGAAATGCACAATTGTTATTTAAAAATAAATCCGCCAGCAGGAAGAAGAAGAAGTATATTTTCTGCAAATGTTACTGTCATTGCAGGAAGGCACAGCTGTCATTCGGTTCCGGGCTTCTTTAAGCCGTAGATGTTCTGCAATTGCAAGGATTTAAAAAAAAATAAGGGGGCAGCAAGGAGGCTAACAGTGCCGAGTTGTTTGCCTTTTTTTTTTTTGTTGTTTATTTCTGACACAGAAGGATGACCTCTCATAAAAGCATGGCTTCCTTACTTTTCTCAGGGTTACTGCGCTGCCTTGATTAGCCGGAGGCCTGTCAAACTGGGTCGCTCCCCCCCCTCCCCCCCCTTCCCTTGCTCTTTCTTCCTAATAGACATGAAACAGTCCAGTCAATAATATTTTACTTGTCTTCCCACTCTATGCCTCTTCCTCCGATCAGTTTAGGCGGGCTTGATTGCGGCAAGTCAGGAGGGAGGTTAAGATCTGAAAGTTCAGCCAAATGTTATCGGGCCCAGGCGATGTTGCTAGGGGAAGGGCCCTACAACCCCCCTTAAGACCGGAGCCAATAATAGCTGCATATAACTGATAACATCAACAGCTGTCAAAGATCCAGGCATTTGGGGATTGTCTGTAAACTTAAACACCTGTATTCAGTCAAGCTTTGATTGTTATCCTCTCTTTTCCTATCATTTTGATTCTTTCCTTAAAGGAACTGCCAGGAAATTCTAAGCTGCCGGTTGATTTATAACGTGAAAGAGCTCTTCCAAACCTTGGCACGGATTGAAACATTGACTGAGGCTTTCATTCAAAGTGTGACATGCTATTTTGACACTGCTATTGACAATGTTCTTTTAATTAACTTTCAAGCCATGTATGCAAATGCTCTGAATCATGAAAGCATGGATTAAAACCACTTGAACAGCTTTGGCATGTGTCACTTTAAAGGATTTTATGTACTTGTTGAAGATAAATTTGTGATGAATTAGATCAAAGCGACTAATAAACATGGATCTTGAAAGCTCTTCAAAGGACAGTATATACTGTTTAGGATATTTAAAAGATAAGGTCTTGCAGCTCAAGCTCAAAAATAAACTAAAATATCATAAATGGAAAGATGTTACTTTATTTTTCCACCTCAGAGAAATTAATATGCCAATCAGAGGGACAATTCTTTGACTTGCTGTCATGATGCTGCCCATGGATCTAGCCGCGAGCAGCCTCTTACCTTCCTTGCCAGCCTTCCTGGTGCTGTTCCTTCGCGGCCTGGAGGCCGCCGCTGACATTTCCATCTCCACGCGGCATGAGCTGCCGCCGACCAGGCCTCCCATGCAGCCTGGGAGCCGTCGCCACCACTCCTTCTTCCACGGCCTGGAGGCCACCGCCAGCACCGACTCTTCCATGGCCAGGAGGCTGGCCTCCATGCTCCTCTTCATGGCCTGGAGGCCACTGCAGACTCCGCCACCTTCCTTGCAGCCTGGGCACCGCCTCTTCCTGCTCCTTCCCGGCTAGGCCACCACCAACGTTCTTCTGCGGCCTGGAGGCCACCACCGACGTACTCTTCCGCGGCCTGGAGGCCACTATGGAGCTCCTCTTCATGTAGCAGGGAGCCACCACCAATCTTCTTCCTTCGCGGCAGGGAGTCGCTCACGTTGGGGCCTGCTTCCTCTTCATTCAGCAGGCCGTCGCTCTCCTAGGTTGTCACCTCCTCCTCCTAGGTGCACAGCCATGCCTCCTTGCTTCATTTAAAGGGCCAGCAGTGGGCAGTCCTCCTAGGCTCCTCCTGCTGATGTCCTTAGGTGTTTCCTCTTCAGCCCTATAAAGAGGGCCTTCCTGTACTCAGTCTTCGCCTTTGCAAGGAGTAGGTCATGGAGTCGGACTTCTCCTGGATCTTCAGTTCCAGCTCTTCTTTCCAGGAGTCCTCCATGATCCTTCTTCACTTCTTCAAGGCACTCTCTTCCTCGTTGGTCCTCCTTGTCTTCGTCCATGGTTCCTGAACCTCCGTTGTCTTCTTCGTTCCATGTTCTGGTCTCTCGATAGATCCCGCTCTCTTGTCTTCAGATGTCCCAATGTCTCCGTGTCTTCTGATATCCCGATGTCTCCATGTCTTCTGATGCCAGATTTCCTCATGTCTCCAGATGTCCAGGTGTCTTCTTGTCTTCAGATGTCCTGACGTCTCCCTATCTCCAGATGTCCTGACGTTCCTTTGTCTTCAGATGTCCAGACGTCTTAGCCTTTGGATGTCTTCGTCTGTCATGTTCCAGTCGTCCCTGTAGTCCTCTCTTGAAGTCCCCTGATATCCAGATGCCATAGACGTCCTGATGTCCCGAGGTACCGGTGTCCATTCATATCCGATGTCCTAGGTTCCAGCCCTGATGTTCCGAGTCCTAATCCTGAAGTATCGTCAGTCCTCAAACTCCGGGTTTAGCCCGCTTGCCCCGGACCTCGTCTCCAGCTGACCTTTCCTGGGAGTAAATCCGTTCCTATCCAGTGTCCATTTCCTGGTGGCTGGAGCCCTCTTCCAGTTGGATCTGTCTTCAAGTACTGCCTGGATTCCTTCCTTGCCCTGAGCCTCAGTCCTGTGCTTTCTCCGCTCTCCACGTTGTCCATGACCAGCCTCTTCAGGTTGTGTAGGGCGCATCATGGGGCAGGGTGGTCCGTGACCAGCCCACATCGGCTTTGTAGGGTGCCTTGAGGGGCAGTGCCTGTCTAAGTCTCCGAGTATCCTGAGTCCTTTTCCTTGCCTGAGTCTTCCAAGTTCAAAGTCCTCATTGGAGTATCCGGAATCCTCGCCTGACTCTCTAGAATCCACCTCATCTTCAATCTGCGTCTGAGCATCTTACGTCTGAGTTTCAAGCCACCTCATGTCTCGTCTCATCTGAGTTCCAAGCTACCTTTGTCCTTATCTCATCTGAGTTCCAAGTTCCGAGTTCCAAGTTTCCTCATGTCCTCATCTCGTCTGTGCTCCAAGTTACCTCTTGTCCTCATCTCATCTGAGCTTTCAAGTACTAAGTGTCCTTATCTTGTCTGAGCCTCCAAGTACCCTCGTCTCACCGTGTCTCCAAGCGTCCTTGTCTGTGTCTTCCAGTGTCCTCGTCTTGTCTGAGTCCTAAGCTTCATATGTCCGACTCGTCTGAGCCTCCAAGCTTCCTCGTCTTGTTCAAGTCTTCAGCCTAGTCCAAGGCCAAAGTCCCGTCTTGTTCCAAGCTCCAGTACCATCGGCCTGTCCTCGACCTCTGTCCATCCTTCCACAATCTGCCGCTACCCAGTGGCAGGTCCGAAAGGGCTATTGAGTGGCCGGAGGGCTACCCCAGAGACCAGCATTGCATTGCTGGGTCTCTACTGGTGCGTGCAGGTTTGGCGGAGGGTTAGGGCTGTGGTCAGTCTGCTCCTCCCATGCTTGGACACGTCTTGCCTGCTGCGGTGCTTCCACGGAGCTCCTCTCTGCAGTCGTGTCATGGTCCAAGGGCACACATCCCCCTGGAATCGGGAGCGCTCCCTCCCACAGATTCCAACACTTGCATGGCACCCTCAGATGAAAGTCAGCTGCCAGGGCTTGTATTCCTGGTACTTCTAATGAAATACATGACTTCCTTAATTTTTTAAAAATAGATTAACACTATAGAATATCTAGTTTAAATAGAAATACAGCAAAAGGGTACTTATTGGCTTTGAATGAACAGAGAACATATGGATCTTTGAAATATAGGGCTTACTGATCGATTTAACCAATAGCATTTCATATCTAAGATTTTTGAAACTAGAAGACAAATACTATGATGGTAACTTTAAAACAGATGTGCGGGTGCATGTGTGCGCTCGTTCATCGGCCCACACCCAGGGACACGGTCATTTTATAACATGCGCACTTATATGCATGCATATTATAAAATAGTCTGACCACACACTTGCGTGTGCAAATGCCTCCACTACCATGTAAGTGGGTTTTTTTTAAAGGACGTGCACGCTGACGCCATATTACCAGATTTATCAGTTCATTCCCATTTTCACCCAGATAAGGAACAGAACCTCCAAACTGCCCTAGTTTAATAGCCTTCCTTTTTCCCATGTTAGGTCTGACCGTTTTAAAACCCCACCAATCTGTCTATTTGTTTTTATTTATGACTTGCACCGTCATCCATAGCAGAAGTAAAGTTACACGGCAGGGGACTCCGGCATGTGCCTGTTCGGTAAGTATTTATGTGCAGATTTCAGTATGAAAGCCAGGAACAACCTTATGCCCCATCCAAAACACGCCAGTCCCTGCCCCTTTTTTGGAAGTTTCATTGTGCACATTCCGGCAAGTTACACGTGTATTGTAGGTGGCTTTTAAAATTTGCTTGGCACCCGCTGGCTCAACTTGTGCATGTAACTCCCGATTTTGGCATGCCGGGCTTTTAAAATTCACCTTTATGTGCACAAAATAAAATTACTCAATTAAATATATGTGAAACTTTATGCTGCATATGAACTTTTACTTTCTGATTTCTGTTTTACTTTGATTGCAATAAACCGACTGATTATTTGATGTAACCCAACTTTTCACTCAGAAGGTAAGCTGGTTGCATGAATCTAGTAGTTTTAGTCTGTTGTATATTGGACTGCAGAATTTCCCTTTTCTCTGTTTTATTATTTTCTTGTTCCACTTAATGTTTCTGAATAATGTTCATTCATTTTGTTTGATTTGGATTCCAGAATTTCATTGATTTCCTACGGGGCTTTTTTTCATTTGCTTTCTATTAACGTCAATTGGGAAAGCAATGCACCCTATTTTGGGCTGTAAAATTGGGTTTTCTATCCAAGTTTCATGGTATCAGCAGCAGAGGGCACTTTGCCAAGAGAGGGGCAAAGTGGGTACCAAGAGTGGCCTGAATAGCCCAAAGCCACTGTGACAGGGTAAAACTCTCAAAACAGCAGAAGGAACCCCCAAGGCACTGTGAGAAAGGCAAACATTATCAACAGTGGCAAGAATATCCCAAGGCATGAAAAATCTGTGACAGGGATTGTAAGTGTGATCTAGCTGTGACGTCTGTCGCCCCATTGGTCATTAAGCTTGATTCAACTGATCTTGCTGGGTAGGCAAACTGTCCTCTTCCTCCCTCACTGCTCCATGTTTGTCCTCCCTAAACATGAACACCTGGTGGA
This sequence comes from Rhinatrema bivittatum, assembly GCF_901001135.1. Lineage (NCBI taxonomy): Eukaryota > Metazoa > Chordata > Amphibia > Gymnophiona > Rhinatrematidae > Rhinatrema > Rhinatrema bivittatum. Next base: position 56,338,136 of record NC_042621.1, read on the forward strand.
AGAGAATGACCTTCCCCGATAGAAGAAGAACTTGTCTTTGGACAAGAGTATGCAAATAGCTGTGCTTCCCCTGCTAGAACCTCCAAGGCATAGTGGGAAGAGTAATGAAGCGAAAACAGTGCCATGAACAATCGAAGACAACAAAAGTACAGCAAATGGCACCAATAAAATGGCAATGAAGACAGCAAAGCTCCATGAAAGAGGAAAAGCATCATGTAAAGTGACCTGAAGCCAGAGAAAACTCTGAAGAAGGTCTATTGGCAGTCCTGATCTACAAATCAGTCCTCAGACCTAGGTATAAAGCAAAAGACTAACTGAGCTATCTAGAAGTCATAAGATGGTGAACTTACTATCCCAAGACAAGGAGAAGCCAGAGGAAATCCCTGGAAAAGGTCTGTAATGGTCCTGATGTGCAAATTGCTCCTCAGACCTGGGTACAAGGCAAAAGACTAATTGAACCATCTAGAAGCCAGACGATGTTTGAATTTGCAATCCTTGGGTAGGTTGAAGCTAGAGGAAGTCTCTGAAGGAGATCTGTACTGGTCGTGATGTAGTTTCCCCAAGTTATCAATAGAGGACGGGGCTGGGGGGAGGGCGATTGACTTCCTCTATGCTGTGCATGTGTAGATGTAAAAATATTCCAAAGCAACAAGACAGCCCAGTGTCAATTCTCCACCCATCTGATGGGTGGAGGAAATGTGGCACATAGAAGACTGTTTCCTCAATACCACTTAGCTGCCCAAGTCCTTAAAACTGAGAATCAGATGAGGTTAGACTGGTAATGGCTCACTGGGATCAGGCCTTTTCTTAGTTGATTGCTTGGAAATGCAGCCTAAAATGGGTATTGTACTGCATTGAAGATTAAATATCAAACAAGATCAATATTCAGTTTGTACCATAAGAGACTTGAAAAGAACTTGAAGAAAAGGGTCAAAGATTAAATAAAACCATTAGAAAAAAATGAGTAAGGTCCATGCAGTATATCTGGAGGACTGAAACTTATGGTACAGTTGGTCAGACTGGGATATCTGATTACCTGTGTCATATGGAACCAATCCTGATACCCAAAGGATTGAGTAAAAGCCAAAGCTGTAGGAACAGAAGCAAAAACACTGTAAGATACCAAAAGAAAAATAAAGAAGCAGGAACACTGATATTAAACTTTCAGAGGTCAATATTAAAAAGCACGTTCAGTGCTATTTAGCCAGATAAGTGGGACTTATGTGACTCAGTAACAGCGTACATTCAGCAGCCACCGTTTAGTTGTACAAGTCCCTTGTATGGCTAAAATGTATGTACAAAAAAAGTGGGCATGCATTGGGCTGATCGGGGGCAGAGTGAGTTAGTCATATAACTTATAAACCTGACTACTGATATTTTCAGTTAGGTGTAAAAGTGTACGTCTAGGTTTAGACACCTCATAGAGCAGATATAAGCTTAACCTGGTAGACTTATCCAGCAAAGTGTGCACATATACGCATATATTTAGTGGCTTCGCTGTGCCGTCAAATATACATTTGTAACTTTAATCAGATAAGCTATATCCGGCTAAGTTACTTAAATGGCCAAATTAAATATTGACCTCTCAAAGCATAGGTGCAGGACAAGGCAGCAAGAAAAATGCATCAAATCCCCAAGGCGTAGTGTGCAGATTGACCCAGTAAGCACAATGGCATGGAAACCACAAGAGCTGTAGAATGCGCATTTGTTTGAAACAAACGAGTAAAACACAACTAATTTGTACATTTTTGTTTCATTGTTCACCCCCCCCCCCCCCCCCCCAAAATGAATGGAGGGGTCCTATGAATGAGCCAAAAATTTTCCTCTCATTTGTTTATGTTTAACATTGAGTCCTATGGCTGTTTAGTGCTCTGCAAAAAAAATAACTAGTAACTATAGCAATCAACTCTTGCTAATGTATGTCACACACTTGTCAGAGCTGAGTCAGGACAAGTTGGTAAGGAAACCACACAGAGGACATATCACAGTGCAGCATCTTTTTTAACAAGTTATAGCTGCTATCTGGAACAAGTGACGCTGACCTACTCCCACTATAAAATCAGAGCATGAGTAAGAAGCTCTGTATGTCCTCTTTAGCAGTTGATAGAGAAGGATGTGTTTGGGGAAGCCTTCTCAGAGTTTATAAGAAAGCTAGAAACTTTTGGATAGGCACTGGTAAAGGGCTGCTACTAAACATAGTACAAGGAGGCCAATATTCAGTAGGCCATTTACTAGACAAGTTATTTGGGTAAAATTAGATGGATAACTTGACCTGTATATTTAGTGGGATAAACGTCCTGCTGAATATACTTTCTTAAAGTTATCCAGCTACATATAACTGGATAACTTTTAAACCTAACTGGCTATCAGTGTCAATCATCAAATTGCATGCACTCAATGGGGCCCAAAGCACATAAATCTCACGATATTTATCACATTGTGTGTTCGAATGCAAATTTGATAAAGAGTATACAAATCTAGAAAAGTATGCAAATTAGGAGTTCCTACCGCATTTCTCAGTAAAATAATACACAATAAAGCAAGTTTTAATGTGGGAAATACTTGTTTTTGCAGCAGAGGGTAAAAAAAGTCTTTATCATGCAACAGTGGCCATTATCACGGATTGTGGCTATTATCGTGTGCGATAAATTGTGGCCTTCTATCAGACACACCTACAAGCTTTCCTGGGCCAATAAAAATGCCTTTTCTTACCTGACCTGTCTTCCTAAAGCTACAATGTGAAGGGGAAGTTTATTTGTAGCAGGATACTGGCTGCTTCGGGCTGCACGGTGGCGATGAAAGTAACAAGAACAACAAGAACCACAACAACAGGCAAGGGAAGTTCAAACCCCATTCTAGGGAAGACCCTGCACCAAAGGCCAGAGCCACTGGGCCTACCGGTTTGAGCGTCCTGGCCCACGGCAAGTGTTGGTCTCACAGGAGGGCATGGCGACGATACAGGAAGCACATCTTTTATCCATGAACCACATTGCTTGGCATGCTGGAGGAACACGTAGTTAGCAGGTATCCGCCTCAGCTCTCAGGCTATCATGGAATTATATGAAGAAGTCAGAGAGGATCTAGATCCGGTCATGGAAGGTCCTACTCGTTAACAGGCCTCACCAAACTTTTGTGTACCCTGAATTTCATGGTATCTGACTCCTGCCAAACCACAGTCGAGGGGTCATCATTGGAATGTCCCAAATCTCTTTTTCCCGCTGTCTGGCCAGGTCATAGCAGCTGTACGTGCACGCATTAATCGGTACATAGTATTCAACTCATGAAAGGCAGGACTTTATGGAATTGAAGAGAGGGTTTTATTCCATTGTCAACTTTCCAAAATTTCTTGGAGCTATTCACTGCACTCACGTAGACATCATCCCATCCCACAACAGGGACGACATCTACCACAACAGAAAACTCTTCCATTCCCTCAACATGCAAATGGTCTGTAATGCTCAATGTCATCATTGTAATGTCCCAAATCTCTTTTTCCTGCTGTCTGGACCAAGTCATAGCAGCTGTACGTGCACGCATTAATCGGTACATAGCATTCCCTCATGAAAGGCAGGACTTTATGGAATTGAAGAGAGGGTTTTTTATGCCATTGTCAACTTTCCAAATGTTGCCAGGTACCTGGGAGCTGTGCATGATCCTTTATACTTAGGAAATTGGCCCTGTTTGAATTTTTGAAGACAACATCTGTGGTGACGGTTGGTTCTTAGGTAAGACTGATGCTTCTTTCTATAGTTCCTCTCCGGCTATGTGTTTCCAGCAAACACCAATGACATTGGCAGCTGTCTGGGATGTGGACAGCATAGATGACATGACAAATGGTGTGTGTATAGTTAAGTTGACAAGTCATCGAGGCAAGGCCTGGCTTCTCTCTCCATGCTGGAGAGACTTGCTAATGTTGCATACCAAAACAATACACTTGCTGCAAAACACTGTGTGTGACCAATACTCCACACTTTCTATTGGTTGACTTTAGGCAAGTGGCTTATCAAATATTCCCATTTGGAGGTATTGAAATGTCACTTGTAAAGCAAAACAATTTGGTATCTACAAGTCAGGGACTCCAAGGTCAGGTGTGCCATGTTAGTGATCTGTCAGGCAGGATGTCAGCCACAGTTTGTCTGGACCATCACACGGGTTAAAGAGTAGCTGGGGGCTGTGCATTTGGGCCTTATCAGAGTCACTGTGTCATGTTAGACAAATGAGTATCTCTGGAGGACATACTGCAGAGCAGTCAGGGACATGCACTATCATGCCACGAGGTTGCTGTCTTTCTGCAATGACATTTGTGACAGCTGTGGTACACAGTTTCGGTGTTAGAAGCGTGCTAGAAATGGCTACCAAGATCCTGGTTGTTAGTGACATGGACATATTGTGTACAAACCCCACAAGCTGTTTCCCATTCAGGAAGGTCTGATACAGCATAAGCAAGCACTAGAGAATTCATATTGTGTCACAGGAAAAGGTAGCAGGGACTTATGGCTTGCCAATAACCTTTTAAGGCTCATGTCATTCCAGAGCCTATTGTCTGATAGTATGCCATGTGTTGTAGGGATGTGAATCGTTTTTTGACAATTTAAAATATCGTCCGATATATTTTAAATCGTCAAAAATCGTTAGAAGCGCGATACAATAGGAATTCCCCCGATTTATCGTCAAAAATCGTAAATCGGGGGAAGGGGGAGGGGAAGGGGGAGGGCGGAAAAACCGGCACACTAAAACCCTTTAAAATAAATCCCCCACCCTCCCGAACCCCCCCAAAATGCCTTAAATTACCTGGGGTCCAGAGCGGGGGTCTCGGTGTGATCTTTTACTCTCGGGCCTGCGGTGCGTTGTAGAAATGGCGCCGGCGCTACCTTTGCCCTGTCATATGACAGGTCAAAGGTAGCGCCGGCGCCATTTTGTTTTTTTGTCCCCCGAAGTCAGGAGCGTAGGAGATCGCTCCCGGACCCACGCTGGAACCCCAGGGACTTTTGGCCAGCTTGGGGGGGCCTCCTGACCCCCACAAGACTTGCCAAAAGTCCAGTCGTTTTGCCGTACAAAATGGCGCCGGCCATACAGCGTATGGCCGGCGCCATTTTGTACGGCAA